>NW_022196418.1:448490-859735 GCF_008641045.1 Pistacia vera
AAAAAAAAAAAAAAAAAAAAGGTTCATGAAACGGAACATGAGAGAGAGGAAAAAGTGGGCAATACAGAAACAGAAGTAATATAAAATAATAAAATATGTTGCCATAAATGAGAGATTTGGTATGGGCGAGTTTATGGCCCACGCGCACCGTATTGCATCTGTGAGACAATCGAGAATTTCGGTTTTCTGCCTTTCCTCCCCTTTTCCATACCCTACACTCCTACAGTGAAACGCCGTGAGTGAGTGAGACAAATTTTTTTTTTTTTTTTTACGGTGAAAGGAATACGGTGCGTGCACGCTCAACTTCTCTCTTCCTGCTCCTTTCATCATGATCGTCCGATTGAATCTGGCTTAGTTTCCACCATTTCATTAGTGAATTACATCTCGAAAAAGGTTTTGTGAAAACTCTTTATTACGATGGAATCATGATGCAATACGTAGTCGTATTAGTGGTATAAATCCAGGAGATAAGGACCAGCTAATAGAAATTAATTTAACCTTATCTCAAATTTATCGTGTTCTTCTTAAGAGTGGCTTAGCTCGACGCGATAGTCCTTCCCAACAATACAATCCCAGGCCCATATTGTTTTACAGCGATGGTTGGAATTTACATGTGGGTTAACGACAATTGGGCCCTATGACTTTTATGGAATCCACATATATTTGGAGGATGTTCTGTATAGAAATAAACTCTACATAGTCATAAAAAATTATATTCTCAATTTTAGATTATTATAAATAAGAATAAACTCTATATTGTAATAACTTATAATTTTT
The DNA here is from genome assembly GCF_008641045.1 of Pistacia vera. Taxonomy (NCBI): domain Eukaryota; kingdom Viridiplantae; phylum Streptophyta; class Magnoliopsida; order Sapindales; family Anacardiaceae; genus Pistacia; species Pistacia vera. The sequence goes on from NW_022196418.1 coordinate 449,268, forward strand.
CTAATTCCCGTCTTAAGGAAAGTTGCCTCCACATAGTAATAATTATTTGTATAATTCAAAAAAAATATATGTTACGTTACATTAAAGGTTTAAGATGAAATAAAATATTTATCTAAAGTTGTTTGGGACAATGATTTATACTTTAGAGTTGTTACCACGTCTTTTAACTTGTGGGTACATTACTCGCTAACATATACATTTTCTTGTTGAAGCCAAAATATTCTAGTTTTTCAATTATGTTTAGAGCTTCTTAGTACGAAACTTTTTGTATTTTCGGACTATCGTCCTCATGATTATTTCATTTCTCTTATTATCTCGTTGTAGAAATGATTTCTTCCTCAGTTAAAGCATACACAATATTACAACAAGATGATTTACGTATAAAGTCAACATTTCCATCTATAGCTATTGTCTATAATCAAGAGATTGCCTAAAATCATGGGATTGGGTTTTGATAAAAGATAGAACATGATTTGAGGAGGATCTTGCATATCCTTCTATATCCGTAATATCCTCATCCACTTCATTTGTAACTTGCAATTCATCGACATCAAGAGTTCTAATTTGACAATGCTTAAAACAATTGACAAATTATCTGTGGCTTCACATTAATTAACGATGTAGCAATTGCATTTACAATTTCATCAAGGACACTTATCTTTGTTGGTTCTAAGACACGATATTCTATCCATTTCAAAAGTAGGCAATTGAAGCGCTGAATTGAAACCCTAATACTGTTTAAACATTAATTAAAATCCTAATGTTGTACTATTAAAACATGAATTATGGAATAATAAATTTTTGTAACTACACCTCTATTAAGTTATAACTTCCTTATAATAATAAATTTAGTTAGTCCCACCGTTAGGACTATAGAGAGGTTTTATTGTATAATCTTATCCTTCAACAAACTATAATGTCTTGAGTTTACAGGAAACGCAACTAAACAGTCTCATAGTGTCAGCATACTGTAACTTAAATTTTTAATTTGATTTTTGACACTGGTTGTGAATCATTTATTTTCATCCGTTTTGAGAATTTTTTAGTTCTCTCTCTCTCTCTCTCTCCTTTTTTTTTTTTTTTTTTTTGTTGGGGAAAAGGTTTAAATTTTATATTGAAAAAATGAAGGTTCAAGCATGGACGACCAACCTTTGAGGGTAGGCCAGACTTACCTCACAACAAAAAAAAAAAAAAAAAAAAAAAAAATTCAAGTATTGGACAAAGCTCAAATTTGAACCGGGTGTATTTGCAAAGTTGGAAAGTTGATGGGTACATTTGTTACCTGGTCTGGGTTAAATTGTAAAAACTAGAAACGGTGTATATTATGTTTGTAAAAGAATATACAAATGTAGTTGCCCGCTCTTTAAAAACAGTTAATGAAAATCCCCAATTTTTCTGCCATTTTTCACTACTCTTCTTTGATAACTCTACTTTCTTGATTCTTAGAAAACTTTTTCATGGTATCAGAGTTATTACAGCTGTTCATGGCTAATTTGAATTCTGAGTCCTTCAATAGTTAGATTCCCGTGGTTTCCATTCAAATTTTTTTTTTTTGATTGCCTTGTGAAATGGATGTTTTTATTTTCAACACATTTATTCAAGGTGTTGCTTCTCATAAATGTATTCAAAAAAGTATTGTATTATTAATTTTTCTCTTTTCAGCTTTTATATTGTATTGTTATTTACTCAAGTTCAGTGGTTTTTTTTTTTTTTTTTAAAAATTTCACTAGTTATTTGACACAATAATGGTAGAGCCGGAGACTCCCTGGACAAAAATCCTAGATCCGTCACGGTTACAAGATAACATCAAAGGAAGCTCACACCAAACTAAGCACAAACGCCCAAGCAAGAGAGCACACAAGCTCAGAAGCAAGGATCGCAAAGGCTCAAAACTAGGCACAGATGACCCAGAACAGAGAGCACACAGGCTCAACAAACCAAAACAATGGCCATAGAAGCCTAAGGAGCTCGTGGCTCTACAATGAAGATAAAAAAACAAGATCTATGATCGTGCGAGTTTAAGAGTTTTCCTCAGTTACAATTTTCACTAGAAGAATTATCGGAAAAGAATTAATGACAATTTGCCAACGAAAACTAAAAAATTATTGGTTGGAATAGAGATTAACATGGAGGGTCAAGGCCTCAATCTCTACTACCTACTCCTATAGAGTATATTTATATACTGAAAATTTGATTTATTATTATTTTTTTTTCCACTAATAATTATCAAAGGCAATATTTCATTCTAAATCATCAACATTATCATGTGTACAACTGTATTCATGACTTCACTGCTTTACATAAATTTATCCATTTCTTGTGTCTCTCAATAGTTATTTTTGCATGCAAACCCCGCGTGCATGGCTTGGCCAAACAGGTATAGCCGTACAGCCATGATTTTCACAATTCAAAGTTTGACGTAAATTTTCTCAACTTCACAATTATGCCTCGAGGTTCCCAAACGGTGCTGAATACTCATAAGTATGGTAGTTCAGTAGTACGAGTCCACACAATTGCATAGAGAGATTTGGAAGTCCCATTTACAAGCTTTCTTTGTCATTAAATTGTGATTGTTGAATTGAAAACTTTCTTGCATCTAAACATCACAATATATATAGTTCAATAATAGAGATGGTCTCGCAATCTAATCTACAAATTTTCTCTCACAATCCCAACATGACAGTTCGTAATTGGTTAACTCACAATTGAGCAGATATGACTCATTGTTGAATAGATGAGACTTATTGCGAGTTGACTAATTATAAGTTATCACGTCAAGTTGTGAGATTGAGTTGTAGCATAAACAAAGAGGGGGGTCCAGGAGGGTCAATTGACCCTCCTTAAGTTTTTTAAAAAAAATTTATAATAATAATTTGGTAAAGTTATGTTCATGTGAAAGGAAAATAATAAATCAAAATTGAAAACATATTTTGTCATTTTGTAATAAGTATCTCCCGCCTAGTTATAAGTTGAATGACAGGTTGTGAATATGCTTATCCTATGATCAATCTTACATAAGATTGAGAATGAAGGTAGGCCAGGCAGGGCAAAGGCCCCATTTTCATAATCTACATTCTATAATATTTAAGCTTTTGAGACGTCTGATTATTTCTCATCCCCTAATTTGATTATTGATTTGGATATAATTCTTAATGAGTACGTACTGTTCAAATCTACATTACAACCACTTGTTATTTGATTTTGTTTAATGTTATGTTCATGTATTTATAGGATTATGAAAATGAGGATGACAACATATATGACCATTAACTCAAAGTGTATAAATTTTGACCCCACACTCTATTGCTTCCTAAATTTTAGGGTTTTATTAACTTAATTACCACTCCTAAATTCTTTCTACATTTCAAAGGGTCCAATTTTTATGATTTTATTTCTCCGTATAGTGATACGTTACAAGTCCTAAAACAGTTGTAAACATGAGTGGACAAGGAATTACAAGTCCTAAAACACTTGTTAATTCGGTGTAAAAGAATTTCATTCCAAGTCCTAAACACTTGGATTGTGGAGTGTGGAAAGCATTGGAGGAGATTCGCCCAAGCAAGTCCAAGGGAGAGAGAGCCCAAGCTTCGGCTCAAACCATTCCAAGTCCAGCCCAACAAAGGAAGCTCAAGTCCACCAAGAGAGAAGCCCAAGTGTTGAAGTAGCCCATTCGGCCAATTCTCTTCCAAAGGGGAAGTCCACTTGAACCCTTATTGGTCCAATTGCAAGATCTTCAAGGCCCAATCTCTTGCACCCTTATTAGTAGACTTGATTAGGATCATTGATCAAGTTTTGGCTAATAAAGTGATTTTTTTCAACTCAATAGTGGTGGTTAAAGACATGAACCCTAGATTAGGGAATCATGTCCCTTTTTTGCATTAATGGGTATGGCCTTAATTTTGAATGGAAGGCTTGTAATTTTTGTGTAATATTTATTATTTTTCATTTTCTTGTAATATTTGTTGTTTACTCTTTTAACCTTGTAATTGCCTATATAAAGGAAACTATTCTCCTTGTAAAGTTAGTTCATGAAAATTATCAAAAACTTGGTTAACCATTGAGAACTTTGTGTTCTTATTGAGATTTCTTTATCCAAGTCTGGCAGGAGATTGTGTGGTGAATTGATTCAAGTTGGGGGAGAATTCCTTTATGCTTGAAGTGTTATTCTTGTCTTAACCTAAAATTTGCAAGTAAGTGCAACATTGCTTCCATTTGTGTTTGGCCGAATTTGAACTTGAGTTTAGGGCATATTTTGTGTTTTTGTTGTTGAAAATTGGTTGGATTTGGTCATTTGGTATCAGAGCTTAGGTTGTGAATTGGAGTAGGATTGATTGAAAGAAGGTGGCCGGTTTTGGAGTATACATTGCGGATTTGGAGTTCTTTAGCCTAAGTGTTTTTCAAAACTTTCTTTGTTACAAGTGAATGAACAATTTTTCTCTCTCATCAAACACTATTCCCAACCAAATCCTTACACCTTGTTCCTTGTAACCAAACCCATTGCCACCTCACCAACCCTAACCAATTCCCTCCAAAGTCAACTAAACCCATTCCTTTACAACAAACCTTAAACCCTTAACCCAAACCCTAAACCCTAAACACAATTAAATTACCTAATCTCATCTCCATAACACCATTCCTTAGCCTAATCACAAAATACTATTCACAGAACACTATTCATAGAACACTATTCACGACACACTATTCACATAAACTTACACTTAACAAAATCACCAAAACTCATACACTTGCCTTTCCTCCATTTTCCATTTTTCTTTAACTTTCAAAAAGTTACTTTCATCCAGAGTTACTGTTCACAGTAGCTAAACTTTCAAAATTCTCAGGCAAACAAGTCCCCTTCCTCCCCAATTCCACCCCCAACACATGGAAAGTGCCAACAAAAGAATTCAAGAAGAACTTGATGAAGTAAAGAGAAATATGTCAAGCATGATGGAGTTGATGGTTAACATGTCTAAGGACATTGCCAACCTTTCACAACCCAAACCTACTTTTGACGAAACCCCACAACCACCCCCACGGGATGGTCGCCCACACTACCACCAACGAAGCATCCTTAGGACACCATTGTATATGGAAAACCTAGGAGATAGTAATGATTCATCTAGTGATAGCTCGATGCGATAGTCTTTCCCAACAATACAATCCCAAGCGAGTTGACAAATTATAAGTTGTCAAGTCAAAGTTATGAGAGAAAGTTTGTGAGATTGAGTTGTAAGCATAAACAAAGAGAGGGGGGTCAAGTAGGTCAATTGACCCTCCTTAAGTTTTTTTTTTTTTTAAATTACTAATAATAATTTGGTAAAGTTATGTTCATGTGAAAGGAAAATAATAAATCAAAATTGAAAGCATATTTTGTCATTTTGTAACAAGTATCTCCCACCTAGTTATAAGTTGAATGACAGGTTGTGAATATGCTTATCCTATGATAAATCTTACATAAGATTGAGAATGAAGGCAGGCCAGGCAGGGCAAAGGCCCCATTTTCATAATCTATATTCTATAATATTTAAGCTTTTGAGACATCTGATTATTTCTCATCCCCTAATTTGATTATTGATTTGGATATTAATTCTTAATCAATACGTACTGTTTAAATTTAACATTACAATCACTTGTTATTTGATTTTGATTTAATGTTATGTTCATGTATTTATAGGATTATGAAAATGAGGATGACAACATATATGAACCATTAAATCGAAGTGTATAAATTTTGACCCCACACTCTATTGCTTCTCCTAAATTTTAGGTTTTTATTAACTTAATTACCACTCCTAAATTCTTTCTACATTTCAAAGGGTCCAATTTTATGATTTTATTTCTCCGTATAGGCCTTTTGCTTATTCCATCACTTTTTATTTATTTATTTATTATTTCTTATTGTATATCTTATTATCAATCATATCATTTTCTTATTATTTTTGTTTTAGTGTAAGAGAAAATTTTCAATAATGAATTTTGTGAAGAACCGTTTATGAAATAGAGAAATGATAGTTTAGTTGTATATATAGAAAAATATGTATTTGATATTATTGATAATGAAATTATTATACAATATTTTCAAAAGATAAACTCTTGTTGAGGACAATTATAAATGTATTAATTAATGAAAATTTTATAAATATAAAACTTGTGCTTATTTTAATTTAAAATTATATTATTTTTCCAAACTTGGACCCCCCTATATTTCATTTCTAATTACATCTCTGGTTGTAAGTATGTATTGTCATACCTTAATACCCCACGATACAGTCGACAGTTAAAACTATTGTGTCATGTATTAATGGCACCGAAAAATAATAGGAAGTTTGGCATGATTCTCGATCATAGTTTGACCAACTGCTTATTTCTAAACTAAATCAGTCGAGCTCTGCTCCTGGGTTGGATATACACTCATTTAGATTATTAATTAAATGTAAACTCCCAACAACTTTACCATATATTTCCCAATATATACATATTTAAAAATAAAATATTAGACGTGCAGAATTTTATTAGATTTGATTTCTACAAAAACCCATTTTAAAGTTTAAACTCTTATTAAATAGAATTGTAGCCCCTTTCCATTTTAAGCTTTGTGCTTACCAGGTCACTTGCTTATCACGATCACGACCCTGAGGAATAGCTTGAAATTTTGAATTACGTGGCCACATCTTCAGCCTTTTATTTCATCAGATTAAGACGTGACCATAAATTAATTGAAAGTGACTAGCTCCTTCATTACATTATTTCAAAATTATGTTAATTTATACTTTATAATTATATATATAGAATTTTCTAGATCATATATGTCAATTTTACATCCATATCAAGAAGATTAAGATCACGCCTCAGCTTCCTAAATTATCAAATTAAATTCACCCCTTACCTTCCTTTAATTTCCACTTCCCAAAAGAACAAAAAGTTTGAATTTTTGTTTTTTGTAACCAAGGTATCCGAATCAACTTGTGTACACCTTAATTAATCTCCGGAGTCTATTGAATATCCTACAAGTCTATAGGGCCATGTAAGACACAATATTATTATAGTAGGTGATTCTAAAATTTGAACTCAAGAATTTAAGGAAGAGATCGAGAAAACTTCCTTGACCGTCAGGCCAACGTCTTGGAATTTAAGTTCGGATTTTTTTGTTACTTAAAATACCAATGATAAAGATAAATTTCTCTCCTATTTATATGACTTGGAAATCGATTGGCGTCCTGTTTTATATTTATGATCCTCACCAATCTTTCATGGGCTCAATATATTTAAAAGGGTAGTCTCAGGCATGGAGAGAATTATATATAGTATTCTGAATTTCTGACAAATCTGCATATTCATAATTTCTCTCAAGTTCTTCTCTATAATTCTTCACCATGGTGTCACTTTCCTCCAATCTCGAAAGTCCAATTTCAGGCATGAAACTGTCATCAGTTGTGCCGGCAAAAGACACGGGTAACAAAGATCATCAACTCACAGACTTGGACTTGGCCATGAAGCTCCATAACGTTAAAGGAGTTTATCTCTTCGACAGTGATGCAGTTCGAGGGCTGACCATACACGACCTCAAGAAACCAATGTTTGAGTTGCTAGAAATCTACTTCACCGCCGCGGGGAGGATCAGGAGATCCGAAACAACTGGGAGGCCATTCCTCAAGTGTAACGATGGTGGCGTTCGTATTGTTGAAGCATTTTGTGATACAAGTATCGATGAATGGTTGGAAAGCAATGACGATTCTCGTGATAATTCTCTGGCGTACTATCAAACTCTTGGCCCTGATCTTCGATTCTCCCCTCTGGTTTTTGTACAGGTAATTAAGGTTCTAATTAACATTTCTTTTTGCCAGTTACTGGTTATGCTGCTCACGAGGCTTAATATCGATAAGTTATTAGTCGTAATCTTTCGGCTGAATTCTCTAGGAATGGAATTATAAAATAACATAAATAATAAAAAATTTATATATTGGTATATGTTTATCTTAGCAACTTGTATAATCGCTTTTGGTTGAATTGGTAAATATGGGTTTAAGTTTCGTTTTGAGAAGTTTCTTATCTCGCATATGATAAACATATTTAAAAAACATAAAATTTATCTTCTAATTAAAATTATGATTTTGAAGAAGAGAATCACATAGAAAAACTATTGTTCTACTAGTATTAAGGCACAAGTATTCATTTTTTTTTTTTTTTTGGGGTAATTGAGGGTCCGCTTGTTTTATTATTTCATAACCTATTCCCTATCTTATTCCTAAAATACTTGTTTGTTTAAATATTTGGGAGATACTATTATATTTTTTTAATTACTTTCAGATCATTTAAGTTTATTAATTTAATTAAACACCCTTAGAAAAAAAGTTTAAAAATTTACAAAAACACTCACACCCACCCATAGTTGCCAGATTCTGGCAACCACCGTCGGTAGTTACCGAAATCTGTCACAACGGCGTAGAAACAATCAGAACTGACCGGTAATTCACCGATCTGGCATTTTTCGGTTAGATCCACAGTGGATCTGGCCAAAAAATGCTAGATCTGGCCGTTAGCGACGGCCAAAGAAATGGCCGTCGTTGACGGTCAACGACAACCATATCTTTGGCCATCGCTGACGGCCAAATCTGACCTTTTGCGGCTGTCGATGGCCAGATCTGTCTATATATTTGGCCTTTTCTGCCGCGGATCTGGTCGGAAAAGGTTATATCGACGCACGATCGGCCAGATCTGATCGGTCTGCGTCATAACGCCATTTTTTGTCCAGATTCCGATAGTGGCCCTAGAATCTGGCACTGTGGGTGGGTGGGAGTGTTTTTACCATTTTACAAAAATTGTATATATTAGGGTGTTTAGTTAAATTAGCAAACCTAGGGGTTTTTTTGTTAATTTTACCTCGTAATACTTACTCTATTCAACTACCTAATATTATTATCAAAATCCTATCCAAAATAACAAACCAAACGGATCCTGAGATATTCAGATCAGTTTGCGTATACTTTAACTAATCTTCGAGATTCATTGAATTCTCTATTGTGATAGATAACGGTAGATGATTCTAAGGTTTGAACAAAAAAACTCAAGAAAATGAGTAAATCTTCTTAATCACTAAACCAAATCCTTAGGGTCAGTTTGGTTCAGGGTTAGATCTGGCCATTTCCGGCCAGATCTGGCCCGATATGGCCGTTTTTGGCCATATTTCGGCCATCAATATGGCCAAAAACGGCCATATCGAAGCCTCCCGGAGCCTCCCACAGAATTTTCAGTGTTTTTGGGGGCTCCGGCGATTTTCCGGCGGTTGTTCGCGGTGGCGGCAGGCGGCGGCAGGAGGTGGGGGTGATTTCGTCATGAATTAAAGTTTTTTTATAAGCGGGGGTGTTTTAGCTAAATCTGAAATATTGGGGGTTAAAAAACTATTCAAAAATTAATAATAAAAATAATATTATATTAATATTTAAAAGAGGGTCAATTTAGTAATTTAAATAACATACCCACCAATTTATTCCCATAACCAAANAAAAAAAAAAAAAAAAAAATGCTCAAAGTAATGTTATTTTGTCTCTAAAATCAAACATTCATGTAAGAAGAATTTCTTTTGAGAGTGTCAAATGTTACCAAAATGTTATTGGCTTATCTTAAGTCTTAACTAGATAGATGCCGTATTAAGCTTTTGACTATTTTTGACTGCCTATCATTTCTGGGAAATTGACCACGAATTGAGGCACAATTCAGCCACCTGATCTTGAATTCTTGATCATGTATATTTGACAAATTCAACATACTGATATTCAATGAATATTCAAGCCCGTCAAATCAAATATATTTTTGCCCTCTATTACTTTCTCTGGAAGATACCTGAAGTCCCACATGTCACAATTAAGCAAGGGCCCAGAATCAGCTCTGCCCTGGACTTTTCTCCATTGTTCTTCCCTTCTTCCTTGTCTATATATATATATAGGGAAGAGCAGTAGATTTCTTTTTAAGAACAAAACACAAGACCACTTGTACCTGCTAAAGAAATAATTTGCTGCATATTATATATGGCTTTGTTATCTGGTTTCTTTGGTTGCTTTTCAGATTCCAGCAGCAGGGTCGCATCCAATGATGAGGCTGTGAACAACAATAGCAACAACACAGAAAGCAAATCAAGCAAGGGTGAAGCTGAGAAAGGAAGCAAGTTAAACAAGAACAAGTCTAGATCAAAAAGCCCTCCAATTCCTTTGTCTTATTTCCCCATTGGAACAAGATTTTCTCACTTATGATATGCTTCTTACTGCATTCTCTTCTGCATGGACACTCATATATAGTCTTTTAGCTCATACATATATGATTTCTGTTTATTATTGTTTGATTGAATCCATTTATTGTAACTAAAAACCTTGCCATAAATAAACTTTGTATTCAAAGATGCTATGTTCTTGGGCTTAATGATGGGAATTCTCATTCCAGCTTTTTACCTGGCCCAGGCCGCCAGGCCCAGCTGAGGGATATAATATTTATGAGAGTGATTTAAGGAACGTTGTCCACGAGCGTTCGGCTGAAAGTAGAAGAAAGAATGATGGGCCACTTTCAATTTTAACGTCTATAAGTATAAAATTGAGACCATTAAAATTGATTTTTCAACTCGGCCACTCACAAATATTAAACAAACAAATATATATATATATATATATATACACCTTGAATATCATCTCTTGCCTAATCAAGTTATATCATAAGACAAAATACAAAAACCCCACATTGTAAAAAAGCACTTATTTATCCCTTCCCTTATAATTGGATGATAAACCCTTTAACCATATGAGTTAGTTATACTCAAAAGTTCTTGTGTTCAATTATCTTAATCAATTGGGCTTTGAAGGGTATTCTGTGACCCTGAAGATTAGGCAGACACCAACATGAACCTAGATACCTCAAATACCTAAAAAATCCAAAAAAACAATTATTTGGATTTTGATTATTTGAATTTGTGTTACAAAGAAGAAGATGAAGCAAATCAAATTACTAATGGTGGTAAATGCAATGTATTTGGTAAGACTGGTTGATATTAAATTATTACTCACTTTGTAATTTTCTTCGTATCATCATTCTTTTAATGTTTTTTTTTTTTTTTTAATTAACCAAGGTGTCAACGTCAACTTACATGTACCTCGACTAATCCTCAAATGAGAGTAGCGTAATAACCCACTGTCATGGTCCCTTATTTAAATTGCGAATGTTCAAATGAGGAATATAACTTGAGACCATGCGCTTATCTACACTATTTTCAACGCGTCGTAACTATTTGAGCTATCTACGGATGGGTTTTAATTATTTTAAATCCTTGTTCGTTAAGATATCTCTGTCTCTTTTCTTATAACATTACACTTTTTTGTCACCCGATAATAAGTTTTAGCACTAAACTATGGTTTAAAATGAAAGAAAAATACAATTAGTTAAGCACATGTTTCAACAACTTCCAAATTGTGGTAGATACCAACAAAATATCACTTTCAATCAAATACAAAATTTCGTTGAAACTTTTAATTGTTTAAATTATACAAAGAATTGGTTGATACGTGATTGTCCACTAAGAATCCCTCACCAACCTCCCTCAATTTAATCCAATTCTGTCATTTAGACAGCTCATTCTACTTAGAATAATACAAGGTTTTACAAAGAATTTGTATGTATATTGACTTAATGGAATCAATAATTTCTTTTATATCTACCACTTAATTGAATCTATATATTGGTTAACACGTGATTCTATTATGTATGATTCATGAGATGATGCAACCTTTCATTCATAAATAATCAGTGAGTGTTGGTGGTGATGTTGATGTTGATGTTGATTTTTGGATGAACTCGTCAATAAATTTGTAATACAACGTGAAAACCATCTCAAATTGATTAAGGAATACAAAACGTTCATCTTCGAGGTTTGAGGAATGTTCCTAGCTTGCACATACCTCAACTAATCTCCTGAGATTTTGGAACTATCAGTTAGATAAGAGCTTCAGTTGTCACCCCTATTAGGTGTTATTGGGGACTTGAACTCGGGAGACCATGTTAAATCCTCATCTTGTTCTTTTACCATCAAGGGGACTCGAACTTAAAAGACCATGTTAGATCCTCCTTTGCTTTTTTACTATTAGGCCACCCAGTGATGGTTTATTGATATAAGCGTCGTTGGTCCATTTTCTTAACAACATAGGGGACGTTTGGATCATATAATGTTTTACTATACGAATATATTATATTAACGGAAAGAAAGATCACCTTGAAGATTACTGAGAATGTTTAGAAAATGTGTTTAATTGGTTCAAATAAATTAGTAAATAATATGTTTGGTTGGAAGGATAAATGGGTGGGTATGTTACATAGATTACTAAATTGCCCTCCTTTTTAAATATTAATATAATAGTATCTTTTATTATCATTTTTTTTAACCCCTACATTTGAAATTTTGCTAAAACACTCCAGCCACATAAAACTTTAATTTGTAGCAAAATCATTCCCACCCACCCGAAGCCACTGCCGGCAACTAGCCACCACGGCCGACAGTTGACAGAACGGCACACGACTGGCCGTATATGGCCGATCGTGCATCGACGAAGCCGAAAATGGCCATGGATCACAAATTCATGGCCGGAAAACGGTCAGATCTATGGCCATTTCATGGCCAAAGATCTAGCCTTTTCACGGCCACATCTTTGGCCATGAAATGGCCTAGAAACGCTAGATCTGGTTGTTTTCGGCCATGGATTTGTGATCCATGGCTGGAAAAGGCCTTATCGGTGCACGACCAGCCAGATCTCGCCGGTCATGCACCATTACGGCAATTGACGCCGGCAGTCGATGGTGGTGAGTCATGACCGACAGTGGTCTTGGGTGGTTGGGAATATTTTGTTAACTTTTAAACTTTTTTATGACTGTGGTGTTTTAGCTAATTTCTCAAATATAGGGGGGCTAGAAAATTGTTATTTGGTAGACATTTGAGGGCAATTGTGTCCGAAATGGTTTTTAATTAAAGGCAAAATGGGTAGAAAAACCAGATTATCCCAGTAATATTTTAATAACACCCCCTAATAAAGTAATAAAATTACTCTCCACATTACCAACAATAAATACTATTTACAATAAAAGATTACTGTAATATTTTATTACTTGCAAACCAAACATCGGAATCTTGCAAAATAAACGAAGATTACTCTCATTATCTTATATACTTCTAATCTAAACGGTCCCATAGGGGCAAATCTAACATATTGATAGAATCTACACTTCAAAAACCCTTTACAATGTTAAGAAAGTGAGTTAACAACCTTAACATCAATCTAGGGCAAAGTGCAACAAACCCCAAACGTGAAATAAGTTTTGGCACTAAACTTTGGTTCAAACCAGAGAAAATAAAGTTAGTTAAGTTCATCAATTCAACTTCTTGGTGGTGATAGATGACATTAGGTATTTTATAATGTTTAAAAAATGACTTTCCAGTCCATAGCGAAATTGAGGTCGGTATTAGCTGCAAATCAAATGTCAAATCTGGCTTAAACTTTTTTATTGTCTAATTTCTTGTGTAAATTATTAAAAACAGTTGGGTGATATGTGATTGTCCACTAACTATTTTCCCACCAACCTCTCTAATTTAATCCACCAATNATAAATCCTGTTGTTAAATTAGGATGAAATTCACGTAAAAACTTTCTTAGAATAAATGGGTTTATTTATCAAGCCTAAAGAAGGGAATACATTAATATTATGGTATCTTCTTCTTCCAGGAATACATAAACAATGGCTCCGTTTGGTTCATTATTGGATAGTTTTTAGAGTAATATTTTAAAAAAAGTTAAATTGGGTGGGTATTACGATGTAAATTTTAAAAATTAAAAAAAATACCCTCTATGTTTATTTATTTACTAAACACCCCTATAATAAAATATTCAAAGTTAACAAAAACACCTCCAACCTATTTATTAAATACGGACAGCCGACCACCACCGCTGGAGGGTGGCTAGAGTAGCCGTATCAGCGCATGACCGGCTAGATCTTGTCGGTTGTACGCCGATATAGCATTTTTCAGTCAAATCTACCGTGGATCTGGCCAGAAAGGGCCAGATCTACGGCTAGATCTAGCCATTAACGGCCAGATCTAACCGCATTTAGTCGTCAATGATGACCTTATATTGGCCGTCGTTGACGATTGTCAACAGTCAAAGATTTGGCTGTTGACGGCCATATCTTTGGCTGTAGATCTAGCCTTTTTCGACCAGATCCACCGTAGATCTGACCGAAAAAGGCTAGATCGACGCACTACCGACCAGATTCAACCGGTAGTGTGCCATTACACCAGATTCCGGCCAGCTTCCGAGAGTGGTGGCCAGAATTTGGTAAATGGTTGTTAGGGTGTTTTTATCAATTTTTAAATTTTTTTTTTTTTTTTTTTTTTGTTGTTTAGTTAAATTAACAAATTTAGGGGGTTTAAAAAGAATTAAATAATTTAGAATTGTACTTTGAAAATGGGTGAACCAAACACAAATTTTGTGTTAACTTCATTGAGAAAACTAGAATAATTTTCCCAATATATGTATCTAACGGAGCCAATAATATTGTAAAAATAAGCTAATAATATTCTCTCAAAATTCAAGGACTATACAAAATTTATCGCCATTGATAAGATGTCCCATGGGCTTTCGGTTCAGGTTTAATATTTCAGTTCTTTACCCCAAGGGGCAGTTTGGTTTGGGGTTAAGTGACATTACTGGGGTAATGTCATCTTATATTACTTGATTACCACGTTTGGTTGTCAAGTAATATAAGATACCAGTAATCTTCAAATACCAATAATGGTTACTATTGGTAATATAAGAGGTAATCTGATTACCTCAATTTTCTTAGGTTTTCTGAAATTACCAGGGTTATCTTTTTTTGTTACAATTTTATCCCTTATTAATAAAAATTTTAGACAATAATACCCTACTTTAAAACAAATTTACATTAATATCCTATTTCAATTTTACCCTTGTTTAATTAAAATTTTGGACAATAATACCCTTATATTTAAAATAATTTACAGACCACCACTGCCACCAAGCCACCACCACCACAGCCACCCAGCCACCACCGCCGACAGCGGGTCAACCACCACGGACCACCGCCGGAAAATTGCCGGAGTCCCCAAAAACACTAGAAATTCTGTGGGAGGCTCCGGGAGGCTTCGATATGGCCGTTTTTGGCCATATTGATGGCCGAAAAGGGCCATATCGGGCTAGATCTGGCCGTTAACGGCCAGATCCCTGGCCATTATCGGCCAGGTCTGGTGTCGGTCATCAATATGGCCAAAAACGGCCATATCGAAGCCTCCCGGAGCCTCCCACAGAATTTCCAGTGTTTTTAGGGGCTCCGGCGGTTGTTCGCGGTGACGGCAGGCGGCAGCAGCAGGAGGTGGGGGTGATTTCGTCATGAATTAAAGTTTTTTTATAAGCGGGGGTGTTTTAGCTAAATCTGAAATATTGAGGGTTAAAAAATTATTCAAAAATTAATAATAAAAATAATATTATATTAATATTTAAAAGAGGGTCAATTTAGTAATTTAAATAACATACCCACCAATTTATTCCCATAACCAAACATATTAATATAACATACCCACCAACTAACCAAACATATTTTCTTAAAGATTCCCAATAATCTTCCAAGGTAATCTATCTTTCCAGTAATCCAATATTCCCAGTAATCTAGCATTCCTGAACCAAACATCCCCCAAGAGTTATTTATTAACATTGTATATGCAATAAACTGACTGACATGGACTTGTTCATACGACACAGAATTTTACCTTTACGTTGTCATGTTCTAGTGATTACCAATTAAAAGTTCACAAATTACAGAGACAAAACTAATAAGAAACTTTCACATAAGGTAGTTGTTACCTTCACCAAATGAACTAATCACCAGCCAAAAATTTACACGTGTACAAAGTCCTTTATGTGTCTTATTTGTTATGTAGCTTCCCAATTCTAAAACTTTTTCTTTCAGTTAAGAAACCTCTGTTGCCTGAACCTCAATATATAATCAAAGACAAAATCTGGCAATTTATTTTTTGAATTTAAGATATATGCCCGAGATGATGGCTGCCCCAGCACCCGCAACACCGAGAGTGGTAAGTATTTTTGTGGCAGAAAGCGCTGGCTTCTGTGTAGGAATTGCCATAAGATCGTTTGTCTGCGACACAAAATAAAAAAGCAATAAATAGTATGAAAATCTAGGCATGCATGTCAGAATTTTTTTATTTTATGCTTGCGCCAGAAAATTGCTAAGATATTTGCATGCGTTTATATTGAATTCTGAAGGATCTTGGAGTAAGGGTAAAGTTAATCCTAGTAATATTTCAAAATAGAGCCATTATGGTAGAATGACTCTTAGTAAAGCTATATTCAACTTTTAAAAACAAAGTAAATCACGAGCCAGGATAACAATTATTGAGAAAATAGGACACTAGTCTTTTTCGTATAAGAGATAGGATCAACAGCATATTATGCATCCAAAAACGTCCTATATGTGTTTTAACTACTAATGGACTGCTTCGAAGTGTTAAGGTACACGATTTCAACAAAGCATATTGGTAAAATACCGAAACAGGTTGCTTCCAGTGCTTCTTAATTCCTTGTAGGTGTCCTCTTCCAACAACAGCAACCACTGAATTATGCTCACTAGCAACTCTTAACAATGTTGATGACATGTACCTGAATATGCATGCAAGTAATTCAGAATAAGGAAAACAAAATTATATGCAAAGTAACATAAGAAATGAAGTATGAACACAGTGAAGCCCCGTGATTTCATAAGTTAGAATGAGAATTGAGAACATTGATTAGTAAAATTACAAAGTGCAATCTCTAAAAGTAATTTATCAAAAGCAAATATAAAGCCTCTATGAGTTCTCAACATCACCATAGCCATTAAAAGTGAGCTTTTCATAGGATTACTAACTAGGGTAATAAAAGCAAAATTTATGTACAAAAGCATATAGTAAATATGAATTGGGTGACTTTTCACAAAGTTTCATTGAATGGACAATATTAATTATTTGTATTCCTAAAAAATTTCAAAAACTTCATTCATTGCCTGCTGGGTAGAATGAACCTCTTAAACTTAAATCAGTTAACATGCTCCATATTAATACATATTATATGAGTAATACTACACTTATAAAGATTCTATACAAAGTCATCCATACAAAATGATGTGGCACTGCTCTTGCATTACCATATCATCCACTATTATTTAATGTGTATTTATTAAATTGATTTTTTTATATTAATTCATTCAATCATAATCTGACAAGTCATTTTGTAGGGAGAGACTTTGTATAAAGTATTTGTAAGTGTAGTATTATTAAGATTATATATATGAAACATGCAGTTCGTGTTATCAACCGTGCCCAAGAGAAGCTGGTCTATGGACAAGATTTAATGGAACCCAGAAGAATAAACGAAAATCGTTGCTGGGATTAAACACAAAATAAGGCAGCTCAACTTCAAATCTGGATTCTGCTTAGTAAACAGAATTCAAAAAGCATCTTAAGCCACCCTGTCATTATTTTCACACTTCGGGTGTGCCACAGATACCAAGCAAGGGAATATATAAGATGTAGTAAAAACCAACAGGTTTATTATTATTATTATAGAGGATTATCTTCTTATTTCACTCATCAGAAGTGAAAAAAAAATAAATAAATAAAGAACAATGCTGAGGTGAACCAAAGTTGTGCACCACTAGAGAAAATTTAAGGACATGAGGGCAGTATTTGCAACAGAATACCAAATTTAACAAATATATAAAGCCAGTAAAATACTCACTTATCTCGCTCATGTACAAGGGTTTCCATTAAAGTTGGGAATTCTTTGCTCATCTCTTGAATCACAAGGGTCAGCATGTCAATGTCATCCATGTCCTTCAGCTGAGGATAAACAACTTCAAATTAACATCAACCAAACTCAAAAGCATTAAAAGGGTCCCTAACTTTAGTTTATCTTGCATCAAAGAGCAAAAGGTTGATGCATTTTAACCAAAAATAACTCTTCAAGGTGAAGATAAAATATGAGGGTAAATCTTGCCATTTTGTTAAGATCCTCAGGGCTAGGCAAGAAGAATGCTTGAAAAATCAAGGAATACAGTAATTTTGCCTTATGCCAAAGCGGCATCTTTGCCCAGGTCCTCCGCAGTGTAATCTGTTAAAATCAAGTCTAAACATAAGCACCACAATAAAATAGACAAATAAATAAACATACATACAAATGCATAAGAAAAATTAAATGAACACTCAATAATGCAAGCAGAGTGAACTTAATAAAAAAAAAAACCATCAGTAAACCTTTGGTACAGTCAAACATTTGAAGTTTGCATCAAAACAAAAGAAGGCAGGTATATTAGAATCAGACCTTGATCTGGCAGTTATCATGAATTGAGCCCATATGGGAGCTAAACAAATTTTTTATTAATTAAGAAACAAAGAAAAAATAATGAACTGAAAGGAAAATGAAAGAATTCCATACAACAATTAGTCAAATATCTTACCTGTACAGGACGATCACCAAGTATCACCTTGCCACCATACTTCATTGCTTCTTCAAATGCTACACGAAACTCAGAACCAGGAAAAACCTCGAGCTTACTAGCGACCTAACAGAAAATCAAGAAACAAATTATGTTTTTAAATAAAAGAGTCAATCAATTGACGAGATAAACAACCAAACACATAGACAGACGTAAAAATTACAGAACATGCCTTGGCAAGAAACCAACTGTAAAGTATTCCAAACATGTTATGCTTCTTCTTATACATTTCTATCATTTCTCCCATGGTGGGTACCTGGTGAGCTACACATAAGTTCAACAACCAGATGAAAACTTGAAAAGGAATTTGTTAATAAACTGAGATGCAAACCTTTAGATTCTGAGGAGTAAGGATAGCCACCCGACTTGAGCATAATTCCAAGAAAACAGCCTGCAATGAATGAAAACAGATTCATAAATGTAAACTTACTTCCAAGAAAAGTTCAAAATATTTGCAGGAGGATAAATTTCCAAAGCAGGTAGCTAACCTGCAAAAAATGATCCATCCATGAATCAAGTGTTAGTGAATTTTGAAAGAGAAAGCACCTGTGGTTTCAAATAATCAATTATTGCTTCCACTTCTCTGCATGAATCCTGCAACCGTATTATCAAGTATTACCACAACCATCAAGCAATATCATAAAATCAGCAAAAGTAACAACAATGTGTTTAAATAACAGGTCATAATATCATACTAGACCAATAACATTACTAGAATATTAGTAACAAATTGCTGGATGCAACTTGCATAACATTGTCAAGTTACCAAAACACATTATTCTAATAACAAAGAATTTCCCTAAAGTATTATATTTTTCTCTTCTCATTTCAGTTTCTAATCCATCAACTTTATTCTAAGACAACTGAATCTAATTCTAACTGAATTACCAAATTTTAAGATAATAAAAAGTTAAAACAAATCAATTAATGTAATTAACCCAATTACAGATTTAACCTAATCAAATGATCACCTGGGAAATGTGAGCAGTTCCAACAACATACACATCGCAAGTGCCGCCTTCGGCGGATGACTCGCACGTGAGGAAAACCACGCTCTTCGATAGCTCCTCAGGCAATTCCTTCTTCGTCTCCTCCGAAACGGCATCGCCCGAATCTCTCACCTCATCCCCATAACTAACCACGCTCTCGCCAAGACTAACAACGCTCTCACTCAGTGCCTCAACGTTGTCAGGGTTCGGATTCTCGATATGAATAAAATCCTCAACCGACTCCGGCGGATTCGGTTCCATGGAGGGAAAGTTTGGGTTATTAACGGTGGCAAACGAGGTAAATTTGAGGATCAATGAGGGCGAGAATTGTCTGTGGACTGATAAAGGAAGGGTAGTAATAGAACGACGGAGACGGATTCTGGTTTTAGCGGTGGTAAAGAAATAATATCGACGTAACTCGGACGAGTTGATTGGGGTGCCCAGGCGAGCCAAGCGATTCATAAATGGGCATTTGCGTTATATATGCAAAAGGTCATGGAGTGGAGTGGGGGCAAGCTCAACGTTTAATGTTGTAGCTGAAGCTGACGTGTATAGATAACTGACCCGGCTTCCGTTATTGTATTATATGTAGCCATGTAGGCTGAGAGGAAATTACGGACGTGTCTTTGCGTGGCAGTTTCAAATTTGACGCCAGTGTTTACCATTTTTAATTATTTTACGGTTGCAAAAACAAAAATTATTTGACGGTTACCATCCAAATCTACCCTGTCCCTGGGTTTGGGTTTTCGTTAAGGACACCCACCAGTATGAAATAATATCCTTCACCTCCCCTCACGTTTGGAAAACTATTCCAAACCTCCCATGATAACCGTTAAGTAAACTTAAATACTAATAACGGCCCATTTGGATGGAGGTAATATTAGATAATTAGGTAATATATTTTAAATTGAGCAAATGACGATGTTTGGTTGGTTTGTAGAAAATTATTCCCGAAATCTTTTATGACAAACAGTGGCATTTAGGGGATAAGATTTACAGAACACCCAATTAGGGATGGGCACATAGCCCAGCCCCGGGGGGATGGGGATCCACCCCGAACGAGGTGGATTTTTCTCAAAATTTTCGAGATTCGGGTCAGGATCGGGCCCAATATTACCCCCCGGAATTCGGGGACAGGCCGGGGCAAGGATTGGTTTTGCCCCGGCCCGTCCCCGCCCTGTATATTTTTTATATATATATATCAATAACTCAATATTAATTTCAATAATTGAAAATCAATCATATATACCTATAATAATTTTACTATTTGAAAATCAATTATATATTATACGATAACAAATTATAATTATGTAAGTATTTTATGAAACTATATACAAATAGGTAATAAATAAAACTAAATTAAATATAATAAATCATTATAAATATTTGTAATATATATATATATTATACATAATATGATAATGCTATGAAACAAAAGTTATACATTCAACATTATATATTATACATTATATATGGTATACATTTAACATTATACATTATATATAGTATACATTTGACATTATATATTATATATTATACATTGTATATTATATATGATATATAGGGTTTAAGTATAATGTATATAACATATATATATTGTATATTATGATTTATACATAATATGCTATTATCTATAATCTTACGTTAATATATAATGTATATGTAATATATTATTTGTTGTTTTGATTGATTATAATAAATCAATAAATCACTATAATTTTTTGTTTGTCCCTCATAGAATCATTATTTCAATTCTATTACCTAATTGCTTTTGTTATAATGTATATTATAGATTTAATTTTTTTTTTTTTTTTTTGATGATATGGTCTTTACGTTTAATATGTATATTATATATTTAATTTCTTTTTTGGTTGGTATATATAATTAGGAGAAAATAATAATAAAAGTATAAAATTAAGGATTAAAAAATAAAAAAAACCTCAAACGGGGAATTCGGGGCTTCCCCTGTTTGTGGAACGGACTTTTTCCAGGGATTCCCCGAACGGGCTTCGGGCCAGGATCGGGGAATCCCCTTGGGCTTTCGGGCCGGGGCCGCAGACAGCCGCCCCCGCCCCCCCGGCCCGTGCCCATCCCTACATCCAATTCACTCATACAAACCCAATGTTTTAAAAACCAACCCGAGACACAACCCGATAAACTGGCTAGGTCTGGGGTTGACCGATTCAACCAGCTAGTTCGGGCCAGGTTTTAAAACAATGTGCAGACCCTTTTGTACTCACTTTTTAAATTTTTTAGATGACATTGCCCTTGTTATTGTCATTATTTACATAAATGTTGGTGAGGCATTTTTCGGCATCGAAAATGGCAAGATCTGGCCAACGTTTCATGGCTAGATCTGTGGCACTGCCGGCATCACAACCAAATCTGTGGCACTGCCGGCATCACAACCAAATCTGTGGCACTGTTGGCAGTGGTGGCTAGCTGCGGGCAATGGCTTGGGGTGAGTAGGGGTGTTTTTGTTAAGTTTAAAATGTTTTTGGTTGCTTTGGTGTTTATGCTAAATCTGAAAAAGTAAGGGGTTAAAAAAAATTATTCAAAAAATAATAATAATAAATACTATTATATTAATATTTAAGAAGGAGGTCAATTTAGTAATCTATATAACATACCCACCATTTATCCTCCCAACCAAACATATTATTCACCCTTTTATTCGAACTAACCAAACACATTTTCTAAACATTCCCAATAATCTCCAAGGTGATCTTTTTTTCCGTTAATATAATATCTTCCTATAGTAAAACATTATATAATCTAAACGCCCCCTAAATATAAGATTTAATTTCTATTGTTTTTGTTATGCCTAAATAATATGCTGACATCATCTCCACCAATCAAGACTCAGTAGACTTCTCCACCAATCAGATCTTAGCATGTATCTCCACCATCCAAGATTCACCAAGCACTTGAAGATAAAACATGTTAGCTGTCTGATCCCTAAACTGACTCTGAATGATATTTTGTGCCTACAATTGCCGAAATTTCATTAAATTAAGGATATGGATGATAAGAGCTTGAAAATATGTGTTTAGTTAGTGATTCAATTAGATTATTTGTGGGAAAATTAGTTTAAATTGCTAAGTTTGAATTAATTATTTCATAAATACCTTTTATGAGATCATGAGTGTATTTTGACTATTTTAAGGTTATAAATAATGTTTGAATGAAGAAGGATTATGTCAATGGAATTTGTGACAAGTGAGAACAAACGGTGCAAGAATCGGAATTGAAATGAGGAAGTTATGATGCTTTGAAGATGAGACTTAAAACTTCGAAATTCTTCAAGATGAGTATGCTTCAATGTTTTGATCATAACTTGAGCTATAGAAATCAGAATTTCATGATTCTTGTGGCATTGGAAATATTATTCAGAGGGATACAAAGTTTGTGTTAATGACTTTTCCAAATTCTGAAGATTCTAGACTCATGGGACAGAAAGAACGATTGTTGCAACAACCATTTCTGTCACTGCAGTGATGGAGTGTGGGCCTGGATGAGCTGTTTTATTTCCTAGTCCGAATTTGACTTGTTTGAGGCATTTAATTCTTTTCTAATTAACCTCCAAACCTAGCCTTTATAATAAGGGTCTTTAATTAGTTTTTAGGGAGATTAAAAAAGAGAGAAGAGCAACCATTGTTTTGGAGATAAGAATTCTTGGAGTTTTTGTTCACCAATTAGAGAAGTTTTTCTATTTTCTTTCTTGTACTCATGTTACTCAATACAATGGTTGTTTTTAGTACTGAAATTATGAACTAAATCTCTTTTATAGGGTTAAAGATATAGCCCGATTTATGAATATGTATTAATTTTATTGTTTTTAGTTTTAATTGAGCATTGTCTAAGTTTTATTATTGCGTGTAATGCTTTCAATTCTTATGGATCCGAGAGTTGAATGATATCATGGGTTGGATTGAGATCGAAAGATGAAACCTAATTAATCTAAGGTAATAAAACCACCGATTGAGCGAATGCTAGAAATCGGTTACCGTGATCTATAAGGCTTTGGTAAATTCCTTAGAATTTAATGATCTTTTAACTTCTAAATCTAACTTAGAGATATTTTGGGTTGTTGCTTAAGAGTTAATTCGCTAATTGTTCAAGAGAAAGTTAGTGAAATACTAGGGAATTTGGCCTTTAGAATAAGCTTAATTAGGTTAATAATAGTTGTCAATGCATATGATTAAATTGGTATGAAATTTGTGTCCTAGGTTTAGTCATATTGATTTTCAACCAAAGTTTGATAATAATTATGTTGCTATTTACTTTATAATTTGTTTTACTTTTAATACTTCTTTCTTAAGGATTTTGATTTATCAAATAGTAATAAGATATATTAGTTTGGTACTTGGTAAGTGATAGTTCTCTTGGGATTTGACACTCGTTACTTGAGCTTTATTACTTTCGCGATTTCATACACTTGTGAATAACTTGTCAATGGATGAAAGCTCTCAACGAATTAGAATGAAGGAATATCTTCACCAAATCAAGGCAACTTGTAAAAAAACACATGACCTTGACCTGAAAAGAGTATAAATAGGTAGTTCCACTACTCCAAACGGGATCGATTTTACACACTTATTTCTTAGCAAAAATAGTAAAGACATACTATTAGAAAGAGATTGACTTGTCATTCTTTTAGAACACTTCAAACACTTGTAACCACGAGTGATCGCTCTCTTTGTAATCTTCACTATCGTTCACAAAAGAAATCATAATATAATTACAGTGGACGTAAAACTTGCTTATGTCATCCAAACCACTCTAAAAACCTTTCTTATCAACTGTTAGGGCCAAAAAATGTCCTCGGTCTAAATAGGACCAAAGACGAAAACACCTTCAACAAAGCTGGAAGCTAGAGCCCAATTCCGATTGGGCCCACAATATAGTTCTGCAGATGAGGCCCGTTCAGTGCTCCTGCCCAGTTGCTCACCATCCGGACCCAATAAGCAGAGGCCCGATTCGTTTAGGCCTCATTGCCAGCTTATCAGGGCCCAGGTCCTCTAATCCTAGAACACCTTCTGGACTTAAGATCTACTTGGAGCCCAGGGTCGCTTACATACTCCGGTACTATTTGAACTCTACTAAAAAGGTCAATCACTACCCTAATTCTTCTTAAGATCCGTATCCTAGGTATGCTGGGACTCCCTTTCCTACTGACGTAAGGGAGCCAAAGGCTCCACTCTTTCACAAAACCACAACAACGAGGATTCCCAGTCCCACCAAGATTCAAAGACCGTGCATTCACTATTTAAACAAAGGCCAACCCTTTCACAACGAACACATGACACCTACAGACCTCGGAGTTCCCACTCTTGAGGATTTCACATTACAGCCATAGTTACAGTCTTCGACTAGACTTCCGGTAACATTTTCTCTCCCTAACCCTCACTAAATTAGCCTCACTCAACCTTGTTGACTTGAGCGTTGGAGTGCCTACGACAAACAGCACCCTAGTGTTTTCCATCCGCTTCATGCCTGTTTTCTTGTGTGTACATGTGCAGTAGATCGCCAGTGGCCTCAACCTCACGGGATCAGTCCTTATTTTCGTAAAGGTAGATTTTTGCATCTACATCAACTCGTTATTTACATACTAACAAACAAGCATCATCACTGTACCTTAAACACATCTCACAATCACTTCAGGTGTAATTTTTTAACACTTTGTACGTGCATAGTCGTTAATATTAAAATCACGCATCAACAATTTTAATACTCAAATCTCAACTTAGCAATTTCACTTTATTATATCATATTGGTTTTAATTTTAGATGTTGAAAAATAATAATATAGATAATCTTTTTTACTATCATTTCAACCAATTTGGAGATGTAATATTATTGCATATTGTTTATTTTAAACTAGTATGACTATTGTAATTTTTTTTTGTGTATGCTTATTTATTAAATATTTGTTTCTAGTTGATATTGAATCTTAAGCATGTCTAATATAATTTATGAATTTGTATGCAAATAACTTAGAAAAAGATAAGGTAGATAGAAAAGTTAGTTAAATTTCAAGAAAAAGATAAGGTAGGTAGAAAAGTTAGTTAAATTTCAAAATAGAATTTTCAAAAAGTTCTAGTTTACTACAAAAATTAAGTAATAATATTGTTTTGTATTCGGAAACTCTTTAGAAACCAAAAGTGGTACCATTTAACACATTGATGGTGCTGGTGCTAGCAGTAAACCATTTCTGGTCGCCATTTGCTCGGGGAAGGTTTCATCGGAGAAGCCTCATGTTTAAANTATATACTCACATGGCCAAGGGTTCCGAATCCATGCATAACCGAGTCCGATCGGCTAGAGTGAATAGAGGTCACGTAGAGCGGGAGTGAGTCCCGGCCGTGCCCCCGGTGAGATGGGGTCGTGATTTATGAAAGAGTTATGAGAAAAGAGTTTCTAAGAGAAAGAGAAAGAGGAAAGAAAGACGTACCCAAAGAGTTATTGCATGAGGAGTTGTAAGGAAAGAATTAGAGATAGAGAGTTACGGGGCTAGTATGAGTAGAGGATTTACTTACTGAGCATTATTTAGTGCTCACCCCGTTGTTTTCCCATGTTTGCAGGACCTAGGTGAGGACACTGTCGGATGGATGTCGGCGTGCGACGAGGAGTGGTTACACTGTCCCTGATGTTTTTGATGACTTTTGTTTATGTTATACATTTTGTGTAAAAATGTATATGTTTGTAAAGAGTATGTATATATGTTTAATAAAAGAAAAATTTGGGCCCAATTTCTTTATGTTATTTTATATGTATTTCATTATAATCTTTTGAGTAGTAGTGGCTATTACAACTCCCCACAATTTCAACTAATTTTGAGTGAAAAGACTATTTTACCCCTAATGAAAGTTTAAGGGATTTTCTTCACATTTTTCTCAAAATAAGTTTAACAAAAATTCAACTAAGGGCCAACCAACCAATATTAACAATATATCAACCCAAATGAGAGCAAAACAATAAACATTCACGCAATACACCATAACTTAGCTATGTACCTCAAGTGGGGCGTTACATGAACTCTACTAAATAAATCAATCACTACCCTGATTCATCTAAGGTCCGTATCCTAGGCACGCTGGAACTCCCTTTCCTACTGAGGTAAGGGAGCCAAAGTCTCCACTCTTTCACAAAACCACCACTAAAAGGATTCCCAATCCCACCAGGATTCGAAGACCCTGCAGTCACTATTTAAACAAAGGCCAACTCTCTCATAAAGGACAGAGACATTACACCTTTAGACCTTGGAGTTCCCACTCTTGAGAACTTCACATTACAGCCGTAGTTACAGTCTCTAACTAGACTTTCGGTAACCTTTCCTCTCCCTAACCCTCACTAAATTAGCCTCACTCAGCCTTGCTGACTTGAGCATCGAAGTGCCTACGGTAAACACCACCCTGGTGTTTTCCGTCCGCTTTACACTTGTTTTCTTGTGTGTGCAGGTGTAGCAGATCGCTAGTGGCCTCAACCTCACGGGATCAGTCCCTATTTTTGTGAAGGTAGATTTTTTGCATCTACAGTTTGGCGCCTACCATGGGGGCCTCTGGCAATCATTCGTCTCACAAACCCTACTACGTAAAGAAACTCTTTATGACTAAAAATTCTGATAACACTAATCCTGGCCTCAAGGCCAAATTAGAAGCTCTAACCGCCCTTATGCAATAGCACTCAGACAAGGTGATCACACTGGAAGCTGACAACATTGCCATCCGGACTGAAAATACCTCCATTAGGGTCGAAAACCAGTCTCTAAAGGAGAAGGTAAGTTAGTTTTATGATCTTGAGCTTTTGCCTTATCAGGTACAACCCAATCGGTTCCACGCATCAGTTCCGTCCATGTAACCTCTCCAAACTCTAGAGCACAGACCAATGATCTTAGATATAAGGTCACGCCAACTATGTTCGTCATTAGTGGACGATTCAGCCCTGAATCATAGTGAACAGGGGTTGCCAATAAAACCACTCTCGGTCGATCCGCTTCAGGTGCGAGATCAAGGCGTCCAAGTGACAGAGAGCCCGCCACAACAAAAGCCACCCATCCTTGCCATCCTGTCTCACCTTTAGTCAATCATCCCTACCCAAACCCTACTTGGCTCGACTCATCCTCGGAGGTCGAGCAGTCTCCCATTCCTTTAAACCACCCTGCTCGAGTCCATCCATCCTAACGGACTGGGCGAATCCTAAATAACCCCTCTTACCATCCATGTGGGGCGAAACACCCGATCAATCACAATAGGAGTCGCCCAACCGGAGGGAATGAATAGAGATACGGGTTACCAAGCAGCACACAAAGGAATGATCCGTCAGGCTACACCAAGTGGATTGACCCAACAGAACGCATTGAGTGCAAATCATATGACAAACTGAGTCAACCAAGATGACCTAGTGGTATTCGCCTCTCCCATGGAGTAGATATTGGCCAAAAGACTAGCTGACAAAGAGGCAGTGATGAGGTGCATACCTGGAGTGTCGATCCCAACCAAAAAGAGCTCACTGCTATGCCGATTCACCCTTTGTGGATGCAATCACGCTAGCTGAGATGCCACACAAATTCAGCATCCTTAGCATGAAGCCCTACAACGGTACAACCGACCCAGATGACCACATAGCCTCCTACAAGCAGCGAATGTTTGCCATCTTGATACCCCGAACATTGAGGGAAGCCTGCATGTGTAAGAGCTTCGGCTTAAGCCTCTCCGGCCTAGCTTTTCAGTGGTACACTAACCTCTCAAACAATTCAATCAACTCATTCGCCTAACTCACCGACACCTTCGTTGAACAATTCGCCAGCAGCAAGAAACTTGAAAAGCTATCAGCTGACCTGTACAGAGTCTTCCAGAAGAGGGGGAGCCACTAAGAGAATATGTCAGTAGATTCAACAAAGAAAAAATCTCCATCCCCTCTTGCAACCTAAAGACGGCAGTAGACGCCTTTAGAAAGGGTCTCCTCCCAAACGGAGAACAATACAAAGACCTGACAAAGCTCGGCTGCACCACGATGGAAGACGCTCTAGCCAAAGCTGTGATTCAAATAAGGTGAGAGGAAGATGAGATGAACTGGATGAGGCATGCCAGATATGACGACTAACACAAAAGGCGGAACGATAGAAGGTCATAGTCCAAATCGATTGAGCCCTGTTATCAACCCCCTCTATGCAATCTGAACAAAGCAAAAAAAACCATATGACTGCCAGCAACTAGAGCCGAAAACAGACCATCCGGATCGAACCAATACAAAGTTCTAGAGTACAACCTTAACATCAAACCAGCCCAAGTCATGGAAATAATGAAAGGGATGGGACCTACTATTAAGTGGTGCGAATTCCAAGGTGATCATGGTCATAACATCGCAGATTGCATCGCTCTACAATTGGAAGTCACAGCTTTGCTAAATAGGGGACATCTCCGAGACCTATTGACAGATAAAATGAAGAATACAGTTAGCCAGAGAAGCTCGAAGGAAACATCTCTTCCTCCATGAGAACCTACACCAAAGAGGTTCTGCTCCATTATCTCTGGATGGTCGGAGATCCGTGGGGTAAGCTATTCCTTGGTCAAGCACTACACCCGAGCTAGCCATCATCAAGAAGTCCAAGCCATCCATCCGCTCCCTCGGTCGCATACCAACTAGGTAATTTAGTTTGAAGATAACAAGCGAGTCACTCTCACCGCCCCTCATCATGATGCTCTAGTCATCTTCCTCCAGATCACCAATATTCTGGTCAAGAGAGTATTTATAGACGGGGGATCCTCGGCCCACATTCTCTTCCTTGAAGCAATGAAGGCCATCGGACTGGATGAAACAAACATTAGTAGATGACCAACCATACTGGTCGGGTTCAGTTCTGAGCAGAAGTACACCATTAGAGAAATCGCCCTGCCTGTTTACACCAGCGGAGTCAACAAGCAAACCATTTTCCTAATCCTCGATTGCCCTTCACCGTACAGCGTTATCTTGGGTCGACCTTGGATCCATGACATGTAAGTTGTCCCATCCACCTTCCACCAAACTATAAGGTTTCCAACGAAATAGGGAGTAAGAGAATCAAGGGCGATTCTAAGGCTTCCAGAGATTGCTACAAAAATGCCTTCAAAAGCAAAGGTCATGCTTCATAGCAACTACAGTCTTATCCAACCCCTCCGACCGAGTCAGATCAACCATCTATGGAAGAGTTGGATAGAGTTGGGCATTTGGGACTAGGTCCAAAAACCTAGCCCAAAAACCCAATCCTAGGATCGGTCCTCTCAAGGACCGTTCTTAAGAGGCCTAGTCCCAAAACGGGACAAGGCCTAAGGAGAAGGGCCCGGTCCCTCCACTAGGCCCTCTTCCAAGGCTCGAGCCCAAATTTTTTTAAATGTTTTTGTTTTAGTCCCTTATACAATTACATAAAACCCTCTATAAATTTTAAAATAAACATAAATTATAAGGGTTAAAAGAAAACTTTACAAAATTTATTAAAAAAAAAAAAATTTACTTTTCTTTAATAACCGTTGGCAGCAGCCAACGATCACATGACCATTGGCAGTAGCCAACGATCACATGACCATTGGCAGTAGTCATTTTTTTTTTTTTGGGGGCGGGGAAGGGGGTTTTTTTTTTTTTCCTTCCCCGCCCGCGCGGCCCCCCCCCCCCCAAACTACACTATAAATAACCCTAAAATATTTCGTTTTTTCCACACCATTCAATCTCTCATTCTCTCAATCTCCCAACTCCAAATCTCCAATTAAATTCTCATTCAATTTATATTTATAATTTATTCATACTATTTATTTATATTATTCATTTTTTTCTTTTTTTCAATATCATCTTTTATTCATATTATTATTTAATTTCTTTTCATTTTAATTATTTATTATTTTATCATAAATTCATAATGGATTCCCGAAATGATGCATTTGGAGGATCATCCCCAAATGAGTTTTATGTTCCATCCACCAAAGAAATGGAAGGGTTCAATCCATTTTCACCCTTTCCTCTAGAGGTAGCAGCTGCAATTCCACAACCACATTCGGTCAGGACGAGGTGTAGCCAAACACATGCGAGCTGCGAGTCAATGGGCACGAGCATAGCCCAACCCCCCGATCATTAAAGAGGGTCGTGTCCGATGTATGGCGACACTTCACCTAATCAAAATGGCTAAAGACAAATGGGGAGGGGGAAGAATCGTGTGGGATATGTAATTTTTGTGGAACCATTATTGGCGCTAAGAAAGGCACTTTGATGATGCGACGACACGTGGAGAAGAAGCACTTCCAAATAATGCAGTTGCCTGGTACATCTTCAACCGAATTAGGTAGACAAATTCAAACTCAACTTAATTTTAATCCACAATCCTCAACTCTCTCAACATGGCAATACAATGCATATGTTGCACAAGAGGAAATAGCAAGATTCATAGTTGATACGGACTCTCCCATTTGTTTATCTGAAAATCCTTATTTTATCCACATGATTACAACTGCATTTTTTCCAGCATATACTCCTATTAGTAGAAGAGATATACTAAAACTTTATAACAAAATAAATAATAAACTTAAAAATAAATATCAAAATTTTAGAAATATATCTATTACACTTAAATCAGGCATATAGGCTTGTAGGTCAAAAACCGATTTTTTAACTGTCACAGTACATTTCTTAGATCATAATTGGGGTTTACAACAAAAATTGATGGGTTTTAAACCATTATATGAAAATCATAGTGTTGAAACTATTTATTTTACAATTCTTGAAGTTTTACAAGAATATTTATTAACTGATAGAGTTGTAGCGCTAACGCTTGATAATGCATCTGCTAACACCGCGACAATCTCTTTATTTGAAAAGAAATTGGATCGCGTGGTGAAGGCAAATTTTTTCACCTGAGATGTGCTTGCCACATCATCAATTTGATAGTTAAAGCAGGTATAGATGCTATACATTCGAAGATGGAGAGGGCGCATGCGGCTATCGGATTTATCATTGGTGGTAGCAATAAAAGTTGGCAGGAGTACGTCAAATATTGTAAGCAAGAGGACCCACCAGTTTGACCTTTAAAGTTATGTACGGACATGCCTATCTGTTGGAACTCTACCTACTTGATGTTGGAAAAAGCTTTGCCAACCGCAAAACAAATTATAGATTTTGTCAATCGAAAGTATTATCCGGAGGAAGTTGTCAGCTATGATGATTGGGCAGTTTGTGAACTTTTTTATTCATTTCTTAAAATTTTTTATGATTCTACTAATACATTAAGTGGTATTTATTATACGACTACTAATTTAGTGTTAGATATTTTACTTCAAATTGCTAAAACTTTTGCTAAATATAGATATAATAACATTTTAAGGGAAATTGTTTTAAAGATGGAAGAAAAATATGAGAAATATTGGTTAGATATTCCATTCTTATATGGATTAGGCCTTGTTGTAGATCCTAGGTTTAAATTACACGTAGTTAACTATATAATTACTGAGTTGGGCCAGCATTTAGGACATGATTTTACGTCTTATTTGACTGACTTTAAACAAAAATTGGATAGCCTTTTTTCTTTATATGAGAACAGGTACAATGGAAGTGGAAGTGGAACGTTCAGGAGAGACGATCAAGACCTTGATGCAGCCCTCTGTCAAGGATCGAGCAAGTGGATGTATATGGAACAAGGCGAAAGTAGTAGCTCCAGCCTCCAGCTCGTACATACATGGACCAAATGAGCTGAATCGCTACCTACAAGTGGACTTGTCCTTTATGATGATGAAGGAGAAACAGGACATGGATATTCTTCAATGGTGGAATCAATATGAAAGTCGATTCCCCATTGTAGCCCAAATGGCACGTGACATTTTATATGTGCCGATTTCTACAATTGCATCCGAGTCAATATTTTCAACGAGTGGTCGGATTGTTGAAGACAAAAGATGTTCTTTAACCGATGAGATGATTGAAGTGATAACGTGTTTATGGGATTGGACTCATGCAGAAAAAAGACTACAACAGCACCCTGAAGATCCCGAATTACTCGAACTCTTTAGGAATACAAATTTGAATGATGTAAATATTGTTGACGATGAAGATGAATAATTTAATGTAAAAAATTATTTAATTGTTTATTTGTGAAGTGTGAATGTGTGAAATGTGAATATTACGTTTATTTTAAAATTAACTATTAATTTTTTTATTTTTTAAAATTAATTAAACTTTTAGAAACTTACTAATCTACTCCTGAAAATTACTAAAAATCCCCTAAAAATTTTTATCTCACCCCTAAAATATAAAAAAGATCAAGGGGAAAAATAAATTTTCTAGGCCCATAGGACCGGTACTAGGGACCGGTCCGGGTCCTAATATTGCCCATGAGCGATTGGTCCCATTTGGGACTAGACCCAAAAGGACTAGTCCCACTTGACCAGCTCTAGAGTTGGATGAAGTGCAGATACACTCGGACGACCCCAAAAGGAAGACCTAGATAGGCTCTCGCCTCAAGCCCGAGATAAGAGAGTGACTCATAGAATTCCTCAAACAAAACTAGGATTGCTTCGCTTGGTCCCATGTAGACATGACAAGAGTCAACCACAAGGCAATCGTCCACCACCTCCATGTAGATCCGGATCACCCTCAAGTGAAGTAGAGGCGAAGGAAATCCATACTAGAACGCAATCGGATTGTCAATGAGGAGATTGATAAACTATTGAATAATGGGCTGATCAGAGAAGTCTACTTTCCCAACTGCCAGGCAAACGTTGTGGTCGTGAAGAAAAAGAACGAAAAGTTGAGGGTCTGCATAGACTTCACAGGTTTAAACAAAGCATGCCCTAAGGACTCCTTCCCGCTCCCACATATCGACATGATGGTCAATGCGACAGTAGGCCACGAACTCCTAAGCTTCATGGATGCTTTCTCAGGGTGCAACCAGATTTTGATGCACCCGAACGACCAGGAGAAAACAACCTTCATCACAGAGAGGGGGACCTACTATTACAAAGTGATGTCGTTTGGTCTCAAGAATGTCGGGGCTATCTATTAACGGCTAGTCAACAGAATGTTCGTCGAACAACTCGGGACCACCATGGAAGTATACATCGACAACATGCTCGTCAAGTCCCTCATGGCCAAGCAGCACCTTGATCACCTCAGTCAAGTGTTCGTCATCCTAAGGAAGTATAATATGAAGCTGAATCTAGCCAAATATTCGTTCAGGGTCTCATCAGGAAAATTCTTGGGATACTTGATAACTCAGTATGGGATAGAAGCCAACCCTGACCAAATCCGAGCGATCCTTAACATACCATCACCAACTTGCATCAAAGACGTCCAGTGCCTCGCGGGACGAGTAGCCACCTTGAGTTGCTTCATCTCCAGATCCACTAGCAAGTGCCACATTTTCTTCCTCACACTTAAGAAATCTAAGAAGTTTGAATGGACCCCCACCTATGGGGAAACCTTGCAACAGCTAAAGAGAACCCTAACATCCCACGCATCACCCCCCCCCCCCTCCCCCTCCCCCTCCCCCCTCCCCCCTCCCCCTTTTTCCAAGCCTGTGGTTAGGGAAAAGCTTTACACTTACCTAGTGGTCTCATAGACAACAATCTCAGTAGTGTTAGTTCAGGATGATAATGCGAAGCAGCTACTAGTTTACTACATAAGCAAATCACTCCTCGATATGGAGACACGATACAATCAGTTGGAGAAACTGGCACTCGCCCTTGTCCATGCATCAAAGAAGCTCAGACCATACGTTCAATGCCACTCTATTGTCGTAACCGCCTCCTTCCCACTTAAAAAGATATTCCACAAGCCAGAGTTATCAAGCCAACTCACACAATGGACAGTAGAGCTTAGTGAGTTTGATATATCTTTCCAACCACGTACTGCCGTCAAATCCCAAGCACTAGCAGACTTTATTACTGATTTCACCCCAAACACCATTGTCCAAGCAGAAAAGGAGTTATTGTGCATGAATAGCAGATCG
The DNA here is from genome assembly GCF_008641045.1 of Pistacia vera. Classification (NCBI taxonomy): domain Eukaryota; kingdom Viridiplantae; phylum Streptophyta; class Magnoliopsida; order Sapindales; family Anacardiaceae; genus Pistacia; species Pistacia vera. The sequence continues at coordinate 483,806 of NW_022196418.1, forward strand.
CCTTCAAAGTGGACTCTCTCAATGGATGGCTCAAGCTGTTAGTGAAGCGATCCAGTTACTCAGCAGAAAACAAAAATTTAAAACAATGGATCGTTCCTTAAAACCCAGAATCAGGGCACAGAAATTACAGTTTATACATTATAACAATCTGCAGAAAAATCAATTTGAAGTTTAGGAACCATACCCACGTTGGAGGCTCCTCCAATTTTATCTCTGAAAGTGTTTTGCTACCGACCCAAATGTAGGATCAAATTGATGAAGTCCACACGAAGACAATCGCAAGGAACTAAAAAGGGATTTGCTAGATCCTCTTTAGCCTTAAGAACAAAGAAGAAAAATCAAAAGAATTTGATTTCAAAGCAAATAAGCAATGTGGCGTGGGAGAGAGAGTGTTTTTGGGGTTGTGTGTCTTCTTTCTCAATCAAAGAATGAATCATTCATCAAAATCACACACACCTATTTCTTTTGTAGTCATATTTTAGTTGCCCTATTCCCTTATGGAATAGGCTTGGGCTCCAACCCAAACACCCCATGTTTCCAAACACTCCCAATTAGCTATTTATTTTTAATTCATCTTTATCTCAATTAAAATCAATTAATATATATTTAATATATTAAAATATATATATATTAACATTTAACAATAATGATAATGTGTTTAAATATATGCGAACACATATTTAAACGTAATTCCACTTATTTAATTTTTCTAACAAATTAAATAAAGGCTACGACCTCAACAAATTTAATTGCAATGTGAAATTACCAAAATACCCTTTTTTGCCCAAAAAGACGAAAATGCCATTCTTTCTTCCTGGCTCTTAAATTATCTTCCATGTGTGTGACCCATAGGCTCCTCATCATACCAGTAGTGCATAGTATCGCGATTAACACTAATTAATCGTCTCACTAATACACAGACCGAGACTGGCCCCTAGCAAGGCATCATGGCCACCCGATAGATTTGAATTCAACAAAGTAGCTACCTATCAACGATATGGTTACCGTACAATTCGATCCTTTCATCATACGTTATTTCAACGAGATGAAGGCATGGAAATAGTGTCAACCTTCGGTTACTCTCGATATTATGTATTCAGTTTCTGGACCAATGACCTGTATTATAATCCGGATAGAGCAACAACTCAATCTCACTGTGGCCACAGTTTTAGTGTCATTGCCATATACTAATTGCACCGTGAGATAACTTCTCCCGTACCCAGGAGTGATGAATCCTTTGTCAATCCACCATAGTCTTGATACACTCCTTGATGCAACCAATCATCACCGTATTGACAGCTCTAAAAAGAATTGCGTTAGGCTAGTGTCAAACTACACCAATCGGTTAGAAGATTTGTTCCATAGACACTGGGTTACCATCCATATGGAATCCTCTGGTGGGTCAGTCCAGTGAACTTGTTGCGATGGATTCGCCTATAGCAAGCACCCATGTGTTGCACCAGGTTGTCACCAAACAACCTTGACAAATGAGATTAGTCACTACCTTTTGACAGGGTCATTCAACACTATGATAGCCTTACCGTATTATCTGTGCCCTTACTTTAGAATAATACTATGGCTACAGACGTTTCTAGAATGGCCACCATATGTGCTCATAGAGTTCTCACTATCAAGATTTGAAACACTTGATACCCTCGTCACGGTTCTGCCATTCTAAGGACCTATATCAATACATATTGCAATAATAATGATTTACGCGGTATAGTATAAAATTCCTTTTATTGATTAATGAACATTATTACAAAGAGTCAATTCTACAATAATTGATTGGCTTTAGGGCATCTACTTTAACAATCTCCCACTTACACTATAGCCAATCATTCATGTATTTAATATCAAATGATCTCAAGTGCCTTTCATGCTTCTACTGTGACAAAAGCTTTGTTAGTGGATCTGCGAGATTGTCATCAGTATGCACTTTACTAATCTGCACGTCTGAGTATATGTCTGGACTTCTGATGAGACTGTGGTTCCCTAGCTTGAGCAATTGCTCCATTGTTGTCACAATAGATGTCTGTAGGATCAACAATCATGGGAACCACACCAAGTTCAGTAACGAACTTCTTAATCCAGACTACCTATTTGGCCGCATCTGACAATGCAATATACTCAGCCTCCATTGTAGAATCTACTATAGTGCTTTGCTTGGAGCTCTTCTAGCTCACTACACCACCATTAAGACAAAATACAAACCCTGCTTGCGATCGATAATCATCTTTGTCCGTTTGGAAGCTAGTATCACTGTATCCTCTTATAGTGAGCTCATCTTCCCCTCCATAAACCAAGAACATATCCTTAGTCCTTTTCAGGTACTTAAGAATATTCTTGACAGCCATCCAGTGACACTCACCTGGATCCGATTGATATCTACTATAAGTGCTCAAAGCACATGAGACATCAATCCGAGTACATAGCATGGCATACATGATGGATCCAATTGCTAATGCATATGGGATCCTCTTCATCCTATCTCTCTCATCTTGTGTTTTAGGACACAATTCCTTAGAGACATAAACACCATGTGACATCAGAAGAAATCCCTTCTTGGATTCTTCCATACTGAATCTCTTCAGTACTTTGTCAATATATACACTCTGACTTAGGCCAAGCAACCTACGCGATCTATCACGATAAATCTTTATACCAAGGATGTAGGCTGCTTCTCCTAAGTCCTTCATGGAGAAGCACTTGGATAACCAAGTTTTTACTAACTGCAAGTTTGGTATATCATTCCCGATCAGAAGTATGTTATTGACATACAACACTAGGAATGCTACTACGCTCTCACTCACTTTCTTGTAAACACAAGGCTCATCTTCGTTCTTGATAAAACTGAATTCTTTTATGGCTTCATCAAAACGAATGTTCCAGCTCCTTGAAGCTTGCTTGAGTCTGTAAATGGATCTTTGCAACTTGCATACCTTATTAGCTTGACTATCAAGAACGAAACCATCAAGTTGTGTCATATACACATCCTCCTGAAGGTTTCCGTTCAAGAAAGAAGTTTTGACATCCATTTACCAACTCTCATAGTCATGTTATGCAGCAATTGCAAGCATAATCCGAATGGATTTAATCATGGCAACCGACGAAAAGGTTTCTTCATAGTCAATGCCATGAATTTGTTTGAAACCTTTGGCAACCAGCCATGCTTTATAAGTATGCACATTGCCATCCATGTCAGTCTTCTTCTTGAAGACCCATTTACACCCTATGGGTTTTACCCCTTCAGGTGGTTCCACTAGAGACCACACTTGGTTCTGGTACACAGAGTCATCCTCAGATTTCATAGCTTCAAGCCATTTAACGAAATCTAGATCTGATATAGCGTCCTCGTAGGTTCTAGGTTCATGACTAGTACATCACCATGTTGAGTCACGAGATAACCGTATCTTTCGGGCTTATGGCGTACTCTCCCAGATCTACGTAGCTCTTGTGCTACCTGAGGTGGTTCACTTTGATCCACATGTTGTGGAGTAACCTCCTCATGATGCTCAACCACTTCCTATGGCACATCATCCCGTCTTTCGTCCTGTATATCTTGTGGTTCTAGAACTTCATTGAGTTCTACTTTTCTCCTACTAGTACTTCTTAGAAAATATTCATTTTCTAGGAAGACACCAGATCGAGCAACAAAAGTTTTGCGCTCTTCCAGGTGGTTGAAGTAGTATCCTTTGGTCTCCTTTGGATATCCCACAAATATACATTTACAGGATTTTAGGCCCAGCTTGTTCGAAGTCAATTTCTTAACATAAGCTTCGCAACCCCAAATCCTTAGATAAGACAAGTTGGGCTTTCGCCCACTCCATAGTTCATATGGAGTCTTATCTATAGACTTTGAAGGCACACAGTTCAAAACGTGAGTCACAGTCTCTAGGGCTTCAGATTTATGTCTCATAAGGTAGACATAACCATATCTACTGAATCATCAGTAAATGTGATGAAGTATGAATATCCACCTTTGGCTTCAACTATTAGTGGACCACATGCATCACTATGGACGATGTCTAACAGCTCAGTAGCCCTTTCACCTTGTCCTGTGAAAAGAGACTTGGTCATCTTGTCTAACAGGCATGACTCCCATGCCTCAAATGAATAAAAGTCAAAAGGGGCCAAAACTCCATCCCTTTGAAGTTTTGCAATGCGAATCTTATTAACATGACACAATCTATAGTGCTAGAGACATGTCTGGTTTTGATCGCTATGTTTAGCTTTCTTGGTTTCAATATTGAGAATATCTTTATTGTTTAAATAAAGAACATATAATCCATTATATAACCTTGCAATTCCAAATAGAATACCATTCAAACTAAAGGACAACAATCCATTAGATATCTCAAAATGATACCCTATATTATCCAAAGCGGATACTGAAATAATATTTCTAAAAATAGAAGGTACGTGATAACAGTTATGTAGTTCCAATAACAAGCCCCTAGGCAAAGATAAACAATAAGTCCCTACAGCCAATGTAGCCACATGTGCTCCATTTCCAATTCGTAGGTCTACCTCTCCCTTGGCGAGCACTCAACTCTGCCTTAGTCCCTGCACATCAGTACAAATGTGAGTACCACATCCTGTGTCAATGACCCAAGATGTTGAGGGAGAGAATTTAATCTCAATCATTAATTTACCTGAAGTCGTAGCCTCTGACTTCTTCTTGCTTGCGAGGAAAGCCTTGCAGTGTTTCCTCCAGTGGCCAGGCTTGCCACAAAAGAAGCAGACTACTTTGCCCTTCCTTATGCCACTTTCAGGCCCAAGAGCTACCTATCCTTTAGACTTGGGCTTGGGTTTGGGTTTGGCCTTGGCCTTACCCTTGCTGTTACCCTTTGCTTTACTGGCAGCAACTAGTAAAACAGGCTTGGACTTTTTCAAGTCCTGCTCTGCAGTCCTTAGCATGTTCATAAGTTTTTACAGGGTTTTCTCCATCGTGTTCATATTGAAATTCATTATGAACGGAGCATAAGAGTCAAGCAAGGATTGCAGAATTAAATCCATTTGTAATTCTTCATCCAAGCCATATCCCAAAGTCTCAAGCCTCTCTATGTGCTCGATCATCTTGAGCACATGAGGACCAACTTAGGCTCCCTCAGTCAGACGACTCCCAAACAGTGCTTTCGACACCTTGTACCTCTCATGTCGAACATTTGTTTTGTAAAGCTCCTTGAGGTGTAGAATAATGGAAGAAGCATCCATATTCTCATGCTGCTTTTGCAGCATAGGTGTCATCGATGCTAAGATCAAGCATTGAATGCTATCAGCATCATCAAGGAACTTTTGATGAGTATCCTTTACTTCTTGAGTGGCATCAAGATCAGGCTCAGCCATGTATGGCTTGTCAAGGATATACAATTTCTTTTCTGACTTGAGTATAATCCAAAGATTACAATACCAGTCTGAGAAATTGGATCCATCCAACCTGTTTTCTTTCTTGATTATCAGTCGCAGGCTCATAATGCTCATTTTGGTGAATCTACAATTGCAGAAAAGATATAGTTATTATAAAGTTCATTATTATTTAATATGATCTTTTATTAAACAATGCTCCCACTATTTTACTCAAGCCAATAGCCCTCACTATTAACTCGGGAAAGCTTGTTGACTTTCCTAGCGGACTAAGATCCCATCCTTCCCATTTCAAACCTTCACTTTGGCGAACAAGCTAAAATGAGTTGATTAGGTAGGCCAACAAACTTAATCCACACCAGTTGATAGCTCCCACTATCAATCTCAAATGTGAAAAAGCCAACAAGCCAATCACACAATCCAATGGACACTACATGCCATCGTCCTCAAGTGTGATTCTCAGTATCAGTAGAGTGGACACTACATGTCACCACGTACATAGAATATGTGTACTGCTCTACTATGCCTATGACACGTTTATCAACCTTCGCTTTGGCGAACAAGCAAAACCGTCATTTTAAGTCGACCCATCACCATTAAGGAAAACTCCAATGCATTTTAACCTACCACTGGTAGAAGTGTACCCTTCGCTTTGGCGAACAAGGTTTGGACGAACAGTAGTTTGATTAAAACCATGGTGATGGAAGGCTTTCGCAACTTAATATACTTTAATTAAGGGTTTGTTATTTAATGTCTCATCAAATTATTATCTTTGTTAGAATGACATTGTTTGGCATGTTACTGAACATTCAACCTTAGCATGCATTCTAAACAAAATATTAAACGTGTCGATACATGGCCCAACTAAGACCGATTTCCTCGAGCCTAGAGGAATCGGTGGGTCACCTAGGGGTCCTGTAATAAACATCTTGAGTCTTCAAGTATGGTTGTCTAGTCCTTTGTTCCGTCTTCAAGTACAATACAAATATATCTTTCTAAATTTACAATAAAATTAATCTTAAACTAATTTTACATCAACAAATTTAGAAACCTCGATTTACATTCGAGGGGAATGAGATAAGAAGAGAATGTACATTGAGAAGATGAGATAGGCAGGACACGCAGGCCCTATTTAAAAAAAAATTTACAACCATACATACCCAAAAATTTTAAAAACATTCACCATAGGTCTAAGGCTCATGTACCGGTCACATGCAATATACAAACAAGTACATAGCATACATTTCAAAAACAATCAATTTTTGAATCAGGTGGGTTATTTATTAATTACCCTTTTAAATGTGCAGAATGATCATTGGCTTTATGGGTTATCAAAACTGCAGTTCGATCCCTATGCAAAAACACAAATTGGGGCAGCAGCCACGTCTCTGCGGCAAAACTTTCCAGTAAGTTCGTCGCTTCGCTGTGGCGAAACCTAGAAATCCCCAAATTTACACAATTCGCGTTTTTTACAGATTTTGTGCAATAACACGAATCCAAATCAAATCGAACGCATAAATATTCGACCAGATATCAACCAACCAATATAACATTCATCAACACATTATTAAACCAATTTATCAATTGATTCATCCATTCAATAGTAGATTTTCAGATTTTGCAGATTAAACAAAAACAAGCTTTCATGGTAGATTTTGTGCAGATTCATCAAGGCAACATGTTATCAATCAAATACATGTAATCAACCATTCAAAAACTGTAAAATCTGGTACCCTAGGCTCTGATACCACTATTAATGAAGCGATCTAGTTATGCAACAGAAAACAAAAATTTACAACAATGGATCGTTCCTTAAAACCCAGAATCAGGGCACAGAAATTATAGTTTATACATTATACTTTTACAATCTCCCACTTACACTATAGCCAATCATTCATGTATTTAATATCAAATGATCTCAAGTGCCTTTCATGCTTCTACTGTGACAAACTTTGTTAGTGGATCTGCGAGATTGTCATCAGTATGCACTTTACTAATCTGCACGTCTGAGTATATGTCTGGACTTCTGATGAGACTGTGGTTCCTAGCTTGAGCAATTGCTCCATGTTGTCACAATAGATTCTGTAGGATCACAATCATGGGAACCACACCAGTTCATAACGAACTTCTTAATCCAGACTACCTATGGCCGCATCTGACAATGCAATATACTCAGCCTATCCTGAGTGAATCTACTATAGTGCTTTGCTTAGCTCTTCAGCTCACTACACCACCATTAGACAAAATACAAACCCTGCTTGCGATCGATAATCATCTTTGTCCGTTTGGAACTAGTACACTGTATCCTCTTATAGTGAGCTCATCTCCCCTCCATAACCAAGAACATATCCTTAGTCCTTTTCAGGTACTAAGAATATTCTTGACAGCCATCCAGTGACACTCACCTGGATCGATTGATATCTACTATAGTGCTCAAAGCACTGAGACATCAATCCGAGTACATAGCATGGCATACATGATGGATCCAATGCTAAGCATATGGGATCCTCTTCATCCTATCTCTCTCATCTTTTGTTTTAGGACACAATTCCTTAGAGACATAAACACCTGTGACATCAGAAGAATCCCTTCTTGGATTCTTCCATACTGAATCTCTTCAGTACTTTGTCAATTATACACTCTGACTTAGGCCAAGCAACCTACGCGATCTATCACGATAAATCTTTATACCAAGGATGTAGGCTGCTTCTCCTAAGTCCTTCATGGAGAAGCACTTGGATAACCAAGTTTTTACTAACTGCAAGTTTGTATATCATTCCCGATCAGAAGTATGTATTGACATACAACACTAGGAATGCTACTACCTCTCACTCACTTTCTTGTAAACACAAGGCTCATCTTCTTGTCTTGATAAAACTGAATTCTTTTATGGCTTCATCAAAACGATGTTCCAGCTCCTTGAGCTTGCTTGAGTCTGTAAATGGATCTTTGCAACTTGCATACCTTATTAGCTTGACTTCAAGAACGAAACCATCAAGTTGTGTCTATACACATCCTCCTGAAGGTTCCGTTCAAGAAAGAAGTTTTGACATCCATTTACCAACTCTCATAGTCATGTTATGCAGCAATTGCAAGCATAATCCGAATGTGTTATCAGGGCAAACCGACAAAGGTTTCTCATAGTCAATGCCATGAATTTGTTTGAAACCTTGGCAACCAGCCATGCTTTATAAGTATGCACATTGCCATCCATGTCAGTCTTCTTCTTGAAGACCCATTTACACCCTATGGGTTTTACCCCTTCAGGTGGTTCCACTAAGACCACACTTGGTTCTGGTACACAGAGTCATCCTCAGATTTCATAGCTTCAAGCCATTTAACGAAATCTAGATCTGATATAGCGTCCTCGTAGGTTCTAGGTTCATGACTAGTACACCACCATGTTGAGTCACGAGATAACCGTATCTTTCGGGCTTATGGCGTACTCCCCAATCTACGTGCTCTTGGCTACCTGAGGTGGTTCACTTTGATCCACTGTTGTGGAGTAACCTCCTCATGATGCTCAACCACTTCCTATGGCACATCATCCCGTCTTTCGTCCTGTTATCTTGTGGTTCTAGAACTTCATTGATTCTCTTTTCTCCTACTAGTACTTCTTAGAAAATATTCATTTTCTAGGAAGACACCAGATCGAGCAACAAAAGTTTTGCGCTCTTCCAGGTGGTTGAAGTAGTATCCTTTGGTCTCCTTTGGATATCCCACAAATATCATTTACAGGATTTTAGGCCCAGCTTGTTCGAAGTCAATTTCTTAACATAGCTTCGCAACCCCAAATCCTTAGATAAGAAAGTTGGGCTTTCGCCCACTCCATAGTTCATATGGATTCTTATCTATAGACTTTGAAGGCACACACAGTTCAAACGTGAGTCACAGTCTCTAGGCTTCAATTTATGTCTCATAAGGTAGACATAACCATATCTACTGAATCATCAGTAAATGTGATAGTATGAATATCCACCTTTGGCTTCAACTATTAGTGGACCACATGCATCACTATGGACGATGTTCTAACAGCTCAGTAGCCCTTTCACCTTGTCCTGTGAAAAGAGACTTGGTCATCTTGTCTAACAGGCATGACTCCCATGCCTCAAATGAATAAAAGTCAAAAGGGGCCAAAACCCACCCTTTGAAGTTTTGCAATGCGAATCTTATTAACATGACACAATCTATAGTCTAGAGACATGTCTGGTTTTGATCGCTATGTTTAGCTTTCTTGGTTTCAATATTGAGAATATCTTTATTGTTTAAATAAAGAACATATATCCATTATATAACCTGCAATTCCAAATAGAATACCATTCAAACTAAGGACAAACTCCATAGATATCTCAAAATGATACCCTATATTATCCAAAGCGGATACTGAAATATATTTCTAAAAATAGAAGGTACGTGATAACAGTTATGTAGTTCCAATAACAAGCCCCTAGGCAAAGATAAACAATAAGTCCCTACAGCCAATGTAGCCACATGTGCTCCATTTCCAATTCGTAGGTCTACCTCTCCTTGCGAGCACTCAACTCTGCCTTAGTCCCTCACAATCAGTACAAAGGTGAGTACCACTCCTGTGTCATAGACCCAAGATGTTGAGGGAGAGAAGTTAATCTCAACATAAAAATACCTGAAGTCGTAGCCTCTGACTTCTTCTTGCTTGCGAGGAAAGCCTTGCAGTGTTTCCTCCAATGGCTAGGCTTGCCACCCTCCCCCCTCCCCCTTTTTCCAAGCCTGTGGTTAGGGAAAAGCTTTACACTTACCTAGTGGTCTCATAGACAACAATCTCAGTAGTGTTAGTTCAGGATGATAATGCGAAGCAGCTACTAGTTTACTACATAAGCAAATCACTCCTCGATATGGAGACACGATACAATCAGTTGGAGAAACTGGCACTCGCCCTTGTCCATGCATCAAAGAAGCTCAGACCATACGTTCAATGCCACTCTATTGTCGTAACCGCCTCCTTCCCACTTAAAAAGATATTCCACAAGCCAGAGTTATCAAGCCAACTCACACAATGGACAGTAGAGCTTAGTGAGTTTGATATATCTTTCCAACCACGTACTGCCGTCAAATCCCAAGCACTAGCAGACTTTATTACTGATTTCACCCCAAACACCATTGTCCAAGCAGAAAAGGAGTTATTGTGCATGAATAGCAGATCGCCTTCAAAGTGGACTCTCTCAATGGATGGCTCAAGCTGTTAGTGAAGCGATCCAGTTACTCAGCAGAAAACAAAAATTTAAAACAATGGATCGTTCCTTAAAACCCAGAATCAGGGCACAGAAATTACAGTTTATACATTATAACAATCTGCAGAAAAATCAATTTGAAGTTTAGGAACCATACCCACGTTGGAGGCTCCTCCAATTTTATCTCTGAATGTGTTTTGCTACCGACCCAAATGTAGGATCTAATTGATGAAGTCCACACGAAGACAATCGCAAGGAACTAAAAAGGGATTTGCTAGATCCTCTTTAGCCTTAAGAACAAAGAAGAAAAATCAAAAGAATTTGATTTCAAAGCAAATAAGCAATGTGGCGTGGGAGAGAGAGTGTTTTTGGGGTTGTGTGTTTTCTTTCTCAATCAAAGAATGAATCATTCATCAAAATCACACACACCTTTTTCTTTTATAGTCATATTTTAGTTGCCCTATTCCCTTATGGAATAGGCTTGGGCTCCAACCCAAACACCCCATGTTTCCAAGCACTCCCAATTAGATATTTATTTTTAATTCATCTTTATCTTAATTAAAATCAATTAATATATATTTAATATATATATATATATTAACATTTAACAATAATGATAATGTGTTTAAATATATGCGAACACATTTTTAAACGTAATTCCACTTATTTGATTTTTCTAACAAATTAAATAAAGGCTACAACCTCAGAAATTTAATTGCAATGTGAAATTACCAAAATACCCTTTTTTGCCCAAAAAAACGAAAATGTCATTCTTTCTTCCTAGCTCTTAAATTATCTTCTATGTGTGTGACCCATAGGCTCCTCATCATACCAGCAATGCATAGTATCGCGATTAACACCAATCAATCGTCTCACTAATACAAAGACCGAGACTGGCCTCTAGCAAGGCATCATGGCCACCCGATAGATTCGAATTCAGCAAAGTAGCTATCTGTCAACGATACGATTACCGTACAATTTGATCATTTCATCATACGTTATCTCGACGAGACGAAAGCATGGAAATAGTGTTAACCTTCAGTTACTCTCGATATTATGTATTCAATTTCTAGACCAATGACCTGTATTATAATCCGGATAGAGCAACAACTCAATCCCACTGTGGCCACAGTTTTAGTATCATTGCCATATCTGAATTGCACCGTGAGATAACTTCTCCCGTACCTGGGAGTGATGAATCCACTATTAATCCACCATAGTCTTGATACACTCCTTGATGCAACCAATCACCACTGTATTGACAGCTCTAAAAAGAACTACGTTAGGCTAGTGTCAAACTACACCAAACGATGCACAAGGCGCTCCGGTGATCTCAAGTCTAAGGATCACATGCACCACCATTCGTTAAAGGATTTGTTCCATAGACACTGGGGTTACCATCCATATGGAATCCTCTGGTGGGTCAGTCCAGTGAACTTGCTGTGGTGGATTCGCCTACAGCAAGCACCCATGTGTTGCACTAGGTTGTCACCAAACAACCTTGACAAGTGAGATCAGTCACTACCTTTCGACAGGGTCGTTCAACATTATGATAGCCTTACCGTATTATCTGTGCCCTTACTTTAGAATAACACTGGGGCTACGGACGTTTCTAGAATAGCCACCATATGTGCTCATAAAGTTCTCACTATCAAGATTTGAAACACTTGATACCCTTGTCATGGTTCTACCATTCTAAGGACATATATCAATACATATTGTAATGATAATGATTTATGCGATATAGTATAAAACGCTTTTTATTGAGTAATGAACATTATTACAAAGCATCAATTCTATAATAATTGATTGGCTCTAGGGCATCTACTCTAACATAAGCAACGTGAATGGAAGTGAGCTCGGCATTGTACTTACTACACTAAAAAGAGATATCATCTAATGGGCTATACAATATGGGTTCAAATGCATCAACAACGAAGCTGAATACGAGGCTCTCATCGCTGGACTCTCCCTAGCCAAAGAGATGGAAGTAAGGAAGCTGGAGGTAAAGTCTGACTCCCAACTCGTGGTCAACCAGCTACAAAGCACTTACCAAGCCCGCGACTCGAAGATGACAGCCTACTTGAACCTGGTTAAAGAATTGCAAACCGCTTTTGAAGAATTCTCCATCACCCAAGTCCCAAGAGCGGAGAACACCCATGTTGACGCCCTTACTAACCTTCGCTCAGCCCATCAAGGTTCCTCCTAATCATCCATTCCTCTGTTATTCCTCCAATGGCCAGCCAACTGGAAGGAAGACCCAACGAACAAGTCGCTGAAGAAGTAATGGACATCGAACCAGTCGACTCCTAGATGACCCCGATACTAACATACTTGGAACACAATGAACTCCCAACCGACAAGAGTGAAGCACGCCGCCTAAGAGCAAAAGCCGAAAGGTTCACCATATATGAGGCCAGCTCCTTAGGAAGTTGTTCTCTGGCCCCTACCTTAAGGGCATAAGACCAGAAGAAGCCAAACGGGTTCTTGCTAAACTCCATGAAGGCGAATGTGGAAACCATGTAGGAGGACGCAGCTTTGCCCACCGGGTGATCACTATTGGCTACTATTGGCTAACCATATGCACTGACTCAGCAGCCTATGTGAAGAAATGCGACAACTGTCAGTGGTTCACCCATGTCTCACATCTCCCACCTAAGCAACTCAACTCCACTCTCACACCTTAGCTGTTCATGAAATGGGGAATGGATATAGTTGGAAAACTCCTAACTGCACTCGGGCAGTGGGTCTTCATGTTGGCGGTCACCGACTACTTCACTAAGTGGATCAAAGCTGAAGCACTTGCACACGTCAGAGACCGAGAGGTAAAAACTTTCATCTGGAAACACGTCATTTGCAGGTTTGGGATACCAAAGGAAATTGTCATCGACAATGGATCCTAATTTATCAGTCCAGGCTTCAGAGACTTCTATGACATGTGGGGGATCAAGCTTAGCTTTTCTACCCCCCGTAATCCCCAGTCCAACGGCCAAGCCAAATCATCAAATAAAACCATCATGCAGACTTTAAAGAAGCACCTACAGAAAGCCAATGACGCATAGGCAGATGAACTACCTAGGGTCCTCTGGTCCTACCGGATCACAGCCCGCTCGTCTACAGGTGAAACTCATTTCTCCCTTACATATGGATTTAAAGCAATTATCCCAGCTAAAGTATCGGTCCCTTCCACTAGCCTCCAATGAGCGAACGAGGAAACCAACAGCTATAACCTTTGTCACAACTTGGACACCATCGTTGAACTACGCGAGAGAGTGAACATTCGCAATGCAGTTTATCAGTAGTAGGCCGCCCGACATTATAACTGCAACGTTCGAATTAGAACTTTAAAAACAGGCGATTGGGTCCTCTGCAAGGTCTTTTAAAACACTAGGGAGATCAACTCTGGCAAGCTCAGCCCTACCTGGGAGGGTTCCTACAAGATTGCCAAGGAAGTAGGGAAGGGCGTCTATCGACTCCAAACCCCCAAAGGTAAAGACATCAGCAACAGTTGGAATGAAATCCATCTCAAACGTTACTACTTTTAGTCTAACTCTTTCATCGACATTTCTACTTTCTTGTTTCTGTTTTTAAAAGGATGAGTGGGACTATCCACCTCCTTCATGGTTAGTCGGCCTTATGGCTCGAATTCAATAAAAGTACTATTCAGAGATAGAACAGTTTACACCTTCAATTGGCTCAGACCAATTTATTGATTTACACCTTCAGTCGGCCTAGATCGATTTATTGATTTACATCTTCAATCGGCCCAGACCAATTTATTAATTCACATAGTCAATCAGCCTAAACTGATTTATAGATTTTCACCTTCAATCGGCCTAGACCGATTTATGGATTTATACCTTCAGTCGGCCCAGACCAATCTATTGATTTATACCTTCAATCGATCCAGACCGATTTATTGATTCACACCGTCAATCGGCCTAGACTGATTTATTGATTCACACCATCAATCAGGCTAGACCGATTTATAAATTTTCACCTTTAATCGACCCAGACTGATTTACAGATTTACACCCTCAATCGGCTAAACCGATTTATTGATTCACACCATCAATCACCTAAACCAATTGAAGGACTTTTACCTCCAATCAACGATTCATCGACCCACCCCGCTAGACGGTCCAGACCGACGTAGCAACTCAATGGCTTACACATCCGGTCAATCGTATTGACACACCGCCATGACACTAGCGACTCAGCCACCTGGCCTCGTGAAAATCGTAGCACAAGTAGTTGGTTCAACCCCTAATACATCTACAAGCAATCAAGCAACCAACTTATCCATCCACAAGGAAAACAACAAAACAGAAACACAAAAGCCTCTAACGGCTAAGTATAATATAAAAGAGCCTCAAGCGGCTATGTATCAAGTACAAAAAGTAAGGCACACATGCTATGGAAGGGCATCGCAGGCCCCAAAAATACATGAGCAAAAATAAAAAAGAAAAAGCTAAGTATCATCGGTGTGAGTTGTCTCATCTCACCCATCTCCGACTTAGTCACCCTATCACCAACCCCAACACTCGTCCTTACAAGATGGTCGCCCATGTCCTCTGTAACCGATCACTTCNACACAAAAGCCTCTAACGGCTAAGTATAATATAAAAGAGCCTCAAGCGGCTAAAAAAAAAAAAAAAAAAAAAAGGCACACACACTAGGGAAGGGCATCGCAGGCCCCAAAAATACATGAGTAAAAATAAACCTAAGGGCATTTTGGCCCATATCATCGATGCAAGTCATCTCACCCATCTCCGACTTAGTCACCCTATCACCAACCCCAACACTCGTCCTTACAAGATGGTCGCCCATGTCCTCTGTAACCGATCACTTCGGCTTGCTAGCAAGGTCGAATATCTGATCATTAACCCGTTCCTCCGACCAACTGCCTCCTCCTCTTCCATCTCCTACAAAAGCTGGATGTCCTTATCCGGGTTACAATGGGAGGTGTTCCTGGCCTTATGCTCTAGCATCAGCTCTCCTCTAGCCCTAATGATGGCGTCATCGGTGATACTAAGGCACTGCTCCCTTAGGGACTCAACCTCCACATTCTTCTTAGCCAACTCTCTCCTCAGTCGATCTAGCTCAGCCTCGACCTCCTCGGATGCTGCTGGCTCTCTCGCTCGACTTTCTGGGCTGCTGCCTCTCTCTATCGCAGACTAGCATTGGATTTGGATACATCCTATATACTTTTTTCCTACGACACGATAGATTTCCTTAGATGCAGGCTGCTAGTGAATACCTGTATGACAAAACAACTCGGTCGATATACAATCACAATACACACACTATAGTAAAAATCCAGCTCGTACCTAGAAACCGCAAGAAACCTCCTAATTAGTGGTCACAACCGTACCCATCTAGTTCAGACGACTTTCGTCTATCAAGAACAGGAATAAGTCAGCCAACTGGCTCATGGAAGCCATGTCCAAATAGGTCAATGGGGAAGCTGGGATGCTAAAAGTAAGCATCTCAGTCTCGTGGTCTTGGATGACCCAACTCCAGCAATAGGTTGACTACTTGGTGGAGTTGTTACCACATCCTCCGCCCTCCTCTCCTCTCTGGCCGAGGAGTCTCTCTTTCGCTTCTCGCGACATCTCGTGATAGACTCACTCACATTTGGGACAGTCAGCTTCTTCATTAGCTTCTCTACAATCGTAACCTTTTCAACAGTTAGTGGGTTTAGCCTCGACTTACCGGATAAAATATGATTGTAGTAGCGGATGAGCAGCACACTCCAGGTTTGCTTTAGCGAAGGGCAGGGGATACCTTGCTAGATCGCACCCACTCCGGCCCAAAGATGACTCGTCCTAAGGTTAGCTTCCTCCAACACGACCTGCTAATCTCTCTGAGCTTTTGGAATGGCGAGAATCTTCTAGGTCTACACGTCCAAACCAACCCCACTCTATCCAGCTCGGTTGAATTCAAGATCTGCAAAGAAGAAACACAATAAGATTTTAGTAATCAAAATCCAAGGTAAAGACAAAGTTTCTCATCAGTCGCTTGCTAGGTGTATGGAATCTGGCGCTGGCTTCTCTCCCCGAAGACTGCCTCACCCCTCACGAAAAAGTATCGGTCCTTCTAATTCTTATCACTCGACCGGAGGTCAGTCACGAGGTGAGCCTGATCATGCCTAAGGTTGATCAAGTATCGACCTTTATCCTTGTCATTCTCCTTCAAGAAATACAAGTATAACAACTCGTGCAGCCCAAACATCACCTGGTTCTACATACAGAGGTCCTCTAGAGCCATCATTAACCTCTACCTATTTGGCATAATCTAGGTCAGCGCGATCATAAAATGGTTCAAGACCTCCCAAACAATGCGAGGGATGGGAAGCCTTAGCCCGTCGTGAAACCATTTCTCATAGGTGCTCACCCAACCTTTTGCCTCCCACTCGACCAGCTCGTACAACCTCGACACCCTGATCTCGACAGACTCTGGAATGTGATATATAGTCCGGATCTACCACACATCATTGTCCTTCAATAAGGGTGGGTAATCCCTACTCAATATCCTGCTACCAGGCTGACTCAGCTCGTCCTCGGAGCCACTGATGGTGGAGGGTGAACTCTCAAAATCACCAACTCTATTAGAGTCTTCCCCACTCCTCCCCTACCTCTCTGACCCATCATCACTCAGGGTAGCGCCACTCGGCCTAGGGGCAGCCACGTTCACCCCCTTCGATATATCGATCAGAACGACCTCACCTTTGGGCATCATCACCATGGTTGGAGAATTCTTATACTCATCCCCAACTTCTGCCTCAACCCCACTCGAGTTGTTCAACTCTGACTTTGACATTGAGTACCTTATCTACTTGTTTCGGACGACTGACCGCTCTCAATTCAGAGCCCAACTTTATTCTAAAGCCTCACTCACCCTGAATCGCTGACTGGCTGCTTCTCAAATCACTGGTTCCAAACCCTATGCAACCTTCGGCTCAGCCTGGGCAACCGAACACCTGCTTGACTTTGACTTATCATGCAAATCTCTCACCACTCAGTCGAGAAGACTAGGTGACCTATATAACCAAACCTTTCTCAACAACCAAACTTCACCTAGACCTTTTCACTCGACTGAGACGAGCTGAACTGAGACACCCGATAACTCAGTTTTGTCTTCTACCTCCATCAAAAATCCAAACACGCCAAAAATCAACCCAACACACTTTACACCCGCCAAAAACCAAACAAAACCCACTCCAATCACCCCCAATCTCTCTAGGAACCCAAATACAAACAAACCCTGCATCACCAAAAATGTAAACCGTAGTAAAATTCAACAATCAGACCAGTCCCTTCACAAACAAACCCAAGAAAAACCCGAGAACCCCTTTTTATTGGTTCCTTTCTCTACACACCCGAAATCACATTAAAACAGTGCAAAAACTATCCTAGAAACTAACCAAAAGCAATAATAAACTCAAAAATAAAAAAAAAGAAGACCCAAAAGAAGCGATTACCATGAAAAAATGTTTGGAAATTCCCGAAATCGTGAAAGTTCTCCCCTGCGAAGCACTGCAAAGAAACTCTCAAGTTTTTAGTGAGAAAGATGAAATACTCCCAAAAACATTTAGATACGACATTTAATGACTGTCCCATCGACAGTCCCACATGGCAAAACTCGTTTTGCCCTAGGTGAGTCGACTTTTCAAATTCCCGCCCAAAAACAATTCGAAATCCTAACCCTACACATGTCATTGGGTCCCCAAAAGTATATACCCAGGAGGGTCACATCTGCCATAGCATCACCATTCGGCCAACTCGACTAGGCGACTACATTTCCAGTGAGTGTAGATGATCATCCCATTGCTGGCTAGTCCAAACACCTTTTGATACATCGTGTCCACTCGCCTAATCTTTTCGGCCAAGTGGAAAGCCCCAGATAACCAATTCACAACACATCAGATAGCGCAACACTCCAAGTGATACAATCTCTCACGATTTCTCTTACTCGGTCTAACGTGCCAAGCTCGAGCACCTTCAAACGATACTTCACACCCTCCCACTTGGTGCGACGCACCGAGTGAATACACCTTCATAGGATGTGCCTTACATCGCTCACTCAATCTTACACATCGGACAAACTCTCCATGGTCGTCTCTATGTCCACTCGTTTTAGACACGCCGAATGAGAGCATCGTGGCACCCCGTTTCACCTTCTCGGTCCAGCGTGCCGAGCAAATCGCCTACAACAAGTGTGATGTTATCCATTCCCTCAGACAAAATAGCAGCACGGTCACATGCACAACCGGTTAGTCGCAAAGGTCAATTAGGTACACCTACTCTCTAAGCTAAGCACTCTTTAACTTAGAGAGGGGGGGCAAACTGTTAGGACAAAAAAATGTCCTCGACCCAAATAGGCCCAAAGATGAAGACACCTTCAACAAAGCTGGAAGCTAAGGCCCAATTTCAATTGGGCCCATAATAGAGTTCTGCAGATAAGGCCCATCCGGTATGCTTTCCCAGTTGCTCATCATTCGAACCCAATCAGTAGAGGCCCAATCCGTTTAGGCCTTATGGCCAGCTTATCTGGACCCAGGCCTTCTAATCCTTAAACACCTTCTGGACTTACAATCAACTTGGAGCCAAAAGTCGCCTACGAACTATAATACTACTTGAACTCTACTAAAGAAGCAAATCACTACCCTGATTCATCTAAGGTCCATATCCTAGGCACGCTAGAACTCCCTTTCCTACTGAGGTAAAGGAGCCAAAGGCTCTACTCTTTCACAAAACCACCACTGCAAGGATTCCCAATCCCACCGGGATTCGAAGACCTTGTAGTCACTATTTAAACAGAGGCCTCCCCTCTCACAAAGGATAGAGACATTACACCTTCAGACCTTGGAGTTCTTGATAATCCTAGGATGATACTGTTTTATCTAGGCTTTTTGGCCGAATTTTGGATACTTCTTATTTTGTTTGTGCCTGAATTACAACTTAATTTCATATATTTTATGTTTCGGGCCAAAACGTCCAGTTAGAGCAAATAATGAGCGAAATTGAGTTTCTGGACCCAGAAGCAAGCGAATCTCAAGATTCGGGGAAGTTCTGTCGCAGATTTGAATCACTAAGAAGGTTATTCCTATTGAAGAGCATGAAAGATGAAAGATTAAAGATTCAAGCAAGGAAGCAAGCGGAGGGTAGTTCCGTAATTTTAGAATTGTGTAGAAAAGTTCGTCATGGTAAAGTTCTGTCTTCGCCACGGCGATAAACTCTCGGGAACTCGTTGCCGCGGCGAAGAATACTCTTTGTAGCGGCGAAGTCTGCAAGTTCCAGTTTTTACTAAAACGCACAGTTTTAATTTAGGCGAGAGTTTTAGGTTTTTGGACCGACTATATAAAGAAAACTTAGTCATTTTATTGAGGAGTTCGACATTTTTGGGAGAAAGAAGAGAAGATTGGAGATTAAACTCTTTGGATTCATCAAATAGGGAAGATTTTTGTTCTCTTTTCTTTATTCCAACATGTTGAATGCATTGTTTACTTTTTTATTTCGATTTGTGTTAATTTCAGTATGAACTAACTCCTTTTGGGTTAGGGTTTTGATGTAATTGGGATTCTATGTTTAATCAATAAATTAATGTTGCTTCTACATTCTATTGCATGGATTGTGTGATTACTCTTGTTTTTATTGAAATTATTTGTTGAACATGATGAGATTGAGAAATGAATCATGTATGAGCTTCTTAGGGTAATTGCCATTGTTGTATTGAATGCTAGAGATAGGTTTGAGAATCAATGAAATCAATTTAGGATTCCATTAGCTTAATGAACTTGAAACTATTAATCCTCAATTTGTTGGGTGCAAAAGCTTAACAGGGAAAAGTGGGAAAACATAGCCTGAGAAGGTATGTTTTACACATTATGGAGTCCAATTTATAATCTGTGCATGTGAGTGTGCAAGTAGCATAATTCGTAGATTAATTCATAACATCCTAGTGAAGTCAAAACCCTAACTGTTTGTTTAATTGATATTTTCTCTCGAATTAGTTTTACTGTCTTTAATTAGTTTTTAAGTACATAGTAAATTTTGCTTTCACTTTAGCTTAAATTCCTCCCTCAAATCCAAACATCTTTCGTTTTCTCCAACTTGACAAACAGTTAGGAAAATCAGTGCTTAACAAACAATCCTCGTGGGAACGATACTCTACTTATCACTTTATTACTTTTTGCGACTAGTGCACTTGCTACACATTGCATGTTGTAATTACAACGCATCAGTTCTCACTCTTGAGAACTTCGCATTACAGCCGTAGTTACAGTCTCCGACTAGACTTCCGGTAACCTTTCCTCTCCCTAACCCTCATTAAATTAGCCTCACTCAGCCTTACTGACTTGTGCATCGGAGTGCCTACAGCAAACACCACCCCGGTGTTTTCTGTCCGCTTCACGCTTGTTTTCTTGCCTGTGCATGTGCAGCATATCACTAGTGGCCTCAATCTCATGGGATCAGTTCCTATTTTCGTGAAGGTAGATTTTTTGCATCTATAATATAGATATTATATATATATATATTATATATGATATGTTCTAACAATTTTCCATATAAATGATATTTCTCGTTTCTAATAATTTACTCCTGAGCTTAACAAACACGAAGCATTTACAATTTTTTAATTAAAATTACTACAATTTTTTATATTCGGAATTTTATATTGCAATTAACTTGAATAACTTTTCATCAATATTTCATTAATTACACAAGAGTCATTAGCTATATGGGGTAAATGTAATTTCTTAAAATGTCAAGGCATATAGTGTATATATTTATAATTCAATTTGCATATAAAATTTTGTTGCAGCTGTTCACAAGATCTTTTTTAAAATCCAACGTACAAAGAAAAGGATAGGGTTAAAATATCAAGAGTAATGCTATAATTACCGAAGGTTGCACATCGAATATGTGTACCGAATAATGTGATAAAATCCTGACCGTTGATTTATTATCAGTTAATATTAATAAACGGTCAATATTTTGTCACGTTATTCGATGCACAGATTCGGTGCGCAACCTTCGGTGGCTCTATCATTTTCCAAACATCAAATGAGTTGATATATAATGGTATAGAAGTTAGGTTAAATTGCATATTGAGTGGGTTACGAAATTTAGATCCCTTTTTTATTAAAGCTTTTAGTAGCTTTGGAGGATATATCTCATGACATGTAACTACTAATCACAAACCATTATTTACTTAGAACAAGATCTTGGTCTCTCCATAAGAGAGTTAACATAAATAAATCTATCATTCTATTAAGTGATATGACCAATCTTTTTTTTTTTTTTTTTAAATAAATTTCTTCCAATTTATATAGCTAATTATTGATTATTACAAAAATATTATAAGTCATTTCGTAATAATATTTATTAAGTTAATAATTCATTTATCAATTGATATAAGGTTTATCAGCATTTCAATATTTTTATATTATTGTTATAATAATAATGTTAAACTTGTATAAAAAATCTGATAATCTATATATATTTATATAATTCTGGGCCTGTTTAACATGCACTCAGGCCTCTTGAACATTTTCTCAAATAATTCTAAATCCACCACCCTTAATGGGTTTCGTTCTTTAACCTGCCCCAATTCATTGGACTTCCTAACCCAATACAGAATTGATAATTATTATTATCAATAATTAATAAAAATCGGTATTGAATTGATAATTGACATGTAATAAATGACTTGATAAAGTAATTACATAAGTTGATAAATCATTTTAAAAATTTTAGGATATTACATAAAACATGTAACATTATTAAAATAACATAATAAGATTAAATATTATATATCTTTTAGCATAGAATTTTGAATATAAAAGTGATATTTTTTTAGTACACGAGACAATATCGAATCCATGACAAAAAATTTCAACGGAAAATTTTATAAGTTTAATAATCAAAATAACTTAAGTTTATAAAATGAAATTCCTATAAAATATAAGAAAATCAAATAAAACTTAAAAAAAAAAAAAAAAAAACTAATATTTGAAGAAGTTGTTCAACACATATATCTAAATATTATAGATTAATATTTTATTGGTTCATCGTATTTCCTCATCGAAGTTTATTTTCTAGAAAAAAATAAGAAAAAAAATGGTTAAAAAATTAATGAATTTTATAAAAAAGGACCATCTATTGCTTTACTAATTTGCAATTATATTTTTCGTCTAGCTTGGGTTTGGGCCTGCTATTTGGAGAGCTATAAAGACTGCTGAAATCTAAAATTTATCAAATATCAGCAATTAAATATTTATGAAAAGGAAAAATATTATTTAACTCTCTTATTAATTAAACTTATGAAAATTTTCATATACGACCATCTTATGTTATTTTTTTGGGAAATTTTTTAAAATCTACTAATGATGTTTTGTTATGCTTAAAATCATCATAAAAATAGCCCTCGTCACTAATACTGTTTAATTATTTTCACAATTTCAGAGCATTATGGTCATTTCAAAATTAACCAAACAGAATTTTCACAAAAATTTAAATACGCATTATTATGAGGCTTGGATATATATATATCCAACACAATAATCACAATTTCCCGGTATGTGCAGATTTTACTTAAAGTACAAACCCAACCATAAAATCCAATGATTTATCAATTATACCCTTAATAAAATAATGAATCTAGAATATGCTAGAGTCGATAGTCTAGAATCTATAGATCGAGTCTAGTAGTTAACAATATATATTTGATAATCTAACGCATTACAACTATTTTTGTTTTTGTTATTTTTCAAACCGAAAAGCAACCATCAACAACTGAACCTGGATCTACATTTTTAACCTTCAGGGTGCTAAGTGAACAATTTTCGAAATCATGAAGGTGCTTTGCAAACGAAAGATTGATGTTGACATAAGCTTGCAATTTTGAAAACCTTAAAGGTTGCTTCCTAAATTTGTCATAACATTTCTCTTTTAATGCATTTGCCATTTCAATGACCTTACTTCGGAAATAGTAATCCACCCACAAAAACACTCTTCATACATGGCTTTGAGATTCCCATTTCGTTCGTCTTCAATCTCACAAACCCCATCTCTGAAAGGTAATATTTCATCTTTGTTAGCTCACTTACACAACCTCACAACTTCAAGCTCCAATAATGAAGTTTTGTATTCTTTCGAAAAACCCCTTGAACGATCCTCACTTGCTAAATTTCTCAAAGAAAATTGTCGATCAGGTAACTTTACTCTGAATGAAGCATTGTACTTTTTTCATTACATGATTAATTCGCAACCCATCTCTCCAATTTCATCATTCGCTACTTTGTTTCGTGCACTGGCAAACAAGAAGCATTATTATGAAGTGATTTCGCTTTATAAGTGGTTGAATTCAACTGGGTTGTCATCAGATCTATTTTCTTTGAACGTTTTGATGCATTGCTTGTGTAAAGTTGAAAGGGTTTCAGATGGTTTTGCAGTTTTTGGGGAGATTCTGAAGAAGGGTTTCAGCCCAAATGCTGTGACTTTTACTTGTTTGATCAAAGGTCTGTGTGTAGAGAGAAAGATTGTGGAGTCGATGGAATTGTTTCAGAAAATGGTTGCTGCTGGTTGTAGGGCTGATGTGATCAGTTACAGCACTTTGATTGATGGATTGTGTAAAACGGGGAAGATAAGTGTTGCCATTAAGTTGCTTGAAGAGATGGTAGATGGGAATAAAAAATCTGGTGTTATTTGTAGGCCAGATGTTGTTACTTATACTATTATAATTGATGGTCTTTGTAAGGCTGGATTAATTGAGAAGGCTAGAAAATTGTTTTTGGAAATTAAGGGTTCTGGAGTCAGTCCAGACACAGTCACTTATAACACTTTAATTCATGGTTTTTGTTGTGTGGGTGATTGGGAGAAGGGTAGAAGTTTATTTATTGAAATGATAGATCAAGGTGTGTGGCCTTCTGTGGTGACGTTTAATGTGCTCATAGATGAACGTTGCAAGAAAGGGAAATTGCACGAAGCAAATAGGTTGTTGGAGCTTATGATTCAGAGAGGTGTGGTTCCTAACGTTCGTACTTACAACATTTTAATGAATGGATTGTGTAAAACAGGGAAGATAAGTCCTGCCATTAAGTTGCTTGAAGAATTGGCTGAGGGAAATGAAGAATCTGGTGTTATTTGTAGGCCAGATGTTGTTACTTATACTACTATAATTGATGGTCTTTGGAAGGTTGGATTAGTTAAGAAGGCGATAGACTTGTATTTCGAAATGAAGAGTTCGGGAACTACTCCAAACGTAGTCGCTTATAACGTTTTGATCAATATGCTTTGTAATAATGGACAACTAGAAAAGGCAAATGAGTTGCTGTCACATATGGAGGAAAAAGGTTGTGCTCCAAATGTAATCACGTTTAATACCCTAATGTTCGGTTTCCTCAAGAATAATAAGATACCAAAAGTTGTTGAACTCCTTCATAAGATGGCGGAGAGAAATGTGAAGCCGACTGATTGTACAATGTCCTTAGTCATGCAATTACTAATGAAGGCCGAAAATTATCGTGAATGTTTGAACCAGCTTTCTCAATTTCCTGTCCAAAAGCGAAATTGAAGTTTTCATGATAAAAATTTATGGAGTGGTTCACTTTTTCAGAGCAGTATCCTTGTCAGGAGAGCATTATTTGACATCATTGAAATATGAAACTGCAAAAGCCTCAGCCAGCTGCAGAAAGACTGTATGATTGTTACCGTAAGAAGAATGCAGTTGACATGAGAACATTGCTGTCAAGAGAAATATGTTTTGCCGTGATACATGCAGTTATTGTAACGATGATCCATGAAGATTTGGTTGATATGGGATTTCAAACTGTCAGTGGAATCTATGAAGCAGCATGGTCTAAAAATGGACTTGGGTAAGATCCCCTTTATCTTATATAACGGTGTTACCTTTTTAAACCTTGAAGGACAAGGCATAGTGCTAGCCATTTGCCATTAATAGGCTTTTAACTATGCTATAAGTCTGTTTTCTAGATCAAAATCAGTTTGAAATGTTTATAGATTTCATTGGATCATTGGTTTTGTCAGGTATTAAAATTTATTGCAGACATAAATTGGTGGATGTGCCGATTACCCATTTACTTGTAGATTTGTGGTGGTGAGAATTGTTGGACAAAACGCTGGTAGTAATAATGTCTAATAGATAGTATTTTTACTCTCCAGGTTACTCCCTTTAGGATATATTCTTCCGATTCCAATAGGAAACTATCCATTCTGCATTACACTGATAATTATCTGCGCCAGAATTATTTGTTCCTGATTCACTGACATATTGCTGTATTCTTCGTAGTTACTCTGACCAATCTAGAGAGTGAGGTAATTCATTGCTTATCATATCTTGATCAAGAAATATGCATTCTCAACTACAGGTGGTGTTCACAGCAGCCAACGGTAAGATCTGTGATGCAAAAGAGTTTATTGATTTGAGCATCTCATTTGTCAAGATCAAAGGGATAAGTTTCTTGCATTTGTTGATGAGCATTGACAACTTCAACTTCAACAGAAAATGAATGTATTGCTTCTTTAGAGGAACAAGCCAGGAGTCTTGTGGAATCATCGAGAACATCCAAAAATGCTCTGAGTCAATACAATCATAGATCTGATGCCTTGGAGAAGGATAAGCAAGATTGTGATCACATCATGGATGGCATTGATGCCTCTTGGGATAACTTCAGAATAGACATAGCAAAGCTAATTGAGATTGATACCATACTTTAAGAATTTAATGCTTTCTTTTACAATAGAAACCTTTTTTGTTAATTAGTAGATTTGTGCATGAACAAGAGTGATTGGAGAATAGTCATGGTGACTTTTTTTTTTTTTTTTTTAATTTCAATGATGCTTTTTCAATGGGACTTGTTCATGTACGATCTTCTATAATCACTCAGGCGTGCACGTCACAAATGGGATAAGATCAATGTTCTGGAAATCAGTATTTCAATATTTTAAAATAAATTTCTTCCAATTTATATAGCTAATTATTGATTATTACAAAAATATTATAAGTCATTTCGTAATAATATTTACTAAGTTAATAATTCATTTATCAATTGATATAAGTTTTATCAGTATTTCAATTTTTTTATATTATTGTGATAATAATAATGTTATCACTGTGATGGTTTTATAAAATCTATCATAAGTAACTTCTTATCAATATCATGCAAAACTTTATCACATAAACTTGTATAAAAAATCTGATAATCTATCTATATTTATATAATTCTGGGCCTGTTTAACATGCACTCAAGCCTCTTGAACATTTTCTCAAATAATTCTAAATCCACCACCCTTAATGGGTTTCATTCTTTGACCTGCCCCAATTCATTGGACTTTCTAACCCAATACAGAATCGATAATTATTATTATCAGTAATTAATAAAAATCGGTATTGAATTGGTAATTGACATGTAATAAATGACTTGATAAAGTAATTACATAAGTTGATAAATCATTTTGAAAATTTTAGGATATTACATAAAACATGTAACATTATTAACATAACAGAATAAGATTAAATATTAGATATCTTTTAGCATAGAAGTTTGAATATATAAGTGATAATTTTTTAGTCCACGAAATAATATCGAATCCATGACAGAAAATTTCGAACGGAAAATTTTATAAGTTTATTAATCAAAATAACTTAACTTTATAAAATGAAATTCCTATAAAACATAAGAAAATCAAATAAAACTAAAAGAAAAAACTATTATATGAAGAAGTTGTTCAACGCATATATCTAAATATTATAGATTAATCTTAATTAGGAACTATTTTATTGGTTCATTGTATTTCCTCTTCCAAGTTTATTTTCTAGAAAAAATAAGAAAAAAAGGGTCAAAAGATCAATGAAATTTAATTAATTTTTTTGACGTTTGAGTTAAAAGAGAAAAAAGAAAAAGTGGACCATCTATTACTTTACTAATTTGCCATTATATTTTTCCTCTAGCTTGGGCCTGCTATTTTGGAGAGCTATAAATACTATTGAAATCTCAAATTTATCAAATAAAAGCAATTAATTTTTTTCTGAAAAGGAAAATATTAATTTAACTCTCTTATTAATTAAGCTTTTGAAAATTTTCAAATACCAACATGTTATATTTTTTTGAGTAAACGACATTCCCACCCAAGGTTTGACGAAATCCCAAGTTAGTACCATTGGTTCCATTTATTTCATATTCCCACCCTTAAAGTGACAGAAAAATGTTTGATGTAACGATAAAGAGGTAAATTGGTCATTTTACAAGGGCGGCGCATGTTAGCAGACCACCGCTTCTAACAATCCTCCCCCGCACATTAGCAGCCATCGTTCCCAACGTTTTTCGCTCTTTTTTCCGGCGATTCTTCCACCTAAAATCACCCTTATTACCACCATTTGAACCCTCATCCTCCCCTCTACAAAACCATACCATTCACAACCCCTCATCACTCGCCGATCGCTGGCCACAGCATCGAAAAACGGCCGATGAACATGAACCCTCGGCCGACGAACGATGACGAAAGGGTTGCTGAGGACATAGGGGTTTTATAGATTTGGAGACGGTGGTTGCATTGGTGGTGTCCAATTGGATTTTCGCCGTCGGAATCTATCAGAATCCGGTGAAGAACACCGAAACCCTAAGCCTAACAGCGCTGATGATTGGAGGGGCAAATGAGTAGGGAACCAGAGGGGTTTTGGACGACGGACTACGGGGAAGGTGATGGAGGTGACCAAGGGGTTCGATGTGTAGTGACCGAGGGTGTTTTTGATATAATTTGAAAATAAAATGGTAAGTTATAACTCTACTAATTTAGGGGTTAAAACATAATTTATTAATTTAGGGTTAAGGGCATTATGGTAATTGCACCCTCTAAGCCCTAAAAATTCATAACATTGTTACTTTAAGGGTGAGAATCTGGAATAAATGGAACCAATGGTACTAACTTGGGATTTCGTCAAACCTTGGGTGGGAATATGTCGTTTACTCTATTTTTTTTTTTTTTTGGGGAAACTTTAAAATCTACTAATGATGTTTTGTTACGCTTAAAATCATTACAAAATAGCCCTCATCACTAATAATATTAAATTATTTTCACAGTTTCAGAGCATTATGATCATTTCAAAATTAACCAAACAGGGGTGAATTTAATCCACCCATAATTAAAATTAACCAAACACTAGTTACTTTTAAGTCTTAACCCTATTGTTGTTAACTAAACTAAATAATCTTTTAATTAAAATAAAATTCACTAGTTCAAAAAAAAAAAAAAAAATTTCTTTTCTTCAACAAAAGCGAGGGCGAAATAGTGTTTTCAAAAAATTTTAAATACGTATTATTATGAGGTGCGGACGTATATATCCAACTCAATAATCACAATTTCCCGATATGTCCAGGTTTTATTTAAAGTATAAAGCCAATCATAAAATTCAATAATTTACCAATTATACCGTTAATAAAATAATAAATCCAATATTTCTAATATATAGCACAAGAATATACCATACGTCTTAGGGGTGAGCACGGGTAGCGGGTAGAACCGGAACCGGGGGTAAGAACCGGAACCGGAACCGGAACCTATCCAGAACCTGCACTGTGCGGGTAGGTTCCGGTTCCAATTTTTTGGAACCGCTACTGTGCGGTTCCGGTTCCGGTTCTTACCCCTTGGAGGAACCGGAACCGGAACCGGAACCTGTAAAAAGGGTACCCTGTTTGGAACTGTAGGGGGTATCCTGTTTGGTGGAACTGTTTTGGAACCTGTTTGGAACCTGGTTGGAACCTGTTTTGGAACCTGTTGGAACTGTTTTGGAATGTTTTGAACCTGTTGGAATCTTTGGAACCGTTTGGAACCGTTTGGAACCTAATTAGGAACTGTTTTGGAACCTGTTTAGAACTATTTTGGAACCTAGACTATAATGAAATATTTGTGAAATATAAATAATGGGGGAGTTTCTTATTTTTTACATATAAAAAAAATTAAAATAGAAAAAGTTAAATTTTTAGAATAACCTAATTAAATAAATATACGAATAAATTATACTTATTACATATAAATACACCATATTAAAAGCTTTAATATATTATAATATATTAATATTAAAGTTTTGATCAATTAAGTGAATAATTGGATATGATCCAATTAAGAGTGTTTTACATTTTTAATGTTATTAAAAGAATTATTTTTGAATAAAATAGTATATTTGATTGAGTAATATATATTAGTTATTTACTTCAATTATCAAGTCTCAAGTATATCTATAATAAATTAGTAATTAAATATATAATGATAAATTGATAAACATTAATAAATTTAATTACTAGTTAAATATCATACTTAATCAATTATAACATTACATTATAGTTAAATGATTACTTAATTAATTATAATTTTATAACATTACTTAATTGATTTATAGTATAATTAATATAGCATTACATAATTGATTATACTTAATTAATTGACTTTATTATAAACATTAGTACAAACTTATTAAATGATTAAAAATCATTTAATAATTATAAATTACATTAAAATTTATAGTATGATTATTAATAGTTAATTCACTATAACATTACATTATAGTATGATTATATAATTAATTATAACATTACATAATTAAATAATTACTTAATTGATTAGAGTTATGATATTATGTTTTAAACATTAGTAATTACTAATTTGCTACATAAATATTAGCACATATATTAATTGAATGATAAGAAATTTAATAATTATAACATTACCTTATAAATATTTCATTATACACTAATTAAACATTACATTATGTTAATAATTACTCAATTAAATATAATATTATTATATTACATTATATATTATGATCATACTTACTTTATAGCATTACATAGTTAAATGATTACATAATTACATAATAGTTATGAATTTATAACATTACATTATAAACATTAGTAATTTACTAATTTACTATATTATTACATTACTTAATTAAACGATTAAAATTTAATTAATTATAACATACCTTATATTTTATATATAATTACTTAATCATTATAACATTCTATTATAAACATTAGTATATTAATCAAATGATTTGAAATTTAATTAATTATAATATTAAATATAGATTTATAGAAATATTTAATTCATTATAACATTACATTATACTATTATATATGATCTATAAGTAATATAACATTACATAATTAAATAATTACTTAATTGATATGAGTTATGATATTATATTTTAAACAAGTAATATAATTACATATAAAACTTAGCACAATACTTAATTGAATGATAAGAAATTAATAATTATAACATATCTCATAAACATTTCATTATAAACATTAATTAAGCATACATTATAGTTAAATAATTACTCAATTAAATTTAATATTATAATATTACATTATATGATTACTTACTTATTATAGCATATATAGTTAAATGATTACATAATTACTTAATTAGTTATGAATTTATACATTACATTATAAACATTAGTAATTTACTATACTATTGCATTACTAATTAAACGATTAAAATTTATAAGTATAACTTATTTATATATTTGTAATATGATTACTTAATCAATTTAACATTCCAATAAACCTTAGTATATTAATTAAATGATTTGAAATTTAATTAATTATAATATTAAATTATAGATTTGTAGTATGATACTTATTCATTATAAACATACATTATACTATTTATAGTATGATCATAAATAATATAACATTACATAATTAAATAATTACTTAATGATTATGAGTGATGATATTATATTTTAACATAGTAATTACTAATTTACTACATAAACATAGCACAATACTTAATAAATGATAAGAAATTTAATTAATTAAACATACCTTATAAACATTAATTAAGCATATTATAGTTAAATAATTACTCAAAAATTATATATTAAATTACATATATTATGATCACTTACTTAATTATAAAATTATTAGTTAAATGATTACATAATTACTTAATTAGTTATGAATTTATAACATTACATTAAACATTAGTAATCTACTATACTATACATACTTAATTAAACGATTAAAAATTTTTAATTATAACATTACTTTATATATTTGTAATATGATTACTAATCAATTATAACATTCCATTATAAACATTAGTATATTAATTAAATGATTTGAAATTTAATTAATTATAATATTAAATTATAGATTTGTAGTATGATTACTTAATTCATTATAACATTACTATACTATTATAGTATGATCATTAATTAATATAACATACATAATTAAATGATTACTTAATTGATATATGACATTATATATAAACATTAATAATTTACTAATTTGCACAATATTTAATCGAATTATTAAATTTTAATTATAACTTATATTATAAATTATGGTATGATTATTAATTAATTATAACATTCTATTATAAACAATATTATAATACTAATTAAATGATTAACAATTAATAATTATATATTACATTATAATTAAATAATATATTACTTATTAATTATAACTTACAATTTACTTGTAGTATGATCACTTAATATTATAACATTACAATTTACATTGTAGTATGATCACTTATTTAATTAAACATTACTTGTTTCTAATATAAATTTACTAAATTTATTGGCATATTATAAATACCAATTAACCCTTATAACATTAAATTAATAAATTTATAAAATTAATAATTTATAACTTATCAAATAGACCCCTGGCAAATGGCATGTTAGTAATGTATTAAGAATTGTTGTTTATTTAAATGATTTTGGTGAAGTTATTATGTGAATTGTGATGAATAATTGTTTGTGTTTTGGTTTTGATTGACGAATATTATGTGAATTGTGATGAATTGATTGAATTCAAGTGTTGCTTAGAGATTACAGGTTATGAGTTACATTGGACACAAATGAATGAATAACGAAAATTTGTTAGGGGTGTATTTGTAAACTTATAAGGTGTTTTTGTTATTTTTTAAACTAATAGGGGGGTAATTGATTTTTTACTGGGTACCCTGGAAAGGAACCGGAACCTACATTTTAGGTTCCGGTTCCTTGAATTGAAGAACCTGTACTGTGCGGTTCCGATTCCGGTTCCTTTTTTTGGGAACCTGTACTGTACGGTTCCGGTTCCGGTTCTCTGGAAAAGTGCAGGGTACCCGGAACCGCTCACCCCTAATACGTCTAACATTTAACAACATGATTTGATAGTTTAATTAAAGAATAATCCACCATGATAGATTTGATAATCTAGCGCATTACAACTATTTTTGTTTGTTGTTATTTTTCAAACCGAAAACCAACCATCGACACCTGAGCCTGATCTACATTTTTAACCTTCAGGGCGCTAAGTGAACAATTTTCGAAATCATGAAGGTGGTTTGTGATGGAAAGATCGATACTTGACATAAGCTTGCAATTTTGAAAACCTTGTTGTCTCTGGAATTTGTCATAACATTTCTCTTTTAATGCATTTGCGATGACCTTACTTCGGAAAAAGTAAACCACCCACAAAAACACTCTTCATACATGGCTTTGAGATCCCCATTTCGGTCGTCTTCAATCTCTCAAAACCCATCTCTGAAAGGTAATATTTCATCTTTGTTAGCTCACTCACACAACCTCACAACTTCAAGCTCCAAAAATGAAGTTTTGTATTGTTTCGGAAAACCCCTTAAACGATCCTCACTTGCTAAATTCCTCAAAGAAAATTGTCGATCAGGTAACTTTACTCTGAATGAAGCATTGTACTTTTTTCATTACATGATTAATTCGCAACCCATCTCTCCAATTTCATCATTCACTATTTTGTTTAGTGCACTTGCAAAGAAGAAGCAGTATTATGAAGTGATTTCGCTTTATAAGTGGTTGAATTCAACTGGGTTGTCTCCAGATTTAATGTCTTTGAACGTTTTGATTAATTGCTTCTGTAATATCAAAAGGGTTTTCGATGGTTTTGCGGTTTTGGGAGAGATTTTGAAGAGGGGTTTCAGCCCAAATGCTGTGACTTTTAAATGTTTGATCAAAGGTCTGTGTGTAGAGGGGAAGATTATGGAGTATATGGAATTGTTTAAGAAAATGGTTGCTGTTGGTTGTAGGCCTACTGTGATCACTTGCAACACTTTGATTGATGGATTGTGTAAAACAGGGAAGATAAGTGTTGCCATTAAGTTGC
This sequence comes from Pistacia vera, assembly GCF_008641045.1. Classification (NCBI taxonomy): domain Eukaryota; kingdom Viridiplantae; phylum Streptophyta; class Magnoliopsida; order Sapindales; family Anacardiaceae; genus Pistacia; species Pistacia vera. The sequence continues at coordinate 517,550 of NW_022196418.1, forward strand.
ATGAAGAAATAGCTAAGGGGAATAAAAAATCTGGTGTTATTTGTAGGCCAGATGTTGTTACTTATAGTACTATAATTGATGGTCTTTGTAAGGCTGGATTAATTGAGAAGGCTAGAGAATTGTTTTTGGAAATGAAGAGTTCGGGAATTAGTCCAAATGTGGTCACTTATACCACTCTAATCCATGGTTTGTATTGTGCGGGAGAATGGGAGAAGGGTAAAAATCTATTTATTGCAATGATGGATCAAGGTGTGTGGCCTTCTGTGGTGACGTTTAGTGTGCTCATGGATGAACGTTGCAAGAAAGGGAAATTAGATGAAGCAAATATGTTGTTGGAGCTTATGATTCAGAGAGGTGTGGTTCCTAACATTTATACTTACAACCTTTTAATTAATGGATTGTGTAAAACAGGGAAGATAAGTCTTGCCATTAAGTTGCTTGAAGAAATGACTAAGGGAAATGAAGAATATGCTGTTATTTGTAGGCCAGATGCTGTTACTTATTCCACTATAATTGATGGTCTTTGTAAGGCTGGATTAGTTAAGAAGGCGAGAGAATTGTATTTGGAAATGAAGAGTTTGGGAATTAGTCCAAACGTTGTAATATATACCATCTTGATCAATATGCTTTGTAAAAATGGACAACGAGAAAAGGCAATTGAGTTGTTGTCACATATGGAGGAAAAAGGTTGTGCTCCAAATGTAGTCACATTTAATACCCTTATATTTGGTTTCCTCAAGAATAATGAGACACAAAAAGTTGTTGAACTCCTTCATAGGATGGCAGAGACAAATGTTAGGCCAAATGAATGTACAATGTCCTTAATCATGCAGTTACTAATGAAGGACAAAAAATATCGTGAATGTTTGAACTTGCTTCCTTCATTTCCTGTCCAAAAGCCAATTTGAAGTTTTCATGATAAAAATTTATCCAGTGGTTCACTTTTTCAGAGCAGTATCCTTGTCAGGAGAGCATTATTTGACATCATTGAAATATGAAACTGCAAAAGCTTCAGCCAGCTGCAGAAAGACGTTATCTTTGTTGCCGTAAGAAGAATGCAGTTGACATGAGAACATTGCTGTCAAGAGAAATATGTTCTGCTGTCATACATGCAGTTATTGTAACAATGATCCATGAAGATTTGGTTGATATGGGATTTCAAACTGTCAGTGGAATCTATGAAGCAGCATGGTCTAAAAATGGACTTGGGTAAGATTCCCTTTATCTTATATAACGGTGTTACCTTTTTAAACCTTGAAGGACAAGGTCTAGTGCTAGCCATTTGCCATTAATAGGCTTTTAACTATGCTATAAGTCTGTTTTTTAGATCTAAATCAGTTTTAAATGTTTATAGATTTCATTGGATCATTGGTTTTGTCAGTTATTAAAATTTATTGCAGACGTAAATTGGTGGATGTGCCGATTAACCATTTACTTGACAAGCTGCATGATTATAAGCACCAAGAGAACCTCAAGCATAATTCAGACAAAGACACAAAAAGAGATATCGATCAACAAGTTGTCGGATGATGACTTCACTAAGGTAACAATATTGTTAGAACACATACAGCTTTCCTTTCAAAAAATGGAGATATTGAAGTGAAACTATTGGTACTTTTAAGGCAACTAGAAAACTAGTTTTGTATAAGAGTGACAAAATGTTGATTTTTCAACTTTTTTTCCCAAAATGGTTTCCAGTGATGATCTATTTGCAAAGCAAATAGTTACTCCAGTAGTATTTTTTGCAGGAAGAATGTAAGGATTTGTTTCAGAGATGAAAGATGGCCTGCTAAAAAGGTCAACTGTTGTAAGTGTTGACAATATTACAGGTTTTTTTAGTTAAGTAAAATAATTTTAAAAATATTATGAAATCATGTATGTATTTGTACATATAAAATCCAAAATTAGGATTCACTAATTTTAGAGTATGTAATTCTGGGGCTGTGCTGAATGAATCAGAACCATTGAACATGCATTATTACTGAAGCCTTGTATTGTGTTTTTTGCTTGCTTTTGACTTCTTTGCTCTTCTTTTCATTTCATGGATGCCAAATAGTGGATTGCTAGAGGGCTGGTTTTGTTACAAAATTGCATTGATCAAGCAAATGAAAGGAATTGTGTGGAAGAATAAATATCCTTTCGATGATGTAGTTTTTCATACAAAATTAGACTATTAGTGAACTGAAAACAATTGTTTGTGTAAGCAGAAAGTAATCATTGGAATGTTTTAAAGAAAGGACCAGTAAAAGGGAACTGAAAATTTCATTCTAAAGCATGTTCAATTGTGTTTCGAAATGTAATTGATCCTTAACCCTCATTTTTGTATACTATTGTCAAGAAAAAGAACAGCTTGTTGCTGCTTGAGACTCCATCAGAACAACTGTGGTTATTGAATAGATTCCGGAAGTAATTGCAGACACTCAAGATCCTGAACCTGCCCACGAGGACAGTAAAATAGAAGAAGAGCATGATGTTGGCTCACTTGAACCAGCCCTCTGAACAACTGAAAATCCTGGCTCTAATCTTGAAGGCAATGGAATTGCTTGCTGCTGAAATGATATAATAGATGTTGCAGGTAAATTTTCCAGGCTTCTTCTTGTGTGTATTAGTTTGTATATTAGATTATCCAAACTGCTTTTTTCTTGAAAATAGCTCCACCATCAGAAGCCTTGACTAGAATCATTGAGTCTGATCAAGAAGTAGCAACTGTCGATAAGACAGCGGAAGTCAGGAACCTTTTAGTTGAGGAAACTGCAGGTAATTTCTTTCCTTAATTGCTTTATGTTCACTTCAATTTGTATCTCAACTAACATATCATTTTTTTTTTTTTTTTTTTTTTGTCATTTTGATAGATGAGCCTGCAATGGAATTGGCACCAGGACTAGCTCCCATTTCTTCTACATTCCAAGACCAAGATTCTGCTGCCTCAGTACAACCTACTACACCTCCTTTAACCATGGTAACTTTCTCCCCTTCCAATAAATGAATGAAAATTATTTAGGCTCAGTTTCTTTTAACTTCATTTATTGCAGGTGTAGATTCCTCCCCTCCTAGATAAGTCTGCTGAACCTTGCTAGCTCTGTACCTTCAACCCATCTGGAGAGTGAGGTAATTCATTTCCTCTCATATCTTGATCAGGAAATATGCTTTCACTTCTGTATGCATTCATTCTCAACTACAGGTGATGCAAGGATCTTCTTTGCAAAACATGAGAATATGCTTGATGATTCTCTTGAGGCTCTACCAGGGTGTTCACAGTAGCCAACGGTAACTAGTCATGAGATCAGTGACGCAAAAGAGTTTATTCGTCGCTGCTGCCTCATGGGATTTGAGCATCTCTCTGTCAAGATCAAAGGGATAAGTTTCTTGCATTTGTTGATGAGCACTGACAACTTCAACTTCGACAGAAAATGAATGTATTGCTTCTTCAGAGGAACAAGCCAGGAGTCTTGCGGAATCAACGAGAACATCCAAAAATGCTCCAAGTCAATACAATCATAGATCTGATGCCTTGGAGATGGATAAGCAAGATTGTGATCATGGATGGCCTCTTGGGATGACTTCAGAATAGAGATAGCAAAGCAAAGCTAATTGAGACTAATACCATAATTTTCAAGTTGTATCCTGAAAAGCTAATTGACAAGAGTTCAACTTCAGATCTTATGCAGTATTACATGATGCATTACGTTGGCATTAGAATCTTCAGATTCTACTCTTAAGAATTTAATGCTTTCTTTTACAATAGAAACCTTTTTTATTAATTAGTATATTTGTGATTTGGAGAATAGTCATGGTAAATACACTTGTGACTTGTGTTTTTTTTTCGTTTTTAATTTCAATGATGCTTTTTCAATGGGACTTGTTCATGTGCAATCTTCTATAATCACTTAGACGTGCACATCACAAATGTTAGCATGTAGTATTGAGTGCACGTGTCTGTCCCACAAATTTTGTATTAATATGTAACACTATAATAGTAAATGAGATAAGATCAATGGATCGGCTAGTCGGACCGAGAACCGGCAATCTCTTCGGTCCGGTTTAAGTTCTAAGGGGTTTTTGTTATATTTTAAACCTGTAGGGGTTAATTTAATTTTCTAGGGGTATTTTAGTATTTCAAACTTTTGGGGATTAATTTGTAATTTGTTTGGGTATTTTTTGTAATACATTAAATTTATCAAAAAGAAAACGAAGTTGAAGAAACAATCGACTCCTGACTATGAACAAAATATTATTTTTCAATCAAATTTAATGCAAATTTCTCTTTTTAACCTCTGTGCAGTTAATTGAAGGGGGGTGATAAATTAACAATTTTCAAAATAATGAAGTTTAAACATCATAAAACTCTTATAGCTAAAAAAATTTATACACTCCTTTTTGTCTCTCACAAATAATTATAACATCATTCGTAAATAAACAAATGCAACTAATTTTTTTACGAAATGAAACGTATAGTATCAGTTAGTAATATATATATTAGTTTATATATATGATGATAAAATATAAACTTTGCAATGGAAAATAAAACAAAACTATGACACATAATGAAACGAAGTCATGTAGTTCAAGCTTGAGTAAGATTCACTCTTTTGCACGATCTCCTTCTTGACTTGGTGGGGTGGAAAAGAAAAACATTTAAAAACAAAAGGTGACATGTGAGCTATAATGCTCAGTGAGTGAAGAATAAGTTAGTATGTAATAAAAATATTTTAATATACAATAAAACATTCAAGCTCATAAAATCTCATTTTCATAAACACATCTTATAATATAAACCATCTTTCATAACCAATGCTGAAATCTCTTACTGCAAAAACTTCTTTTGAAAACTTTTATGGTAACAAATCAATACTCATTTTCTTTAAAAAATCTCATTTCTAAAAACATTTCATATACAAATAGCACTTGCATTTATAAATTTCCATTTTAATTTCATGATATACATATACATATATAAACCATCTCTTAATCACATGTGAAAACTCTCATCCAACTGGTACCCAAGGGTAAATCTGTCCAACCTAGTAAGATCTAACATCGTGCGGGTCGAACCATTAGATCCATCCTCCTAGGCAAAATCAGTCACCACTCAAGTCTTTGACATAGCGAGACCATGCATCGCTCGGATCGGCACAATCATATCCTGTCTAATGATATCTGCCTCGCTCGGGCCTTCGACCCACTGGGGTTGGCAAAATCATGTCTAGCGATATCTGCCTCGCTCGGGCCTTCTACCCACTTGGGCCGACAATATCATGTCTAGCAATATTTGCCTTGCTCGGACCTTCGACCCACTTGGGCCGGCAAAATCATGTATAGCGATATCTGCCTCGCTCGAGCCTTCAACCCACTTGGGCCAACAATATCATGGGTAGTGATATCTACCTCGCTCGGGCCTTCGACCCACTTGGGCTGGCAAAATCATGTCTAGCGATATCTGCCTCGCTCAGGCCTTCGACCCACTTGGGCCGGCAAAATCATGTCTAGCGATATCTGTCTCGCTCGAGCCTTCGACCCACCTAGGCCGACAAAATCATGTCTAGCGATATATGCCTCGCTTGGGCTTTCGACCTACTTGGGCTGGCAAAATCATGTCTAGCGATATCTGTCTTGCTTGGGCCTTTGACCCACTTGAGTCGGCAAAATCATATGTAGCGATATTTGCCTTGCTCGGGCCTTTGACCCACTTGGGCCAGTAATATCATGTGTAGCGATATCTGCCTCGCTTGGGCCTTTGACCCACTTGAGCCGGCAAAATCATATGTAGCGATATATGTCTTGCTTGGGCCTTCAACGCACTTGGGCCGGCAAAATTATGTCATACGCATGCGTAGAATCAAATCAATATCATGAGGGGGATGAGTACTATATATGGTGGTTTGAAAACTACTACATCAATATACATACCTTTAACTCACCAGTTTACATAAATTTCATGCCTTCATTCATCAAGAAAACATAAAACATAACATTAAATTCTCATGTGCAGTATAAGGCTAAAATGTAAGTTTTCAACATGATTTCATAATAATAGCTTAGCCCCATTTTTATATTATCAACAACAATAAAATACTCAATTTCTCATGTAAACCAATAACATTAGCAATGAATCATATTTATATAAAGTAAATCACTAAATTATGATAAATAGTAAACCAAAACAACTCATTTGAAGTTTATAACAAACAATTAATTCAAAATGAAAGTTAGGGTTTGGATTTTCCACTCTCAATTTTGGAGCTTGACCCTTAAGTCAAAAAAGATTGAAATCCTCTAACAATGCCCCCGCTTCCCTCCCTATACACAAAATCCAATAAATCATCTACACGTAAGTCCCCCTAAGGTAACACCTCATTATTAAATTCATTGGGCACTTCATACACCAAAAGATTAACCTAGTTTCTTCTTTAACAAAACTGTCTTATAACCGAACATTGGTCACTCTCAGATTTTTCATAAAAATTCTATTCATCATTTTAAGCCATAATTTTGATGGGGCCTTCTAGAGACACATAAGTTGTTCCCGTAATTTTCTCAAGTCATTTAGAATCAATAACTATTTAAAACACAATTTTCTTTCAACTCATTCAAATCTACCAACTGTTTCCAGAATTGAAGTTACTAACTTGAAAAATTCATAACAATTCAATCCTCAATCTAAACCTCACAAAACTCTCCAGAATTAAACTAGTCACATATAGAATTCACCATAATTTAAAATCACTCAATTTGGATAAGAATAGATGCGTTAAATCATTTTCCGAAAATATACGCTCTGCAGAAAACAAAAATTCCAGAATTGTTAAGGCAACTTCAAAAATCCATATAAAATTCAATCCTTCGAGTTTTTGAGTGAAATAAATTTTTCAACACTCCTCAAAAAGCCTACAACAAGATGTCCAAAATTCAACTTCAATAAAAAAACCCAAAACATGTAAACAATTTTTGGAATCCCAGATGGACAGATTTTACACAATAAACCCCTACATCAAAAATCATATCTTTAACCCATTTTTGTTTAGGAACAATATGTATATTCTACCCACATAAAATTATTGAAATCAATCTCCCTATTTTAATTCAGTCTCATGCCATTGTATTCAATTATGAACAACACAAATCAATTGAACTAAAATTCGTCAAATAGGGAAATTTTAAGCTTTACTCACCTCCCATTCGCTTGATCTTTCTCCACTCTTTCCGATCATCGGAGTTTTGTTCACCGGCGGGCACTTTTCCAACCACCTTCATCGTTCTCTACTCCTCTCTCTCTACGTTCTCTCCCTTCTTCCTTTCTTCTTTCTCTCTTTTCTTTTCTCCATTTTCTCTCTTCCCTCTCTTTTCTTTCTTCTCTTCTTTTTCTCCTCTGTCGCTTCTTCTCCCCGTCGTTCCCTTCTTCCCCATTTTTCGTTTCTTTGATTGGCCACTGTTCATCAAAATATCTGATAAATTTCACCTTGGTCCTTACTTGTTTCACCTATTACACTTTGCTCTCATAAAACTTTCAAAATCTAACACTTTACCCCCCAAAATCACAAAATAAAATTTAATAAAATTCTATACAAAAAAATACAGGGTATTACATTCTTCCACCCTTAAAGAAATTTTGTCCTCAAAATTGACTGTTATAAAGGATATGTGGAGAATGCATCCTCTCATACATCTTGCATTTCCATATCACTCTTCAATTATATGGTCATTTCATGAAATTTTATTGCAAAGGATATTTCTTGCATTAAACATTTATAATTTATGACCTATGATCTAAATCGACCATCCTTCATAAGTCAAGTCCTCTCTTAGGGTCTTGAATGGAACTACAAAGATCTTGGATAGTTTCCTCACTATTTCCTTTATGTTAATCACTCTTTATTGGATAAATACACCCATGATGAAGGGGTGTGAGAAGTGGAAACTGCCAAAGGCAGTTTCTCACGAACCGTTCCCATATAAAAGGAAGGTTTTTTCTTTTAGAAAACATTACTCACTACAACACACACCAATACGCAAAGAAAAATACGCTCTCTCTCTCTAGAATTTGGAAAACAAAATTACACTTCGGGGTTTTCTTCCAGATTAACTTTGTTGCTTCAGAGATAAGGAAAAGAGGTATTTATGCTGTGGTAATTCATTATAGTTCATTTATATACAAATGTGATTGCAATGGTGACTATGATCTTGGGATTATGTTAGGATATATGTTATTCTATGTTATTTCCAACATTGGTATCAGAGCCGTGGTTCATATTGTTTTAAATTCATACTGTTAATGTTGAAGCATGTTATTGGTTGATAAATGCAGTTCTTATTTTTTTTTCAAATTTTGTACATAAAAAGTTGTCTTTTTGGTAATGATAATTAGACTAAGAGATTCCTTATGAAATTATGAAGAAAATGGTTTTTGAGTCATAAAAAATGGAGTTAAAATGACTTAAATATGCCTCTTTGAAGTTTCAGGTTTCGTATGGGTTAATTTCCGGGTCGAGTACCTAGTTGCAAACCCGGACAGAGGTTGAAAACGACACGAACCGACATGTCGTTTTCGATCTACCCTTATGAATGACATGCCGGTTTTTTTCTGATTTACTTTTTTTTGAAAAAAAAATTCAAATCAGCGTGGTTGGTGTGACTTGAACCTAAATCTCCATGGCTGAAGCCCAATTCCCTAACCACTGGACTAATTTTGTTTTTGTGTTAATTATATTCACAAACCCAACATAATCCTATCCGGCCCAACCCATAACCAAAATAAAAATGGGTCAAGTTGACCCGTAGACTCGACCCATATGACCAAACGGGTTAGTCAAACCCGGTAATGAATCAAACCCGACCCGTAAAGTCAAACGGGTTAGTCGAACCCAGTCAACGCCTGACCCGCAAGACAAAACGGGTCAGTCAAACCCGGTCAACACTCGACCCATAAAGTCAACAAGGTCAACGGGTCAAACTCGGGTTAGGATTGACCCGGGCGAATGTGAAACGGGTCGACCCGACCCGACCCGAATCTGTGTGAGCGCGTGTCACGCGAGTGGAGTATCTCTGCCGGTGCGTGGTGGCGCGTGAACTCTTCTAGGTGGCGCGTGGTGGCACATGAACTCTTCTAGGCGGCGCGTGGAGGCGCGTGAAGTATTCTAATTTTTTTTCTTTTGCTATAAGGAATAAAAATGAATACTTAGTATATTGTTATGAGTCTAATTTTTGTTATTAAACCATAAACACGTATATATATTATTTATCAAATATAGTTAACATTTATTTGATAAATAAATAGTTTTTTTTTGTATTTGTTACAGAAAAATGTTACGTTATAGACATGCAATGGTTGCTAGAACACCCCCTCAAAGGGAAAGGGTTATGAACATGATTAGAACTCTACAAACTCACATATTGATTTAAGAGACATAGAGGATGAGTGCAACTCATAAATCATTTCATTCATGTGAATGAAAAGATTCAGGAAATTGTCTGGATAGGGGGATTAAAGGAAGATGAGTCGAAATACCAAGTTCTAAGAGAGACTATTGGTTACCCTAATCTCGTTGGTCTCCTTGATATGGTTTGAACCAAGCTGAAAGTTCATAACTTTAAAGATGACAATACAATTATTAGACTTTAGTCAACACCATCAAGGAGTACATAAATTGGGGTCGAAAAGACAGCTGTGCCTCAATAGGAGTCTCCACTCGTAAAGGACATCACAAGAAACTGGGAGTTCTCCTACCTAGGGTTAATTACAAGTTAGATAAAGACCTTAGGATAAGGATTATCAGATCCTTCCCAGTTTTAGGAATGTGGCTATACACTTAATTTTTTTTTTTGAAATTGTTTGTTTTAATTTCATTACATGTTGAATTCTATTTACATAATGGAATTAATTTTATTTATTAAAATTTAAAATTTATGTGAATTGATGTTGATTTAATTTATATAATTGTGTCTAAATATATTTTTAGAATTGCAATTATTATATTTATGATAATGGAAATTGGAATTTTGGATGATGATTATTGACATTGTTAACTTTGATTCCAAATCTAATATACAATTATTATTGGTATAATTAATTAATGAATATGTTTGTTCCGAGCATTGAATAACATGCATTATCCAACGTGTAATTTTGTTTAGAAATGACATCTGCGAACATTGTCGCCGAACTAACAAAGGAGAAAAATTTAACAGTGACATATGAGATATGGAGCATGAAAATCTAATATGTTTTGGAAGAACAAGAGGTTCTTGAAGCTCTTACTACAACCATGGAAGAGCCTGAAGAAGGAGTCACGGCTCACATAGACGAGACCGTGCACTTATGACATATGGAAGAAGAAATTCCCATGCTCGCATTAATTTGTTGAGCAGCATGGACAATGACTCATGAAAAAGTACCAGGATTACGAATTAGCAAAGGATATATGGTCCGCACTTGCTACAAAGTTTGGCAGTATGTCCATTACCAAACTCCGGTCACTCACTACAAGTTTGACACATATAAAAAGAAGCCTGAACTACTATGAGAGTACATTTACGGCATTTGTCAAACATGATAAGTAGTTGAGAGATGTAGGTCATGTCTAACTGATGAACACAGGTTCAAGCTATCATAAGATCATTGCCTCAAATTGGGAACATATGAAATACACCTTACCCACAATGAGGGCATCATAAATTTAGAAGATGCCATGCGCTATTTGGAACTGGAAGATGATCGCCTTAATGCGAGTAAGACAAATACTGATGTGTATATGGCTGGTTCCAGTTCACATGGTGGGAAGGGATTTAAACGTAAATTCCAAGGTGGATCCCAAAGAAAAGGCAATACTGATAGGCTCAAGAGAAGAGAAGTTCTTCAAACACAAGAGGAAAGCATCCTTCCAGAAAGAGAAATATGGCAAAGGTGAAATGTTTAATTGTGGTAAAAAGGACATTTTGCTCGCATTGCAGCGAGCCGAAGAGGTAATTACTGTTTGCACAAGTAAGTTATATAATGTTTCCAGTTCTGTTTTTCTAACTGAATCTCATCCTTTGTGGACTGTAGATTCAGCAGCAACAGCCCACATAGCGAAAGACAGGACTGCTTTCGTGGATTTCGACGAATACCACAGGAAACAAATGGATACTGTAGGTAACAATCAAATTGGAAGTTAAAGGGATCAGCAAATGCAAATTGATCATTTGTGAGGTCGAATCCTATACCTACATGATGTGTTATTTGCACCTGATATCGTCAAAATTTGTTTCCGTGTTAGAACTTATTAAACTTGGTTTTAATTTAACTTTTCCAGTACTGGTGTCCATTATTTTTGGACACAACATACTATGGTTTGGGTTATATTTCGGTGGTTTTATAGTACTTGATGTTGCTATAATTAAGTAATGTTGTTTTTCCTTTATTATATCTTCAAATATGATGATGTGAATATAGGCATGCAAGGCTTGGCCATATTGGCCAACAACGAATGAATATCCTAGCAAGAGAAGGCTTGTTAGGATCCTTAACAAAAGTAGACTTGACTCTTGTGAACATTGCCTAGCCGGAAAAATAGCAAGAAAACCATTTGAAAAAGCGATAAAAGCTAGTTCCATTGCAACTAATTCATTCTGACATATGTGGTCCATGAATGTGAGGGCTAGACATGGGGTGTGTTATTTTATCACATTTATAGATGATTTCACTCGATTGGTTATGTTTTCTTGATTTCTCAAAAATCAAAGCTTTAGAATGCTTTCAGAAGTTTAAAAACTTAGTTGAGAATCATTAGATAAGATAAAAGTTCTACGACCGATCGAGGTCGTGAATATTTATCTGATCAGTTCAAATTTTTGTGTTGAAATGGGAATAGAACGTCAATTAACTATTCCAAGAACTCCGCAACAAAAGGTGTTGCAGAACGAAGAAACAAAACCCTACTTGAGATGTGAGGTCTATGATGGCACAAGCAAACTGGCCCATTACCTTTTGGGGTGATGTCTTATTGACTGCCACATTATCCTCAATCGAGTACCATCCAAATCTATCTACTACACCATATGACTTAGGACAAATCGAACCCGATTTGAGTCTCCTAAAACTATGGGAATGTGCTGCCTATGTTCTGATCCTTCCCATAAATATGAAAAATTAGGTCCAAGGGAAGAAATGTATCTTCATAAGATACTCAGAACATTCAAAGGGATCCGTCTTCATAGGAGAACAGAAAGTGGTACATCACTGAGTTTGAATCATGAGATTCACATTCTTAGAAACCGTTTTCCTAGAGGGCGAGATAGGTAAGACTTGTTTCTATATGAAACACAAGACCAAGGCAATTCTGTTGTCGACAATCAGTTGGTTATACTACATCCCAGTGGGAGCATATGGAAGTTGATGAGTCAGTTTTGTCCTCTATCATTCTCTACTAGCAATCTAACTATAATAGCTGGTCCAAGTGGGTAAAGCCAATCAATCTCCATACGTCGATAAAATAGGAAATAAGTTCCACGCAATGATTTGAGATTGAGGGGGAAATTTTCTAGTTACTCCACAAGATACGAAGAGCCAAGGAATTAAAGAGGCTCTCAATTGCCCTTCTAAGAAAATTGATGAAAGCAATGGAAGAAATTTGGAGTCTATGAAATCAAACCAAGTATGAGAATTGGTTGATTTCCAAAAGGACGCAAAGCCATTGGGAACAAGGGGGTTCTCAAAATCAAGCGTAAAGCTGATGGCAGTATTGAAAGATACAAAGCTCGCTTAATCGCAAAAGGGTATGCACAACAAGAAGGAATATTATGAAGAAACTTTTTAGCCTGTTGGTGCGTTTACCTCAATCCGACTTATTCTAGCTTAGTTGCTACATGGATCTTGAATTGCATCAAATGGATGTAAAGACTGCTTTTCTCAATGGAGAATTACAAGAAGAAATCTATATGGATCAACCAAGGTTTTATTAGAGAAGGTCAAGAACACAAGTGTGTAGACTTTTAAGTCAATTTATGGCCTTAAGCAGTCCTCAAGACGTGGTATATTCGATTTCATGATGCGATAAGTTCGTATGATTTCAAAATGATAAATGAATATCATTGTGAATATCAAAGAGATCACAACAATTTGTTATATTATCTATATGTTGATGATATACTTATAGCTAGAAATGATAAGGGATTTGTCAATAAAATCAAAGGTGATTATCTTCATTTTGAGATGAAGAATAGGTGAAGCTGCATATATTCTTGGGTCAAATTTCAAGAGATCGCTCAAGAAAATTAGTATCTCTTTCACAAGAACCATACATTAGAAAATTCTTGAACGATTTCATATGCAAGATTGTAAACCCATAGACACCCTATCGCGAAAGGCGAGACTTTAGCCGTAAAATGTGTCCGAAGACTCCACAAGAAGAACAAATGAAGATGTTCCTTATACAAGTGCTGTTGGAAGTCACATGTACGCCATGATGTGCACTAGAGCCGACATCTGTTATGCCGTTGGGTTGGTAAGTAATACCATTCACCCAGGACAAGCCCATTGGAAAGCAGTGAGAGAATCTTAAGATATCTAAAAGGGACAGTTGATTACTCATTATATTATCAAGGAAATGATTTACACTGGAGGCTACACCGATCGATTGGGGAGGAGATTTAGATGAAAGAAATCTACTTCTGGATATGTTTTCTTACTAAATGGTGGGGCCAATCTTGGAGCAGTAAGAAAACATCATGCATAGCCTTATCTACAATGGAGGCTGAGTTTGTAGCATTTTCAGCTGCAGTGCAAGAAGCCGTTTGGTTAAGACGGTTCATGATCATCTGGAATAATTAATGTTGCTATTGAACCAGTAAGAACTGTGATAGTCAAGCAGCAATGCATACACTAGTCCCAAATATCATGGTAAAACAAAACACATAGATATCAAATAATTTTGTGCGAGACTTGGTGGCACAAAAGGAGGTGAACATGAGTACATATCTACGAATGACATGGTTGCGGATCCATTCACAAAGCCTATACCAAGAGATACTTTCAATAACATGTTAGATCTCTAGCTTAAGGTGTTGAATATAATTATACTTTGAGATTTCCCAAATTGTTTACATTTGTCTTATCATATTAAACAAAATATTGTCAATGCTCAATTTAGATTATTATGGAACATACATGAGAGAGTGTGTATATATATATACATACATATAGTTATGTAATATTATATATATATATATATATATATATATATATATATATATATATATGTTGTGTGTGTGTGTGTGTGTGTGTGTGTGTGTGTGTGTGTGTGTGTGTGTGTGTTATTTGAAAAGCGTCGGACAGCTAAAATGGTCTTCTCCCACAGACACTGCCCTCATTACTTCATAGGAATGGAGATGAGACGATTTTAAGCTTATTATCTAGGTGATAATAGAGAGCCAAGCTTAAAATGTTTAATGTCACCTAGAAGATAGAATTAAAATAATGTCATAATGAAATGTGACCACAAGGGATAAATGATCACTTTATCTGTCTAATTGCCAGATTAGAGTTCTGATGAATTAAAAGTATGTAAAGTGACCAAGTTAGACATTAGGTATGTCTGAACTAAAACTGTACAACATTTACAAGAAAAGAGACATGCACTCCATGGGAAATGAGGAATGCTGTAGCATGTGATTCATACCACATGTGCAAAACATTGACCAAAGGGGTAATGAAAGTCAAAATCTCAACTTTAACATTGTGAGACCCTGAGTTTTTTTTTTTAAGAATAAAATCTCATAGAATACCTTTATTACTCATTCTGTTTCTTGAAAACCTCATTTAATGATGCTATCTTAGAGTGTTACCAAAGGATTAAGATAAATTCAATCTGCTGGGACATTTCTAGAAAAGCAAGTTAATGAAAGTTGCAAGATGAGAAAAGAAGAAGATTACAATTTTGAATTATCACACTAACTCACGTGTATTCATTGGTCGACCAATTATGTTTTACTTTTATGTAAAGATAAACATATTATAATACACAATATTTTTTTGTAAATGAGATGTGTAGAAAAATGTGATAAGTAATCTAGGTTATTGTATATAACATACAACCTGTGTTTCACAATTCAAGAAGTTATATATTCCTAACAGATATTTGACTAACGTGCTCTCGAAGTATGCATGGTCACACGACAATTTACTAAAGTATGAACCTTAAAAAAGCACAGAGAGAAAAGTCCCATCATGTGTGAGTGGGAGATATTGGATAAATACACCCATGGAAGGGGTGTGAGATGGAACTGCCAAAGCATTTTCTCACAACCGTTCCCATATAAAAGGAAGGTTTTTTCTTTTAGAAAACATTACTCACTACAACACACACCAATACGCAAGAAAAATACGCTCTCTCTCTCTAGAATGTGAAAAACAAAATTACACTTCGGGGTTTTCTTCCAGATTACTTTGTTGCTTCAGATAAGGAAGAGGTATTTATGCTGTGGTAATTCATTATAGTTCATTTATATGTAAATGTGATTGAATGGTGACTATGATCTTGGGATTTGTTAGGATATATTGTTATTCTATGTTATTCCAACACTGTTGTTGCACAACTGCCCGACAAAATCATTTGACGTGGAACATTCTTAAATACTTTAGCATATCACGATCACAATTTCCCTTTCGTTTCCTAAAGTCATATTCCTCTATCCTTGCCTTGTTTTGTTCTCATACAATTTTCCAACACATTTAACTACCCTTAATCTCACTTCTAATGTCATTCACCCAAAACAATTGCATAGATTGCCTTACTAGAAGAAGGATACTTGAGTCATCTTACCAATCTTCATTAAAGTACAATACGTCATTCTCTAACACTTCCACAACCTCTTTCACTTTAAGACTTTATACAAACAACAGATTTTCTCAAGGTATTCCAACCAAGACAAGCATGTAAATGCCCAACATAGTTCATTAAAAAAAAAAAAAAAAACATAGCTATCATAGAAATGTATTTGTAAGTCCTTCATCTAACTTAACAAATGGATGAAAGGACTATCATGTTCTCTTTCCCATTACCATTCTCTGTCTTCAACTTCTTGCCAAAATAGTTTTGGATCTATACTCATATTAACTGATTCCACTACATAGCACATGGTAATATGGAGGCAACTTCTCCATTTTCTAGATGACATATCATTAAGGAGTATTTTGTCATGATGTGTTTGAATAGGATGCAGAAATTTTAAGGTCTGACATCTTATGTTTGTGATAATTGTTGGTTATGCAGGAAGGTGTCTCTTCAACCATTGAATCATTCTCTTACTTAGCCAAGGACTCACCTTTAGCGCATTACAATGACTTAAATGAACAATCGAAAGTGGAAAAACTGCTAGGCGGTGGCAAAGGTTAGAGCTTATAACATGAGAAATTTCTCTAAATAGACTCTAAAGTGAACCTTTTGAAATTGTATGGCTGAAGAATACTTTCTTATAAGTCTATTAGAGTTCACTTGGTTATGTTGGGTGGCAAACCTAGTGGCTTGATATCAACATGATAGGAACATCAAAACTGTTCCAGGTATATAAAAAATATTTTTGCTGGGTTTTGCTCGGTACAAGCCCTAATAATTTGCATCAGCACTCAAGTTACTGTCTGATACTTGATATCTACTTATGTCATGTATCACTGTCCGAAGGATATATGTTAATTGGTTCTGTATATTTCTTTTTGTATTGATGAATGAGGCATTTTTGCGTGTTATTGCAACTGAAAGCTTATGTGCAATAAATTGCCCAAATTAAGTAAAATACAACTACTGATATTCACTAAAATAGCTTGCTTTGTGGAACACGTTTCTAAGTTAGATTTTATTAGTTCATCATTTTCGATATGGTACATTTCAATGGGCTTTGTATATCAAGTTCATTATATGATTACCACTGTAAATTGACGTTGAACTTTGTTGCTGCAATTGCAGACATTTTGCTTTGGAGAGATGAGAAGAAATCATTTACATGCTTTATCGCTCTGGTTGTGTTGTTTTACTGGTTTTTCCTTGTTGGAAGAACTTTTACCTTGTCTGCAGCCAACCTTCTATTGTTGGTCTCAATTGCTCTTTTTGGATATGGCTTTTTACCATCAAACATGTAAGTACAAAAGTTTGTGGTGTAAAATCTTTTTCTTTTCCCTGGTTTTATCGGTCTTCCAACAGTTGACCATTTTTTCACACTTGTTGAAAGCTCGTTATTTACTTTCTAAAATTCTTTGACACAATGCATCTGGGATGCTCTACTTCTTCTTTTCTTGATTTGTTCAGGAATTACTTAGTTTATAGTCCAGAATCTGAAGTGATTTAGCATTAAAATTTATGTTTATATGATTTTTATTAGAGATGCAAGCTTTTGCCTTCACTATCCTCTTGCTTTTATCAGTTTATGTGGTTATATCGTCAAGTTGATTGTTTGGAAGATTTTTCAGGTCTGTTCGACTATGTGATATGCTTTCTCTACATATTTGGTCTCAAAGTTCCAAACATACCTTTGTCTAGTTTTGAGATCTCAAAAACTCTAATAAAAATTCAATGGCAAGAATAGCATTTTTGTGGAACGGGGGGATTTGGAATTTTAGAACATTGGCTAAAGGAGATGATGTGAATAACTTCATCAAGGTATATTTTGACACTGATTCTTCTGCCTTGCATGTTACATTAAAGTTCTCTGTTCTCATGTTTCATGTAAAATTTGGAATTTTGGCATTATGATCCTCCGGGATCATAATAAATACGATTACTGGTTAATTATAAGTTATTTTCTCCCTTGCTATTCTTACAATTGGAAATTGTTGTAGTAAATATTTGTTATTTGATGGGTGTAGATCTAACATCAAATTATGTTGTTATCCTTTATCTCTTTTGCTCTATGCTAGATATTTGCTTCGTCAAATTTTGGGCTTTCACTGTTTTGAAATCGATTCAGGTGGTACTTGCACTTTATCTTCTCAAGCTAATTCTTTTGCAATCATCCTTAACTGCCTTGATAGCCGTAGGTAAGGAATTTTTAATTTAGTTGTTCTACCATGATTTGATATCTCAATATATTTTCATCAAATTGACCTTTTTTGGAAATTTTACGCAACTCTGGTCTTCTCCTTCACTATATTCTTTGTTTACGAGCAATACGAATCATAACTAGATGGCTCCTTCTTAATTGTAGAAAGAAATCAAAAACATTGTTGATATGCTATCTACCAGCTCCCGTCGCATCATTTCTTCGTAACTATAGGATATTGCATGAACCCAACACCCACACAGTGGTAAACGATTGGCAATGATTCCACGACTCGATGTTTTTCTCGACTGAGTTTTAAACTGCTTGTACATGATCTGGTAACTTAATTAGGCTTTGTCTCAAAACTGTAGAGATGATTGTGTCCCCTAAAAAATAATATAGATGGGGTATATATTCATATAGTGCAAATTCCAGTTGTTAATGATGTTCAATCTTTTAATTGACCATTAGGTATCTAGTGTCTTTAATTGTCTGGATTACTCGAAATGTTGAATCTTATCTCATCTGCTTAACCAAAAGTCTGAAGCAGGAGAAATATTCAAGGTATCTTTTCATTGACCATTAGATATATTTGCACTGAATTTGATGTTGTAAATTATTGAGAAGATGATCAAGGATATGTGAACTCCAAATATTCCAACATCATAAGTCATCTCACTTCAACCAAATAACAGAAGTTTGTATCGTATCCAACTCAATTCGAATCAAATTTGATTCAATGTTTTTGATAAAAAAATAACGATGCTTTTGGTAGTTGGCTTTGATGTAGCCATAGGCAATTCTATGGGCTCTAACAAGGCCATGTTACATGCATTGTTGGCCATATGGGCAATTCTGTGGGCTCTAACAAGACCAAAACCATAAGAATGAGATGAAATTAAAAATAAACGAAGAGTCTTTGTATAGATATCAAGCAGAATTCTGAAAAGTTGCTCGTATTCTAAAGGTATTGGATGATAAAATGCTTAATGATCTTTTACAGCCACTCCTTTATCACACTGTCAAGAGAATGTTTATATAATTAATTGGTTCCTATAACATTTGAAATGCTTATACAAATTATAATTGTTCTACCATCAGTTATCCAATTCTTGTAAATGGATACCATTGTTTTTAAATTTTGTAGGTAGTCAGAGTCATAATAAAGACTACAATGTTATTGGAAACACATTCATAATAGAAATTATTTACCGATAAACTAACGTGGAACACTATAATAGTATCATAAAGAGTTAAGATATCAAGTCAACTGTTTTGATGTTTACTATAATTACATAAATTCTCTTAAGATTTTTGAAATAATAAAATTCCATTTGTTATTGATAAACTATTAGTCTGCAGTTAAAACATATATTTATAAATTAATAAGTATTATTAAATTGTTATCGTTATATTATTTTAACTTTTATAATTTAACATTAAAGATTTTTATTATTTCATATATTAGATTATTTTTATTATATCAAACTTCCCTAAATATAACTCTTCTATATAATATAAAATTAGTAATCATAATTAATTATGTATAATATTATTTTAGTAGTATAAATATTTCAACAAATATAATTAGCCTAATAATTTTGTTAATCTGATATGAAAAAATTATTCATATAACTTTTAAAAAGTAAAATCAATATCTTTAATTTTTAATATATCACATTTCCTGTATGTGAAATATAAATTTTGATATATTTAAAATTTTGAAGAACAAATAGAAAAAAACATTTTTAATATAATTGTAAATTAGATTCAAATTTCAATAGCAGGATTTATTTAAATCTTATAATCTTACAAGGACAAACTTTAGCTGGTTTGGTTTGCATTTTGTTTGATCAACTGGATAATTTTGGTATTATAGAAAAACCCCTGAAACCGAAAAGCAATCATCCGCCCCTGAACCTGGAAAACACTCTTCCTACATGGCTTTGAGATCCCCATTTCGTTCGTCTTCAGTCTCTCGAAACCCATCTCTGAAAGCTAATATTTCATCTTTGTTAGCTCACTTACACAACCTCACAACTTCAAGCTCCAATAATGAAGTTTTGTATTCTTTCGAAAAACGCCTTGAACGATCCTCACTTGCTAAATTCCTCGAAGAAAATTGTCGATCAGGTAACTTTACCCTGAATGAAGCATTGTACTTTTTCTATTACATGATTAATTCGCAACCCATTTTTCCAATTTCATCATTCACTACTTTGTTTAGTGCACTTGCAAAGAAAAAGCATTATTATGAAGTGCTTTCGCTCTATAAGTGGTTGAATTCAATTGGGTTGTCTCCAGATTTAATGTCTTTGACCGTTTTGATGGATTGCTTGTGTAAAATTGAAGGGGTTTCTGATGGTTTTGCGGTTTTTGGGGAGATTTTGAAGAAGGGTTTCAGCCCAAATGCTGTGATTTTTAATTGTTTGATCAAAGGTTTGTGTGTAGAGAGAGATTGTGGAGTCGATGGAATTGTTTCAGAAAATGGTTGCTGCTGGTTGTAGGCCTAATGTGATCAATTACAACACTTTGATTGATGGATCGTGTAAAACGGGGAAGATAAGTGTTGCCATTAAGTTGCTTGAAGAGATGGTTAATGGGAATAAAAAATCTGGTATTATTTGTAGGCCCAATGTTGTTACTTATAATACTATAATTGATGGTCTTTGTAAGTCTGGATTAAGTGAGAAGGCTAGAGAATTGTTTTTGAAAATGAAGGGTTCTGGAATCAGTCCAGACACAGTCGCTTATACCACTCTAATTCATGGTTTTTGTTGTGTGGGTGATTGGGAGAAGGGTAGAAGTTTATTTATTGAAATGATAGATCAAGGTGTGCAGCCTTCTGTGGTGACGTTTAGTGTGCTCATAGATGAACGTTGCAAGAAAGGGAAATTGCACGAAGCAAATAGGTTGTTGGAGATTATGATTCAGAGAGGTGTGGTTCCTGACGTTTATACTTACAGCATTTTAATGAATGGATTGTGTAAAACAGGGAAGATAAGTCCTGCCATTAAGTTGCTTAAAGAATTGGCCAAGGGAAATGAAGAATCTGGTGTTATTTGTAGGCCAAATGTTGTTACTTATAGTACTATAATTGATGGTCTTTGGAAGGCTGGATTAGTTAAGAAGGCGATAGAATTGTATTTCGAAATGAAGAGTTCGGGAACTACTCCAAACGTAGCCACTTATAACATTTTGATCAATATGCTTTGTAACAATGGACAACTAGAAAAGGCAAATGAGTTGTTGTCACATATGGAGGAAATAGGTTGTGCTCCAGATATAATCACATTTACTACGCTCATGTTCGGTTTGCTCAAGAATAATAAGATACCACAAGTTGTTGAACTCCTTCATAAGATGGTGGAGAGAAATGTGAAGCCAACTGAATGTACAATGTCCTTAGTCATGCAGTTACTAATGAAGGCTGAAAATTATCGTGAATGTTTGAACCAGCTTCCTCAATTTCCGGTCCAAAAGCGAAATTGAAGTTTACGTGATAAAACTTTAGTGAGTATTATACTTTTTCTGGAGTAGGATCCTGCAAAAGTTCATCCAGCTGCCCAAATGATCTACTTTGGTTACAGTAAGAAAAAAGTTCAGAAAACACTTTCATCTGTTCGAATTTGATAGGGAGGGTGATGGGGATGATTGAGAATGATGGCTTCTCTGATAAGACATACGATACGTGATCTGTCTCTGTTTTAAGTGCAAATAGTGCAGATGGCAGCATTGCAGGCCGCATCAGCGTTTGCACATGAAGTAGGTCTTTAAGGGTCTGAGGATTATTTCTGGTGCAAATTTCAGTAAGCAGAAGTTGTATCTGAGAAATTGTTGAATGGTTCTTTTTTCAACTATGACAATAATGGTAGCCGCTTAAGTGCAAAGGATGAGAAATTTTGTTATACAAACCTGTTTTCAACTAGGTTTTGCAGTGAAATAACCGGAATGGTGACATTGCAGGAGACTGTGAATGATTTTTGACCAAAGTGACCATTTGGAGAGAAATGCCTGCCAGTTTGTGCAAGTTACAGGTGATTGTCTCAAGATAAATGTGAATTGTCTTTTAAGCAGGCATTCATTGATAATTTTTTACACAATTTACATTTTCATTTGTTTAAATGAAATATTAAAGTCAATTCCATCTTTACATTGTTTTGACAAGCTGGATGATTACAGGCACCCAGAGAACCTCAAGCGTGAATGCAGAAATCCTCCTTCATGTTTCGAATATTGAAAAAGAGATATTGATCAGAAAGTTGTTGGATGATGACTTTACTAAGGTAAAAATATTGTTGGAATTCATATAGCTTTCCTTTTGAAAGAATGGAGATATTGAAGTGAAACTATTTGTACATTTAAGGCAAACTGGAAAACTTATTTTGTATAAGAGTGACAAAATGTTGATTTTTCAACTTTTTTTCCAAAAATGGTTTCCATTGATCATTTATGACTAGTGATAATTTATTTTAGTTCTTGCAAAGCAAATAGTTACTCTAGTAGTATTTTTTGTAGGGAGAATGTGAGGATTTGTTTCAGAGAATGAAAGATGGCCTGCTAAAGAGGCCAACTGCATATATAGAAGTACCATTTAGTTAAGTAAAATAATTTATAAAAATATTATAGACAACCTTAATTAGAATGTGGCGATTTCAGGTGGGGCTTGGTCAGAAGGCTGGCATTCTGCATAAGGATATAACAAAACATGTATGTATTTTTACATATAAAATCCAAAATTAGGATTCACTAATTTTAGAGTAAATAATTCTGGGGCTGTGATGAATGAACCATTGAACATGCATTATTTCTGCAGACTTGTATTGTGATTTTTGTTATGGCGTATTTGGATCTGTTATATTTAATATTTCTTTGCTTGCTTTTGACTTATTTGCTCTTCTTTTCATTCCATGGATGCCAAATAGTGGATTGCTAGAGAGCTGGTTTTGTTAGAAAATTACATTGATCAAGCAAATGAAAGGAATTGCGTGGAAGAAAATCATTTAATGATGTAGTTTTTCATACAAAATTAGACTATTACCAAACTGAAACAACAGTTTGTGTAAGCAGAAAGTAATCATTGGAATGTTTGAGAGAAAGGATGCCAAATAGTGGATTGCTTGTTGCCGCTTGAGACTTCATCAGAACAATTGTGGCTATTGAATCAGGTTCCGGAAGTAATTGCAGACACTCAAGTTCCTTAACCTGCCTACAAGGACAGTAAAACAGAAGAAGAGCATGATGTTGGCTCACTTGAATCAGCCCTCCGAACAACTGAAAATCCTGGCTCTAATCTTGAAGACAATGGAATTGCTTGCTGCTCAAGTGATATAATAGATGTTGCAGGTAAATTTTCCAGGATCCTCCTTGTGTGAATTAGTTTGTATATAAGATTATCCAAACTGCTTCTTTCTTGAAAACAGCTCCACCATTAGAACCCTTGACTAGTATCTTTGAGTCTGATCAAGAAGAAGCAACTGTCGATGAGACAACGGAAGTCAGGACCCTTTTAGTTGAGGAAACCGCCGGTAATTTCTTTCCTTAATTGCTTTATGTTCACTTCAATTTTTATCTCAGCTAACATATCATTTTGTTTTTTTTTTTTCATTTTGATAGATGAGCCTGCAATGGCATTGGAACCAGGACTAGCTTCCATTTCTTCTTCATTCCAAGACCAAGATTCTGCTCCCTCAGTACAACCGACTGCACCTCCTTTAACCATGGTAACTTTCTCCCCTTCCGATATATGAATGAAAATTCTTTACGCTCAGTTTCTTTTAACTTCTTTTATTGCTGGTATAGATTCCTTCCCTCCCAGATAATTCTGCTAAATCTACAGCATCTTTGCCAACTTCTCCACCAGATATTTCCAACATTTTTTTGATCCCTTTAGTAGCTCCACATCCCTCTTTTCAAGCTTCTGCCGGAAGCCATGCTAGCTCTTTACCTTCAACCAATCTAGAGAGTGAGGTAATTCATTTCTTCTCAGATCTTGATAAAAAATATGCTTTAACTTCTATATGCATTCACTTTGAATTTAAATTTTTTATATATATTTTTTTTTCTATTTGCAGGGCGCTGCACAAGATTCATTCTCGACTATAGGTGATGCTTGAGACTCCATCAGAACAATTGTGGTTGTTGAATTAGGTTCCAGAAGTAATTGCAGACACTCAAGATCCTTAATCTGCATACGAGGATGGTAAAACAGAAGAAGAGCATGATGTTGGCTCACTTGAATCAGCCCAATGAACAACTGAAAATCCTGGTTCTAATCTTGAAGGCAATGGAATTCCTTACTGCTCAAATGATATAATAGATGTTGCAGCTAAATTTTCCAGGCTCCTCCTTGTGTGAATTAGTTTGTATATAAGATTATCCAAACTGCTTCTTTCTTGAAAACAGCTCCACCATTAGAACCCATGACTAGTATCTTTGAGTCCGATCAAGAAGCAGCAACTTTTGAGGAGGCTGCAACGAAGGAGAAAGAGGACCTAAGAAAGCAACTTCAGCAGAAAAATGAATGTATTGCTTCTTCATAGGAACAAGCCAGGAGTCTTGCGGAATCATTGTGAACATCCAAAAATGCTCTGAGTCAATACAATCATAGATTTGATGCCTTGGAGAAGGATAAGCAAAAATGTGATAACATCATGAATGACATTGATGCCTCTTGGGATAACTTCGAAGTGGAGATCTCAAAGCTAATATGAGACTAATACCATACTTTCCAAGAGTGATTGTTGTAACCCTTTTTTTTTTTTTTTTTGGATGATGCTTTTTTGGAGATTAGTGAGTGCATCAACCTTATAACTTTGCCAAAAGGTTTTCGAGGTTTGAATTTGGGGCGATCCCTTTCCATCAAAAAATTCAAAGCTTGGAAATCCACAGCTGCCTGCTTTCGAAAATTTGACCGGATGGATTGGAAACCTTTATGGTCTTACTTTTTCAGCATTATCAGATTGTCATGGCATAGTTTCACTCCAGAAGGACTGCATCTTTTGACTAGCCTCCAACATGTATCCATCTGGGAATGTCCAAGGCTTGAAAATCGCTGCCGGAAAAATCTCACCAAGGATTGGTCGAAAATTGCTCGCATTCCACATATCTACATTGGATCAACTGAACCTAAGAAATACAATAATGCAAGCAGCTCATCTTGTTGATAAATGGTTAAAAGCAAGAGTTTCTTAAGGTCATCATCATTGATTGAGGTGTGTAAACTTGAATTTAGTATTTGGCTTTTTGCTTCCTCTGCAGAAACTTAGGGGATAAAGTTGTTTTTCTCTCTTTTCTACTCAGGTTTTCCTTGTAATTTTCGTTGCGTTAGACACATTACGTTTGAGCCCATGGTTAGATCTTAGGAAAGTTTTGAAGATGGAGAAGAACTATTGAAAGAGGAAGAACACATAATTTGAAGATGGTGCTGGCAATATGGTCAGACACGTTATAGGAGACAGTGGTTGGACAGCCCCCATGGCCAGTGTTTTTTTAGATTTTGTCATTAAATTTCTTTTTATTTTAAAGAATTATATTATATATATATATATAACATAATTAAAATTGATTATTATAAAGGTTGGTTCATACGTATGAAAAAAGCTGTGACAATACCAAACTAAGCCCTTTTTCTAATCAATGTTGAGAAATAGCTTGATCTTTGTCATTACCTAATTTTTAACTTGGTGGGTAAATTAGACCTGAGGATACACATTGACAAGAATTTTTTTTTTTTTTTTTTTTCTTTCTAATCCCTGTTGCGACAGAGGTGCTATGCTGGTTGTTGAATTAATATTAAAGAAATCGTATCAAATAGACCCTCAATAATAATTGTGTTTAAAATGGAATGGTTTTTTTTTACTAAGAAATCAGTGCATAATACAGGGTTGTTGCATTTAGATCTTCATGATTTGTCCATCAATATCATCGCAAATATAAACTAGACAACAAGCATTTGTTTTGTTCAGTCGGATTACAGTGCCAGGTTGAGGCAGTATAAATTGCTGAAGGCAGGTACGTAGCCACACCCACACTTATGGGTTCAATTGAACCCACTCAACGTTTGAAAAAAATATATCAAAAAGGCTTTATGTATTATGGAATTTACAATCTTAACCTTACTTAAATTCATATTTGCCTCACAAAAATTTGTAATAATACTTTTTTACTTTTTATTTATTATTCGTTTCCTCTCATTTTAAATCATATTTTCTTCTTCCTTTGATTGGATTATTCAAGAAAAGCTATTCCTTTTTTTTTTTTTTTTTTTGGCTTATAAATTTTTTCTTTTAGCTTTCTAATTGATGAAAGATTATGAACATGAGTTTTTGTTGAGTTAATAAATAAGTTTGAATTGGAATTAAATTTCTAGATTTTTATGTGAGTTTTGATTTAATCTTGTTATGTTTAGTATGAGTTAATTAGTTATTGTTTTAAGTAGGTTTTGATAATTTTAGTTATTGAGTTAATTTTGAATGGGTTTAAAAAATTGATGAAACCTTAAGTTGTAAGGATTTAAGGATTTGGTTTAATTTTGATATATATGTTAATTGTTTAATATTTAGAGTTGGATTTAATGAGTTTTCAAGGGTTTATGAGTTGAATTTTACTGGATTAGTATAAATTGTTCAAAAAACCTAAGTTATAAGATTTGAGGTTTAGGTTTATAGTTGATGTTTTGACCTCACTTACTCAAATTTTGACTGCGTCCCTTGCTGAAGGCTTAGGAAACATTGGAAACACCTTTCTCATTTCATGTTTCCTGAAAAGAAAAAGATGTGGAGAATAATGTCACAGTATCTACTTCTCATCAGCTTCTATTTCTTGCATCTTCGAGTTATTTGTTCTTCGTCTTTCAATTATTTTCCCGTATCAGTAAAAATTTGCTTTCTTCAAGAAACCTCTGCTTTACTCCATTACAACCAATCGTTTCACTTAAAGTCATTGTATGTAGCAACCCTGTTGGTTGTCTTCCTAAGACAAACTCCTGGAAGAAGGGTAATGAGTGTTGCCTATGGGATGGGGTGACTTGTGATAGGCTGACAAGTCATGTAATTGGCCTCAGGTTTAGTCATAGTTGGGTACATGGCACTATCCATGCCAATAGGCAATAGCATTCTTTTCTTCCTTCACCATCTCCTGAGGCTCAGTCTTGCTTGCAATGATTTTAGCCATTCCAGAATTGTCTCAAATTTCTGTCTGTTCACAGAGTTGACACATCTTAATCTTTCTTCTTCCTTATTTTATGGTCATGTTTCCTCAGCAATCTCTCACTTGCCAAAATTGGTTTCACTTTATCTCTCTTACAATGACGTTCTACTACTTGACCAACACAGTTTTCAGTTGTACCTGAATCCTTGATGAACTCGTCTTCCTCTTTGATATCTTTAACCCTTAGTCGTCGTGGACTAAAAGGGAAGTTTCCGGATGGCATTTTCGACTTTCAAATTCCTCAGAAAGCTAAGTTTATCAGGCAATAAAGATCTCATAGGCTATTTGCCAAAGTCTATCTGGAGTAGTCCTCTCAAAATCTTGGATCTGTCTTACACAAGTTTCTCAGGAAAATTACCTAACACAGCTAGTAAACATATTACCTTGGTTATATTAAATCTTGAGTGGCATCGTAAAGTCGGACATGTTCTTCAAGCTCGAAAATCTCACGAGGGTTGACCCTTCCTATAACAGCCAATTGTCCTTAACATCCAATGCTAGTGACAACTTTTGGCACATTTGTTTTCACTTGTTCCAACATAACTGAATTTCTAGTTTTCTTAAGAGCTTCAATAAATTTGATGACTTTAGACCTTTCCGACAACATAATTTCTGGTCAAATTTTTTCGAAAATTTTAAATCAATGATGCAAGGGGATAACAAAAGTATATAGGAGGATATCACTATCAAGATTCTGTGGTTTTCTCAGTGAAAGGAGTTAGCAGAAAGATGGACAGAAATCTGACTATTTTCACAACTATTGATTTGTTAAACCACCAATTTCAGGGCGAAATTTCTCCAGTCATTGGAAAGCTTAACTCACTCATAGTGCTCAACTTTCTAACTGGTTATATTCCACCAACTTCAATTGCTAGACCTTTCTGCAAACAAACTTGCTGGAAAGATTTCTATCCAATTGAAAAGCTTACCTCGATGACCATTGTCAAAAAAAAAAATGTAACAATGATGAGGCACCAGAGTCAACACCAACACTCCATGAAGAACACAATAACTCATGCTGGTTTTATTGGAAAGTAAAAAAAAAAAATAAAAAAATATTGCATTAACAAACAAGAAAACCACAGTGGTTTGTGAGGACTGTTGAAAGAGAGCAACTGAAAATTGTGAAAATGTTAAATGGAAATTATTGAGAAAGAAGAATTTTGCAACTGCAAATGGTGGTCTTTCTTTAGACGAGTGTTCTTTTTTTTTTTTTTTTTAGTAATGCTACGCTCACAACTTCTTTTCACAAACTTTCTTTCATAACCCTCAATGTAGCAATTCGCAATTACTCAACCACAATTTATCAAGTGCAACCCATTACAAGCTAGCTATCGGTGAAAAAAAGTTTGTAAGAAGTGATTGTGTTTGGGTTGTAGAAGCTGTCAAAGAATGTTGGACTGGTTGTTGTGTGAAAGATCTTCAATTATTTGTCTTTTTTTAATATTCTGGTTGAATTTTTCTTTTTAAATGAATGTAGTATAATGATATAATGGGTACGAATTGATTGATTCGGGAGTTTTGGGTGGGAAATGAAGAGCTTGTTAATATTTATGAGAAGAGATTGGGGGATGCTGGTTATCTCCATTTCAAATTAGGCCGAACCAACAATCGTGGTGATGGTATTTTCTTTCCATTCATTCTATTTTTTGCTTTGTTTATTCATATTTATATNACATGTCCTTTTGGCACGTTTGCCTTTCGTCGCATGCCCTTCAGGTTATGCAATGCACCGGCAACGTTTCAAAGGTGCATGTTATCGATATTTTCTGACATGGTGGGTCAATTCCTCGAAGTCTTCATGGATGATTTTTCTGTGTTTGGTGCATCTTTTGATGATTGTCTCGAAAAACTTGAGTTGGTGCTGAAACGTTGTAAAGAGACAAATCTTGTTCTTAGTTGGGAAAAGAGCCATTTTATGGTTCAAGAGGGAATTGTTTTAGGTCATGTAGTTTCCAAGAAGGGGATAGCTGTGGATAAGGCAAAGGTAGAGTTGATTTCTCAACTACCACCGCCTTCGTCGGTCAAACAAATTAGATCTTTCCTAGGCCATGCAGAATTTTATAGGCGTTTCATCTAGAATTTTAGCAAGATCTCCAAGCCTTTGTGTGATTTGCTTGCTAAAGATGTGCCATTTGTTTTTGATGACTCTTGTATGATTGTCTTTACCATTTTGAAAGAAGCGTTGACCACAACACCCATCATGCAACCTCCTGATTGGAACCTACCTTTTGAAGTGATGTGTGAGGCGTCGGACTATGCGATTGATGCAGTCCTTGGCCAACAGGGGAATAAAAAGCTTGTTGTGATCTACTATGCAAGTAAGACCCTCTCTGATGCTCAATGTAATTACACCACTACGGAGAAAGAGTTGCTTGCAGTAGTGTTTTCCCTTGGTAAGTTCCGATCTTATCTTCTTGGGTCTAGGATAGTTGTCTTTACAAACCACGTTGCAGTTAGGTATTTGTTAGCCAAGAAAGACACTAAACCTACACTAAACAAAGAACTCTTAGAAGTCATACCAAAGCAACTTAAGCTCTTAAATATGCAGTTACACAAAAAATTCTACACAAAAATTACCCAAGCACAATCAAAATCAACATCATCATTTCCTCTTCACCGAACATCAATTAATACCATAGCTACAATACAAAAACCAGATATGTCTACTCCTCACATAAGCATTAGCACAAACAATTAGCATGTAATCAAAATCCACTACTAAAATACACAAAACCTTGACATCATCTACCCTTCATTCAAACATTAACACAAACATTTAACATCCAACCATTAACACAAACATTTAAAGTGTCGTTCATGATAGCTTCTACAACCAAAGTCGCGGCCACGGCCAATGAAACCAACAAGAAAGGAAGAAAAGAACAAGAGAATGGAAATGAGAGCAAATAAATCGGCCACTCACCTAACCACTGCTTGTTTTCACCACTGTCATTCACCGTTTGTGTTTCATTTGTGATAAGAATCCAACATTTCTTCATCCCTTTCTCCGTATGTGAACTTCGTACTCCCTTATTTTTGGATTCGAGAAGGTGGCTGAGATTGGAAGGTTAAGGCTTATGGTTTATCAAAATCGAAAATGGAAATTGGTTGAGATTGGAGTCGGGTTAATCTGATTCAGGGAAGAAGATAAAATGAACCAGTTCCGATCTTCCAAATGCGGCTAATGGGGAACGCACAAGGCATTGCTTCGCAGGTGCCTAGCGACTGGGCGGGGATGAAGGGACAGAAACTATGGGATGGGAAGAAGATGACTGGGGTCCTGTAGTTGGGTAATCTTCTGCTACTGGTAATGGCTGATCGGGACGAAGGAGGTACAGCCTTGAAGCATTTGTTCCCGGGTTTTAATGCGTGTCCTTCTCCTATCCTAGCAAAGAGCGGTAATGCCCTATCTATTCTAGCAAACCAAGGGAGACCCAAGTAGCAAGAACAAGAGGGGAAGTTGCCGATTCTGAAACTTGCGAAAAACAGGGTGTTTACTCTTTCTCTTTGGGTTCCCTCCAAATTTCAGCCTAGGGTTTAAAATAATTTTTTTTTTTTTTTTTAAATTTGAAGGGGAGAAACGTGGCTGCTGAGTGATGCGGCTCTGTTACATAAGTAAGTAAGTAAGTAAGAAGAAGTAAGGCTAGTATTTCTATTAGTAATCATAATTAATATTTTATAAATTAGATTATTTTTATTATATCTAACTTCAAGAGGGTTAATATAACTTTTTTATATACTATAAAATTAGTAATTATAATTAATTATATATAATATTATTTTAATAATACAAATATTTTAACAAACATAATTAGCTTGATAATCTTGTTAATCTGATATGAAAAAATTATTCATATGACATTTGAAAAGTAAAACCAATATCTTTAATTTTTAATATATCACATTCCTGTATATGAAATATAAATTTTCAAGAACAAATAGAAAAAAAAAAAAAACATTTTTAATATCATTGTAAATTAAATTCAAATTTCAATTGCAAGATTTACTTTAGTTGGTTTGGTCAAGTGGATAATTTTGGAATTTAAAAAGTAAAACCCCCTGAAACCGAAAAGCAACCATCCAATCCTGAACCTAGAAAACGCTCTTCATACATGGCTTTGAGATCCCCATTTCGTTCGTCTTCAATCTCTCAAAACCCATCTCTGAAAGGTAATATTTCATCTTTGTTAGCTCACTTGCACAACCTCACAACTTCAAGCTCCAACAATGAAGTTTTGTATTCTTTCGAAAAACCCCTAGAACGATCCTCACTTGCTAAATTCTTATGCAAATTATCATTGTTCTACCATCAGTTATCCAATTCTTGCAAATGGATATCATTGTTTCGAAATTTGTAAGCAGTCAGGGTCATAACAGGGACTATAATGTTATTGGAAACACATTCATAACAAAAATTATTTACTGATAAAATAATGTGAAACATTATAATAGTATCATAAAGAGTTAAAAAGACATCAGGTCAACTGTTTTGGGGTTTACTATAATTATATAAATTCTCTTAAGATTTTTGAAATAATAAAATTCTCTTTATTATTAATAAACTATTAGTCTGCCGCTTAAACATATATTTAAAAATTAACCTTTATAATTCTCGTTATATTATTTTAACCTTTATAATTTAATAGTAAAGATTTTTATTATTTTATAAATTAGATTATTTTTATTATATCAAACTTCAAGACCATCAATATAACTCTTTTATATAATATAAAATTAGTAATCATAATTAATTATACATAATATTATTTTAATAATACAAATATTTCAACAAACATGATTAGCTTGATAATCTATATGAAAAAATTATTCATATAACTTCTAAAAAGTAAAACCAATATCTTTAATTTTTAATATATCACATTCGTCTATATGAAATATAAATTTTGATATATTTAAAATTTTGAAGAACAAATAGAAAAAAAAAACATTTTTAATATCATTGTAAATTAAATTCAAATTTCAATAGCAAGATTTACTTTAGTTGGTTTGGTCATGAGAGGTTGCATGAAGCGATTGGGTGGCACTTAGTTAGGTGGGAGATCAAAGTTGTAGAATTGATTGACCTTTTCTTTGAAGGTTTGGTTTTTAGCCTGAATGGTGGTGTTATCGACTTCCAATGTTGTGACTTTGTCCGAGTGTTGTTGCGTTAGGGCGGTGAGGGCTTTGAGCTTAGCTGCGAGGTTTGGGGAGGCATTGTCTCTAGTTTCAGCCATGATGTGATTCCTTGTGGAGTAGAGTGTCGACGGAAGGATGATTACCAAAGGCCCCACTGTGGGTGTCAAACTGTAGACGATAAAATCTACAATTACGGGAAGGTTCTGATCTTCTAAGGTTGAAGTCACTGACAATCTGTTGCACCTGCACAAAGAAGCAAAGTGAAGCTTACGGAAAACACCAGGTGGTGTCTGCCATGGGCAGTCCGACACTCAAGTCAACAAGACTGAAAGAGGCTATTTAATGACGGTAAGGGAATGAAAAGGTTAGCGAAAGTTTAGTCGGAGACTAGAACTATGGCGAAAGTGTATAGTTCTTAGGAGCAAGAACTTGAGAGCTAATAGGTGGTATTGAGTAGTCGAAACTGAATGCTTTATGAGAGGGCATGCCTTTGTTTATATAGTAGTCATAAGATTTTCAAATCCTAGTAGTATTCTAAGTCCATAATGGAAGAGGTTTAGTTAATAGGAAAATCTTTGATTCACTTTCCTTTGTAGGAGTAGGAGTCCTATTCAATATAAGATTCAGGATCTTATATGAATTAGGATGTAATTAATTAGGATAGTGGTGAAATAGGAAGTAGATGTCCTAAGGTTGAAGTAGAATTCTAAACCCTTTATAGTTGTTATGGGCTAATGGGCTCAAGCCCACATAGACTAACAATGAGGCCTAATTGGGATAAAGCCTTAATGATTGGGTAATCCAATTCGTGAGTAGCCTGGTTGGTATAATGGGCTGGCCCATTATGCGAATTATATCGTAGGCCTAACCAGAATTGGGCCATGGCTTTGGATCACATAGTAGACATTTCGTATTTGGGCCTGCTTAGGCCCAAGGTATTTTTTGGCCCATACACCTATAAAATATAAGAAAATCAAATAAAACTAAGAAAACTAATATTTGAAGAAGTTCAACACATATATCTAAATATTATATATTAATCTTATTTAGGAACTGTTTTATTGGTTCACGGTATTTCCTCCTTGAAGGTTTGTTTTCTAGAAAAATGATTTAATAATTTAATGACACTTATTGTTGACTTTTACTTAAACCTATTCTAAAATAGAAAAATATTAAAATTATATTTTTTATTGTCTATTTAACACACGTACAAAAACAAACAACTAAAAAAAATGCTAGGCTCTGCTTGTTTTATTGTTTGGAGTAGTATTTTTTAAAAAGTTGAGTTGGATTGTTATTACGAGATAGAATTTGAAAATTAACAAAAAAAACCCTTAGGTTTGTTAATTTAGCTAAACACCGGTAATAATAAAATTTTATAAATTGACAAAAAAAAAACCCTCACCCACCCACATTTG
Organism: Pistacia vera; assembly: GCF_008641045.1. Classification (NCBI taxonomy): domain Eukaryota; kingdom Viridiplantae; phylum Streptophyta; class Magnoliopsida; order Sapindales; family Anacardiaceae; genus Pistacia; species Pistacia vera. The sequence continues at coordinate 551,317 of NW_022196418.1, forward strand.
CCAGATACCAGGCACCATCGTCGGAATCTGGTGGAGATTTGGCGTTATGACATATAACTGACCAGATCTGGCCGATCGTGTGCCGATATGGCCTTTTCCGACCAAATTCACCACAGATATGGTCATTGTTGATTTGTTAAAATTAATCAAGCACTAGTTACTCTTAACCCTATTGTTGTTAACTAAACTTAATAATATTTTAATTAAACTAAAATTTGCTTGTTCAAGAAAAAAAAATTATGTCTTCAACAAAAGTGAGGGCGAAACGGTGTTTCCACAAAAAAATAAAATACACATTATTATGAGTTTTGGACATATATAATGAACTCAAAAATCACAATTTCCAAATTACCAATTATACCCTTAGTGAAATAATAAATGTGATATTACTAATTTATCGCGCCAAGCTATGATAAACTTGAGAGTCTAGATCAAGTCTAGCATTTATTTTAAGAGTCTAATTAAAGAACAATAGACCATGCTAGATCTTCAAAATTTTGTTGTATTGTAAAAACTAAAGTCTGCATTTAGTTAATTGTATTTCGTTTTTGTTTTTTTATTTTTTTTTATTTATCTTTATTTGTTAAACATGAGAGATGTTTGAGGAAAAGATTTTGGAAAATCGTTTTTACGAAGGGGAGAGAGAGCAATCAGATTCATCATTTGATAAGGTAATGACCTTAGCCAAGAAAAACCATATTTCTTTTCTTTTTATTTNCTTTTTCACTTAAGGACCAAGCCCTAGCAAGCCAAAACGCGTCGTTTTATTTTTACAACTGATGCAGGTTTCGCCACGGCAAGAAAGTTCGGGCCAATTTTGAGCATGATAGAGTCTGAATCTGGAAACGTGTTAAACATATGAGGTTTAGCCCTTTAAATTATCTTTCTATTCGTTCAGCAGTAAGCACAATCTGAGATCTACAGCTCAAGTTATCTCAGAAATACTGAAGCACGTCCAAAGACGTTTTTCTTCAGTTCCCAGTGTACTTTTCACGACTTCAAGCCAAGGTGCCACCCTTGTCCAATCAGAATTAGGAAACACCCAAAACATGAAAGTTGTAGCTCTTCTTCTTATCTTTCCAAATCTTCTAAATTCAGGTCATTCCGAGTTTCCAACCTCAAGTTACACAATTTACGCTCAAAGCTGTCATTTATGCTCAAAATCATCGTTTAGGCCTGCAAAGACAAATTAATAGAATTAGGTAGCAATTATGGTCCAAATTGATAGCTTCTAAAATCAGGTCATTATGAGTTTCCAAGCTCAAGTTACGCAATTTATGCTCAAAACTATTATTTATGCTCAAAATCATCGTTTAGGCCTGCAAAGACAAATTAATAGAATTAGGTAGCAATTATGGTCCAAATTGTATGAAAATTATCCTAAATCCTATCAAAATTCAATGCAAAATCACAGTGTAGAATATGATTATCATGCATATATGATAGTCGTGGCTATGTATATCGCATGCGGTGAAAACGGTTTGGGCGAGCTAACCGCGCTAGAGCTTGGTTGCTCGTACATCCTGAAGAAGAGTAAGGACAAGGATTCCTTCTACCTCTCGAAATGACATACAATCAAAGCAGGAATACATAGCTACCCTAGAAATGTTGGGGCGTATGAGACAAGGTTTTCCTTATTTCGATATGATGGCATTTGCCAATTTAAGGAGCCAAGTAGGTTCTCGTTTCTTTGAGCTCACGAATTTCCTCTTAATCTTTGCTAATGAGCTTTTTGTTTCTTCGTAGTTAACAAGACGACTAGGTTATCAACTCTCGAGGACCCTGACAGAATCACTGCTTTCGGCTTTTTGCCCGAAGAGAGTCGCGACGTGAGACTGCTAGTGACAACCGCGAACTTGTGGAAATACAGTTTCTTCAATCCCGAAGCGACCTTAGAGACCATACCGAGTAAGCACCATAACCTTGGCCTGTTTTTCTTTATCCTGCATGCAACGAACTGTTTTGCTAACGATGTTTGCATGCAGTGACCATGCCTCCTAAAGTGCCCAGATCACCGCGACCAAAACAGTTCACCTTCCCCTGAGTAAGCGTCACCGGACCCACTGGAGAGGCTCTTAGCAGTCCCCCCATCGGAGGGACAGTGGCAAGTGTTCCGGTCTGATCTGCAGGCGTTCCCCAGCTTTTGGCTGTTCGCCCGAAGCACAAGACTATGGCCCAAAAGTCCAAGAAGCGAAAGCAACTTCGGGCTGAGGAGTCAGAGTCCGAGCCGAAGGGCCTGGGCATTCAGCCCGAGAGGTCACAGCCTTACCAAGCATTCCGCTCGGGAGGGCCTTCTGGGGTGCGATCGGCATCTCCATTGCCCAGAGGGTTCGCGGTCAAGGCAAAGGGAGGATGCAGGTCCCGGAAGGAGGTCGGGCTAGACTCCATAGGGCAACTTCTGGATCATTTGTAGCTAGTGGTTTTCACCCTATTGGAGTGCGGGCTCACGGAGGCATTCGAGTAGTTCTTGGCCTCCAACCCCATGGACCTAATGTCCACATCCTTCCAACACCTAAGCCAGGTAAAACGAGCTGCCCTCAGCATGGACTTTACATTTGCTTTTTTCAGTAGAACGGAAACTAACTCTTAACTCTCTTCGTTATGTAGGCCCTGCTCTCCATGCCTTTGTCCATACAGAAAGCTCAGTTGAGGGGCTGGTCGAGATAAGAGAAGAGAACACACGGCTTTAAATGGGACTTAGAAGCCGCTCAATCAGAGAAAGACTTATCCACCGTTCAGGTGAATCAGTACCTGTCCGAAAGGAATGCTACTCTTCGCACGGTGGACAATCAGAAGGCTGAGCTAGAGAAGCGAGGTAAGGAAGTAAAGGAGCTCCAAAGAACAGTGGCCAGACTCACCAAGGAGGATGGCGAGAAAGAAAATGAGCTACAAACGAACTCTGAGCTGGCCTTGCGAGTAGAGTGGGAAAGGGCGGAGCTGTGGGAGACCACCAAAAAGCAGAGTGGGCGCTTGAGGCCGAACTCCAATTCACCCAAGGCCAAGTCACTTCACTAACTGTAGAGATGTAGCAGTAAGAATTAGAGATTGAGAGGAGGGCTGTCAAGTTGACAATCTAGTCTATCTATACCCTTCAACTGTAGAACCCTAGGATGGATTTGACCAACCTCCCTAAAGAGTACCAGGATGCCCTCAGCTCTATGGTGCGGGCCGAGGATGAGGAAGCGGCTATGGGACTTGACCCGAAAGAGAAGCACCCGGAGGATGTCCCAGAGGAGCCCACACCTAGGCAGGTGATTGGTGACCAACCTGAAGATGTTGAGGTCGCATTCTAATGATAATATAGGCAGAGATGCTCAACATTCCAAGCTCGCGGTACTTCAGAACTGTTCAGCTTTTTGAGGTGATAAGTCCTCGGTCTTATCACTTTGGCGATATGGTACGAGCCTTCCCAATTTGGCCCCAAGACTCCCACGCTTGGTTCTCTTGTACCGAGAAGAACTTCCTTCAAGATGAGGTCGCCGACCTGGAAGTCTCTTCTTCTAACCTTATAGTCGAAGAACCTTTTCGTGCGCTGCTGATAGGCTGCTATTCTTAGCTGAGTCTTGCAGTGATGTTCTTTAACTAAATCCAGACTTGCATGTATGAGCACTTCATTGTCTGCTTCGCTGAACATGTCTCTCCGAAGCGAACCCGTTCCTACCTCCACAGGGATCATTACTTCGCAACTATATGCTAGCAAGAAGGGTGTTTCTGAGGTAGAGGTTCTCGGAGTTGTCTTGTATGCCCATAGCACTTCTGGGAGGTTGTCGGCCTAATTTCCCTTGGCTGCGCCAAGTTTGGCCTTCAGAGTGTGCTTGATGGTTTTATTGACAGCTTCAACCTGACCATTTACTTTCGGTCTTGTGACTGAGGCAAATTTCTTATGGATACCTAGCAAGTCGCAAAACTACTTGAATTTCTCGTTATCGAACTGCTTTCCATTATCAGAGATAAGAGTATGAGGAATCCAATAGCGGCACACAATGTTCTTGAAGACGAAATCCTTAAGCTTTTTGGTGGTAATCGCGGCCAAAGGCTTCTCTTCGACCTACTTGGTGAAGTAGTCCATCGCAACCATCATATACTTGACTCCCCCTTTACCAGCTGACATGGGTCCAATGAGATTGATTCTCCACATGGAGAATGGCTAGGGGCTGGACATGGTTATCAGTTGGTGGGAAGGAGCTCACGGTATGTTCACGAACTGTTGGCACTTGTCACACTTTTTAACAAAGTTATAGGTGTCTTCTTGAATGAGGGGCCAGTAATACCCTTGACGAACAACTTTGTTGGCAAGGGATCGTGCGGCCATATGATTACCATAGATTCCTTCATGTATCTCCCTCATGATATAGTCTGTTTCTTCATCAGTTACATATCAGAGAAGAGGGGCGCTAAACCCTCGCTTGTACAGTTGATCTCTTATAAGTGTGTAACGAGTAGTTCTGGTTCGCAGGGTTCTTGCCTCGACCTTGTCGTTGGGCAAGGTCCCATCTCTGAGATATTGAATGATAGGGGTCATCCATCGTTGGACTGACTCGGTCACATTCAAGGCCTGTTCGGGCGAGCTGATACTGGGGGCCTCTATGAATGGAACAGGAATGCTCTCTGGCGCATCCGAGTCCAGCGATGAGACTACCTTTGCCAAGGCATCCATGAGAAAATTGCTGTCTCTAGGGATCTGCGTGATCGTGAAGTGCTTAAATGGCTCGAGTGCGACCTTAGCTTTCTTTAAATAGCCGATCATGTTTTCTTCCTTGACCTGATACTCCCTCAAAATCTGGTTGACAACTAGCATGGAGTCGCTGTGGATGCTAATCATGGTTGATCCCATTTCTCTTGCCAACTGTAATCCAGAGAGCAGAGCTTCATACTCGGCCTCATTGTTGGTTGCTTTGAACCCAAAATGGAGAATGCCATGAATGCGAGTCTCTTCTAGACTTAAGAGGAGAAGGCTTGCCCCGACCCTTTTCCTGTTGGATGACCCATCGACATAGAGGCTCCAGGTCGATAGGTTCCAAACAATTTCCTGGGTGACCTCGTTGGCTTATTGCTCAGATTCCTTCATTGGATGACATGAGAATTCCGAGATGAAATCAGCAACAGCCCACCCTTTGATGGTTGCTTTCGGTCTGTGTTGTAGATCAAACTGACTTAGTTCCATGACCCACTTGAGCAATTTACCCGATGCCTCTGGCTTCTAGAGGACTTGCCTGAGCGGGTAGTTAGTCAATACATTAATTGTGTGGGCATGGAAGTAAGGTCGCAACTTTCTGGAGGCGATCAGTAGGGCATAAGCCAATCGCTCCATTTCTAGATACCATATCTCAGCATCCAGCAGATGCTTGCTCGCATAGTATACTGGCCATTGAACCCTAGTCTCTTCCCGAACTAAAGCTGCACTGATTGTGTACTGAGAGATGGACAGATATAGGAGGAGAATTTCTTGCGGGAAAGGTTTGGACAGAAGAAGTGGCTTTCCAAGGTGCTCTTTAATGCTCTGGAATGCCTGTTCGCATTCGGGAGTCCACTCAAACTTCTTATTGGCCCGAAGTATATTGAAGAATGGCAAGCAGCGATCTGTTGCCCTCGATATGAAGCGACTGAGTGTCGCCATTCACCCATTGAGACTTTGAACCCATTTTCAGTTGGTCGGGCTTTTCATGCTGAGGAGAGCTTGGATTTTTTCGGGGTTGATCTCCATTCCCCTCTGGTTAACCACGTACCCAAGAAATTTTCCTAAGGAGACTCCGAATGAACATTTGAGAGGATTGAGTTTCATTCTGTACTTCCAGAGTATGTCGAACATCTCAGCGAGATGTGCTATGTGATCAGAAGAGACATGCGACTTGACCAGCATGTCATCAACATAGACCTCTATTGATTTCCCGATCTGTTCGAAAAACATTTGGTTAACTAGTCGCTGGTAAGTTGCTCCAGCATTTTTTAGGCCGAAGGGCATAACCTTGTAGCAATACAGCCCCTGATCTGTAACAAAGGAGGTATGCTCTTCGTCTGGTATGTACATCAGAATCTGATTGTATCCTGAGTAGGTGACCATAAAACTCAACAGCTTGTGCCCAGAGGTGGCATCAATGAGTTGGTCAATCCTTGGCAGGGGAAAGCTGTCTTTAGGACATGCTTTGTTGAGGTCGGTGAAGTCAACGCACATCTGTCATTTACCATTGGGCTTCTTTACCAAAACCGAGTTGGCAACCCAGCTCGGGTAGAGCGCCTCCCAAATGGATCCATTTTGAGGGAGATCATTTACTTCGACCTTCAAGGCAGCATATCGCTCCGGATTCATTGCTCTTCTCTTTTGGCGGACCGGCCTGGCCTCACTATTGACGTTCAAGGCATGGAAAATGATATTCAGGCTGATCCCAACCATGTCGGCATGCGTCCATGCGAACACGTCGATGTTTACTCTGAGGAAGCAGGTCAGGTCGTTGGCGAGCTGGGGGTTGAGATTGCTTCCAATCCTCAACACTCAACTCAACTCGCTCTGGCCGACTGACACTTTAGATAAATCCTCAACCAGCCCACTGGAAGGGCATTCTTGGATACGAGGAACCAAGTTATCCTCCGTTGGACCAGGCTGTGGTTTGATCCGACTGATCGCCATTGCCTGTTCGGGAATGCCATGTGGAGTGCCTTTTCCCCTGCACGCCATCTGCACTGCCCTTACATAGTAGTCGTGAGACGCACGCTGAGATCTGCTTATTTCCCCTATCCCCGCGGGGTGGGGAACTTCATCTTGAGATGGTAAATCGAAGTGACTGCTTTGAAGTTTCTTAGTAGAGGTTGCCCTAGGATGCCATTGAAAGCGAACGGATAGTCCGCTACTAAGAAATCAATTGGTCACCTCGTCAAAGTCACCCAATGTGATCGGGAGTGAGATCATCCCTTTAGGGATCAGATGATCCCTGGTGAAACCATATAGCGGGATGGAGGCGGGCTTCAGATCGGCCTCAACCAACTTCATTCTTTCGAAAGCTCACTGGAACAGGATGTTCACAACGCTTCCGTTATCCACTAACATTCTGTGGACGTCGCAACGCCCTATCTGGGGCGTGATGACGAGAGCATCGTCATGGGGATGATGCAATTGGACTACATCTTTTTCAGAGAATGTGATTTCCTCCTCCCTACGAACCTTTGACGGTCACAGCATCGTGTTCATTACACGGATGGGGTCGTGATGGGCTACGCGAGCATACCTCTCTTGGGCACCTCGCGAATTCCCTCCGAGGTGTGGTCCCCCAAAGATTATCCCTACGCTGCAGATACCCTTGCAACCATGACGCTTCTTACCCGGTTCTTCCTGATTTTCTCCCGCATAGGAGCAGAGTCATCAACATACTCTTTGAACTGCCTCTGCTTAATGAGGTCTTCAATCGATTGCTTAAGGGCCCAACACTCATCAGTGAGATGCCCGTTATCCCTATGATAGCGATAGTACTTCTTACTGTTTTTGGCTGAAGAGGGATTTTTCATAGGCTTAGGCTCCCTAAGCAGGCCGACCTCTTCTGACTTATTAAGAATAGCAGAGACCGATGCATTCAGAGGAGTGTACTGACTCTTGTCGCAATCGCAACGAGGAACTGGGGTGTAAGATTTCTTGGGCTTATACTGCTACTTTTTTCCTTTTCGCTGATCGTCATTAGCCCATTTGCGATCAGCCCTCCTATTCTCCCCTCGACTAGGCATACTACCCGAAGGACCGGGGTCGTGGAGGTTGAGCGTCGCCACAGAGTTTTAAATGCGGAGGTATTTTTTCGTAAGGCTATAAAAGCGGGTGAGGGAAATATCGTCCCCAGATTGAAGCTCTTTCCACAGGTCTGTCTGTGGAAGAACTCCTGCGATGATGAGAGTCCAAACGGACTCTTCGCGAGTGTGAGCTACCTTATAGAGCTCCCGGTGGAACCTGTCGATATAAGATTGGAGGGATTCATCCCTCTCTTGCCTTATGTTGCTGAGGTAGTCAAAGGCACTGAGAACTTCCTGTTCGCTTGGAAGTGTCTCAGCAATGTTGAGCTCATCTGAGGCCACGAACTGACTGATCCTGCTGGGAGCGACCTAAACCATCGCTTGGCATGTGAAGTAAGAGTTACTGCCAAGCAACGGCTTTTTGCCAAGTCAGTGACTTGGTGGAGTTCCATGAGGTCGTTGAACTCGTACAAATGATCATGCGGATCAGAATTTCCATCGAATGCTCACATATCAGGCATTCTGAATCTGGATAGGAGAGGCGTGGCTAACACAGTTAGAGAAAAGGGAGACGCCTCTATGACCTGCCCTTGCTCATCTGTTAGGAAACAGTCCATATACGCAGCGAAAAACAAAAATCATAATACAAGGATCGTTCCCATGAGCCAAGATCAAAGGTATAATTTTACAGTTTATATCAAAGTAGAAATCTGCAGAAAAATTATTCTTGAGTTTAGAAACCATACACACGTTTGGAGGCTCCTCCAACTTTGTCTTTGAACGTTTTGCTACCGACCCAAGTGTAGGATCGAACCGACGTGGTCCACACAAAGACAATCACAAAGAACTAAGGAGGGATTTGCTAGATCCTCCTTAGCCTTAAGAATCAAAGAAGAAATGAAGAGAAATTGATTTTAGGCAAAAATCAATTCTGGCGTGAGAGAGTGAAATGAGGGGCTGTGTGTTTTCTTTTCAATGAAAAATGAGTGTAATGAAAAACTCTTGCATTTTGCAAAGAAACCTTTTCTTTTATAGTGATGTTTTTAATTGCCCTATTCCCATATGGAATAGGCTTGGGCTCCAACCCAAACACCCCATGTTTCCAAACACTCCCAATTAGATATTTATTTTAATTCATCATTATCTTCAATTAAAATCAATTAATATATATATTTAATATATATATTAACATTTAACAATAATGATTATTTAATTAAATATATGCGAACACATATTTAAACGTAATTTCACTTATTTAATTTTTCTAATAAATTAAATAAAGGCTACGACCTCAGCAAATTTAATTGCACTGTGAAATTACCAAAATACCCTTTCGCCTTAAAAGACGAAAACGCCCTTCTTTCTTCTTGCATCTTAAATTGTCTTCTATGTGTGTGACCCTTAGGCTCCTCATCATATCGGCAGTGTATAGTATTGCGATTAACACCAATTAATCGTCTCACTAATACACAGACCAAGATTGGCCCCTAGCAAGGCATCATGGCCACCCGATAGATTCGGATTCAGCAAAGTAGCTACCTGTCAACGATATGGTTACCGTGCAATTCGATCCTTTCATCATACGTTATCTCGACGAGACGAAGGCATAGAAATAGTGTCAACCTTCGGTTACTCTCGATATTATATATTCAGTTTCTGGACCAATGACCTGTATTATAATCTGGATAGAGCAACAACTCAATCCCACTGTGGCCATAGTTTTAGTGTCATTGCCATATACTGAATTGCAACGTGAGATAACTTCTCCCATACCCGGGAGTGATGAATCCTCTGTCTATCTACCATAGTCTTGATACACTCCTTGATGTAGCCAATCACCACCGTATTGACAGCTCTGAAAAGAACTACGTTAGGCTAGTGTCAAACTACACCAATCGGTGCATAAGGTACTCCGATGATCTCAAGTCTAAGGATCACATGCACCACCATTCGTTAGAGGATTTTTAACATAGACATTGGGGTTACCATCCATATGGAATCCTTTGGTGGGTCAGTCCAGTGAACTTGCTGCGGTGTATTTGCCTACAACAACCACCCATGTGCTGCACCAGGTTGTCACCAAACAACCTTGACAAGTGAGATCAGTCACTACCTTTCGACAGGGTCGTTCAACACTATGATAGCTTTACCATATTATCTGTGCCCTTACTTCAAAATTCAACACTATGATAGCTTTACCGTATTATCTGTGCCCTTACTTCAAAATAATATTGGGGTTGCGGATGTTTCTAGAATAGCCACCATGTATGTTCATAGGGTTCTCACTATCAAGATTTGAAACACTTGATACCCTCGTCACGGTTCCACCATTCTAAGGACATATATCAATACATATTACTATAATAATGATTTACACGATATAGAATAAAATGCCTTTTTATTAATTAATGAACATTGTTACAAAGAGTCAATTCTACAATATTTGATTGGCTTTATGGCATCTACTCTAACATCATCTCGCTGAGCCTTTAACTGATCCAAGGCTCACTGTAGTTCCTCAATTTGAGGCAGCGGAGCCATTTGGGGATTGCTTTCCGCAACGCGGGTTTGACCCTCACGGTTGAGGTTGAGGAAAGATCGTAGGTCGGATTGCTCCTCGCCTTGACCGATAATCCTGGCCGATCTTGACACACGCTGGTTAGAGTCGTGTGATGGCACTGAATGGTCTAGGGAACCTTCCTAACCTTCGCGGTGGTGCAAACAGACCCACCGACGGTGGGAACTTCCTGCGCGACAACGATCGAAGTCGTCATTTTGGCGATAATGAGAATCTCCCCGCCGTACACTTTTGTGGGAGTGCTCGTGCGATGTGGCACGGGATGGCTCGGGCCGCGACATGTCACCGAGCCTTTGCGCCATAGGTATTCTACCTAAGGCGCGGTCGGTGTTCGCTAGTCCCTCGGAGCCTCTAGGCCTACTATGGGCCATTTGCTTTCCCTTTCTTTGATGCGCTGTAGTGCGCGTGGCATGGGCTATTGCACTTTTCCGCGCTTTCATGTGACTTGTAGGCGTTTTTGGTAGTGGCACTGCCTCATTTGATTCGGGTGGCACGACTCGATCCAATCGGTCCAGCCTTTGGCTGACTGTTTGGAGAGTATTGTTAAACCTCTCTAGGTAGCTCATGACGGTTGGGTCAAGCCGTGAGCTTGAAGGGATATCCCCCACGAGATTTTGTGGGACTGAGGGTATTTTGGGGGAAGTGTCCTCTTGTACCTGGGGCATCTCTTCATCACCATGATTGGTTCGCTCAGATTCAAATCGGTGAGCCATTTACTGTAGTGGGACCGATTAGTCAGAGATTCTCCTGATGAAGACAAGTACTAAATGAGGCCCTCTTTCTAGCGTCGAACTGTTGATGCTTGATTTTGACACCAACTAATCGCACGTGGGAAATGCTGAGTTGACTTAGAAGACACACGTGTATATGGGGATATTGGGTTGAATAAGAGATGAAGAACAATGTTTAAAGTGGTTTGGATGCTTAAACAAGCGAATCCTACGTCCACTGATATTGTACTAATATATGAGACCAGGTCGCGTTCAACGAGCTGATTTATAGCTTGGAGAATACAAGTGAATACACAAGAGAGAGAGAGAATGTATGCTATTTCAGAGAAAAATTAGCTAATCCCACGAACAGGAGAGAAGCCCTCTATTTATAGTGGGATGAATTGAGGTAATGATTATAAATCTGTGAGTGGGTCAGGTTGTCGTCCAAATTCTTCTTTGTGTCCCGTTGCTCACCTGCTCGAGTGATTTCCTCGACCTCTGCAAGGATTGGATATGTGGACCTTTTCTACATGTCCAATACCACTGCACTGGCAGGAGCATGCTGCTCACATCAGCATGCGACGTGGCTTCATCTGCATGGCTGCAGAGCCTACTTAAGCTCTGACCACCCACGCTGATAAGGCTTAGCGTCAGCTCTATCTTTTCAGGCATAACAGAAGTAAACGAAAGCAATATACTATGAAACTTAAGGGTTATTTCTAAAATTTATCAAAACATTCGTCTCTTAATCTTAAAATGCATTTGCAATTGCATTTTGCATTGTCCTCAGTTACCTTAAAGAAACCCTAACAAAAAAAAAAAAAAAAAAAAAAAATTCGATTCATGGCTTTTAGAGCAACATTTTGTTCGTCTTCATTCTCTCAAACCCCATCTCTGAAACTTAATGTTTCATGTTTATTAAATCCTTTGTAGAACCTCACAACTTCAAGATCCAAAAAGGAAGTTTTGTGTTCTTTCAAAAAACCCCTTGAACGATCCTTACTTGCTAAATTCCTTGAAGAAAATGGTCGATCAGGTAACTTCACATTCAATGAAGCCCTTTACTTTTTTGATTACATGATTCATTCACAACCCATTTCTCCAATGTCATCATTCAACAAATTGTTTGGTTATGAAGTGATTTATAAGGTGTTGAATTCAATTGGGTTGTCTCCAGACCTTATGATTTTGAACATTTTGATTAATTGCATGTGTAATATCAAAAGGGTTTTGGATGGTTTTGCTATTTTTGGGGGATTTTGAAGAAGGGTTTCAGCCTTGATGCTGTGACTTTTACTTGTTTGATTAAAGGTCTATGTGTAGAGAAAAGGATTATGGAGTCAAGGGAGTTGTTTAAGAAAATGGTTGCTGTTGATAGTAGGCCCGATGTGATCACTTATACCACTCTCATTCATGGTTTGTGTTGTGTGGGTGATTGGGAGGAGGGTAAAAGATTATTTATATTGATGATGGATCAAGGTGTGCGGCCTTCCGTGGTGACTTTTGGTGTGGTCATACATGAATGTTGCAAGAAAGGGAATTTGGACGAAACAAATAGGTTTATGGAATTGATGATTCAAAGAGGTGTTGATCCCGACATTTGTACTTATGACATTTTAAAGAATGGTTATTGCTTGGTAGATAGAATTGGTGATGCAAGGGAGTTGTTTGATTCTATAACTAGAAAGGGGTATAAACCCAATGTTGTTTGCTATAATACTTTAATCAATTGGTATTGCAAGAATAAAGAAGTCAACAAAGCTCTTAGTCTTTATCGAGAGATGATTTCAGAAGGAATTAGGCTTGATGTGATTATGTAAAACACCTTGTTAACTGGCTTTTTTCTTAAAGCTAAGGCAAAAGATGCACAGAATTTAGTTGGTGAGATGCAATTTAACAGTGTTTTTCCTGATTCCTGGACATATAACATTTTTATTGATGGACTTTGCAAGAATGGATGTGGTTTGCAAGCAGTGGATATGTTTAATACTCTAGTAAAGTTTTCAGTTAGCATTGAAGGTTTGAATTCCCTCATTGATGGATCATGTAAAACAGGGAGATTCGAAACTGCTTGGGACCTATTTCAGAATTTTTCTCTTCATGGATACCTGGTGCCAAACGTTGTAACATATAACATTTTGATCAATGGGTTGTGTAAAAATGGACAACTAGAAATGGCAAATGAGTTGTTGTCATATATGGAGGGAAAAGGTTGTGCTCCAGATTTAGTCACATTTAATACGCTTATCTTTGTTTCCTAAAAAATAGTGAGATACCAACAGTTGTCGAACTCCTTCATAAGATGGCAGACAGAAATGTTAGACCGAATAAACATACAATGTCCTTAGTAATGCACTTACTAACGAAAGACAAAAATATCGTGAATGTTTGAACCTGCTTCCTTCATTTCTTGTCCAAAAGCCAATTTGAAGTTTTCATGATAAAAATTTATTGAGTGGTTCACTTTTTCAGAGCAGTATCCTTATCAGGAGAGCATTATTTGACAACATTGAAATATGAAACTGCAAAAGCTTCAGCTAGCTGCGGAAAGGCTCTGTCTTTGTTACTGTACGAAGAATGCAGTTGATATGACAACATTGCTGTCAAGAGAAATATGTTCTGTCGTCACGCATTCAGTTGTTGTAACGATGATCCATGAAGATCTGGTTGATATGGGATTCAAACTGTCAGTGGAATCTATGAAGCAGCATGGTCTAAAAATGGACATGCGTAAGATCCCCTTTATCTTATATAACGGTGTTACCTTTGTAAACCTTGAAGGACAAGGTCTAGTGCTAGCCATTTGCCATAAATAGGCTGTTAACTATGCTATAAGTCTGTTTTTTAGATCTAAATCAGTTTGAAATGTTTATAGATTTCATTGCATCATTGGTTTTGTCAATTGATTAAAATTTATTGCAAACATAAATTGGTGGATGTGCCGAATAGCCATTTACTTGCAGATTCTTGGTGGTGAAAATTGTTGGACAAAACTCCGGTAGTAATAATGTCTAATAGATAGTATTTTTGCTCTTCAGGTTACTGCCTTTAGGATATATTCTTCCGATTCCAATAGTAAACTATCCATTTTGCATAATTTACACTGATAATTATCTGCTCCAAAACTATTTATTCTTGATTCACTAACATATTGCTGTTTTCTTCGTAGTTACTCTTACCAAACTCCAGAAGCTTGGACTACAGATCATGGTTTAAGAGTACTATGTTACATGCGTCTGATGGCCATATGGGCAATGCAATGGGCTCTAAGAAGGCTGAAACCTTCTAAAAATAATGAGATGAAACTAGAAGTGATTGAAGAATCTCTGTATAGATATCATGTCGGGTTATGTGAAGTTGCTTGCCTTCTAAAGGTACTAGATGATAAAGTGCGTAAAAGTCTTTTACAGTCATTGTTTGATTACACTTTCTAGAAAAAGTTTCTATAATTGATTGGTTCCTGTAATTTATTACTGTCATCAAATTTTGTGTACAGTAAAAGATTCATTAGAGAGAAAACAGAAATATTGGTGCATACTGTAGTGGGTGTAAGAAAACTATTTTGAAATGTTATGTAAATTATATTATTCTACTTTTTAGTTTTCCAATTCTTGTGAGATATTGAATATGGAACTATTATAAAATTTTGCAAAACAGATAGATGAAACTCTTTTTAAAATCATTATAAATTGATTCCAAAATTCATTTCTTTAAATCTATAAAATTTATCAAAAAAGATTATGCATTTGATCGCTCGTATAAATGGGTTGGCTTGTATTGCATTTTGGTTAACTAGAACTTCTTTCATTCTAGCTTAGGTAAGAAAAAACTCAAACTTGATGGCCAAAGCCTCATGTGGCGACACATTCCCATGGGTCGATACATTAAAATCCACCCAAGCATTTGACATCGACTATGCCTTTTTTAATATTCGCATCTTACGGAGGATGTGGTAATCATGTAATATTGTAGATGCTTTTTTTCGTTATGTATAACAAATAGCACTCCAAGCTAAAATTCCCTCTTCCATGGCATGATTTTTCTGTCAGTGATTGGGACTCCTTGACTTTGATCTTTGGAAGAGTAAACAAAAACTGAGTGTGCTTCCAAAAATATATTGGAAAGAAATAACAAACCTTGTTTATGGTGTCTTTTTGATTTTATCACTATTTTTTATGGTCTTCAGAGTGTTTTTTGTAATATTTCTATGGTATCTCAATCTCTCTGGCCTGTTGCACTTCCTCTCAAACTAGAAGGTTGAGTCCTTGTGACACAGAAAAAGGAAAAGAAAATAACATATCACCCATCAACATATTAAGCTAAAATAACCCTAAACTTGAATTTCTCATCTCTTATTAATCAGCTTTTCTAGGGAATCATAAATGTTTCTACGCTTTTGTAATTTGGTTCAATGTTTCATCGTGCCTGGTGGAGCTGTAGGCTTCAAAACCATATCTAATTATGCCCCAGTTTAGAAACACTAAGTAGAACAAACAGACACAGAACTTTCTGATGTTTTGTACCTTGGACTTGGTGAATGAAACAAAACCTAGAGGAACTCACTCTTCCTGTAACATTATTTCCATGGTGAAGGGCAATGTTATTTCAACTCCAGCTATAAATGGGACTATTCTTCAAGGGTTTACCCGAAAAAAGCATCATCGAAATTAAAAAATAAAAAATAAAAAAAAGTTACAGGTGTAGTTACAATGAGTATTCTCCATTCCAATCATTCTTGTTTTATGCACAAGTATAAATTAATCAAATGGTTCATTGTAAAAGAAAGCATTAATTCTTGGAGAAGAATCCCAAGATCTAATTCCAAAGTAATGCATCATGTAAATGACATGCAATACTGCATAGAGATAATGATAAAATTTTCGGATACAAATTTAAAAGTATGGTATGTTTCAAATTAGCATTGTGATCTTTGATTTGAAGTTATCCCAAGAGGCATCAATGAAGGGTGAGTATGGGTAGTGAGTAGAATCGGAATGACGAGTAGAATTGGAACCTACCCAAAACCGACCTTCACAAGGTCGGTTTCGGTTCCAATTTTTTGAAACTGACACTATACTGGTCTGTTTCGTGTAAGAACTAGAATTAGACCTGGAACCTGGAATTGGACCCGAGGTCGGGTACCAGGATGGAACTTGTTGGAACTGAGGTTGGAACAGAATATAGTAAAGAATGGGGGCTCTTAATTTTGCTATCAAAAAACAAAAATCCAAAGCAGAAGATACACGTGGTGATGTGACGAAGGGGGTGGAGGCCCCCACTTGGTCAGTAGACATATAATATATATAATATATATATATATATAATATATATATATATATATATATATATAATGTTATATTGGATAAATACACTATGATGAAGGGGTGTGAGAAGTGGAAAGCCTTTGGCAGTTTCTCACGAACCGTTCCCATATAAAAGGAAGGTTTTTCTTTTAGAAAAGTTTACTCACTAAAACTCACCAAAACGCAAAGGAAAAAAATGCTCTCTCTCTCTAGAATTTGGAAAAGAAAATATACTTCTGGTTTTTCTCCAGATTACTTTATTGCTTCAGTGATAAGGAACAGGGTATTATGCTGTGTTAATTCATTGAGTTTATTTATATACAAATGTGATTGCAATGGTGATAGATCTTGGGATTATGTTAGATATGTTATTCTATGTTATTTCCAACATTGGTATCAGAGCCGTAGTTCTATGTTTTAAATCATACTATTAATGTTGAAACATGTTATTGGTTTGTCAAATGCAGTTTTGAATTTTCAAATTTTGTACGTAAAAAGTTGTTTTTTTGGTAATGATAATAGACTGAGAGATTCCTTATGAAATTATGAAGAAAATGGTTTTTGAATCATAAAAAGTGGAGTTAAATGACTTAGATTGCCTCTTTGAAGTTTCGGGTTTCGGGTTAATTTCTGAGTCGGGTACCCAGTTGCAGACCTGGATAGAGGTTGAAGACGAAAGAACCGACATGTCGTTTTTGATCCAAACTGATGATGACATGTCGTTTCCCTGTTTGACTTCCTTTTTTTAAAAATTTCAAATAGGCGTAAGTGATGAGACTTGAACCCAAGTCTCCATTGTTGAAGCAAGCCTAACCACGGGCAATTTTGTTTTATGTTAATTACATGCACAAATCAATATATTCCTATGGGCCCAACCCATAACAAAAATAAAAATGGGTCAAGTTGACCGTGGGACACGACCCATATGACCTAACTGGTATAAACTCTGTAATTAGTCAAACCCAACCTGCAAGACCAAACGGGTCAGTCAAACCAGTCACCGCCTGACCCGTAAGACCAAATGGATCAGTCAAACCGGTCAACACTCGACCCGTAAAGTCAAAAAGTCAACGGGTTAAACATGGGTCGGGATTGACCCAATTGAATGTGGAAACAAGTCGACCGCGAATTCGTGGGATGCGTGACGCGCGCGTGGTACCCTGCCGGCGCATGGGGCGGTGTGGAGATCTGTCGACGCGTGGCCACTTGGGCAGCGCGTGAAACACGTGAAGTATTCTAAATTTTGTTTCTTTGCTGTAAGGAATAAAATGAATACTTGATATTGTTATGAGTTAATTTTGTTATTAAACATAAACACGTATATATATTATTTATCAAATATAGTCAACTTTTATTTGATAAATAAATAGTTTTTTTTTGTATTTGTTACAGAAAAATGTTACGTTATAGACGTGCAATGGTTGCTAGAACACCCGTTAAAGGAAAGGGTTATGAACATGATTAGAACTTCAAACTCACACATTGATTTTAAGAGACACAGAGGATGAGTTGGTGCAACTCGTAAATCATTTCATTTATGTGAATGAAAAGATTCAAAAAATTGTGGATAGGGGGATTAAAGGAGGAGTCGAATACCAAGTTCTAAGAGAGCTCTTGGTTACCCTAATCTCGTTGGTCTCCTTGATATGGTTTGGACCAAGCTGAAAGTTCATAATTTTAAAGATGACAATAAAAATTATAGACGTTTAGTCAATAACTATATCAAGGAGTACATAGATTGAGATGCGAAAAAGACAGTGGAGCATTAATAGGAGTTCCCACTCGTAAAGGACATCACAAGAAAAATGGGAGTTCCCTGCCTAAGGTTAATTACAAGTTAGATAAAGACCTTAGGATAAGGATTATCAGATCCTTCCCAGTTTTAGGAATGTGGCTGTACATTAATTTTTTTTTGAAATTGTATGTTTTATTTCATTACATGTTGAATTCTATACATAATGGAATTAATTTTATTTATTATTAAAATTTTAATATTTATGTGAATTGATGTTGATTTATATTTATATAATTGTGTCTAAATATATTTGAATTGCAGTTAATTATATCTATGATAATTGGAAATTGGAATTTGGATGATGATTGTTGACACTGTTAACTTTTGATTCCAAATCTAATATACAATTATATTGGTATAATTAATTAAATGAATTGTATGTTCCGAGCACTGAATAACATACATTATAACAGTAATTTTGTTAGAAATGGCATCTGCATCTAAGAACATTGTCGCCGAACTTAACAAAGGAGAAAAATTTAACGGCGACAATTATGAGATATGGAGCATGAAAATCCAATATGTTTTGGAAGATAAGAGGTTCTTAAGACTCTTACTACAACCATGGAAGAGCCTGAAGAAGGAGTCACGGTCAACATAGACGAGACCGTGCCGCTTATGACATATGGAAGAAGAAGAATTCCATTGCTCGCATCACTTTGTTGAGCAGCATGGACAATGATCTCATGAAGAAGTACGGGATTACGAATTAGCAAAGGACACGGGTCCGCACTTGCTACAAAGTTTGGCGGTATGTCCATTATCAAACTCCGGTTACCCACTATCAAGTTTGACACATATAAAAAGAAGCCTGAACATACTATGAGAGTACACTTACGGCATTGTCAAACATGATAAATGAGTTGAGAGATGCAGGGCATGTCTTAACTGATGAACCACAGGTTCAAGCTATCATAAGACATTGCCTCAAAATTGGGAACATATGAAAATACACCTTACCCACAATGAGGGCATCAGAAATTTAGAAGATGCCATACGCCATTTGGAACTGGAAGAAGATCGCTTAATGCGAGTAAGGCAAATCTGATGTGTATATGGCTGGTTCCAGTTCACATGGTGGGAGGGATTTAAACGTAAATTCCAAGGTGGATCCCAAAGAAAAGGCAATTCTGATAAGGCTCAGGGAAGAAGAGAAAGTTTTTCAAACACAAAAAAGGAAGCATCTGCCAGGAAGAGGAATATGGCAAAGGTGAAAGCTATAATTGTGGTAACAAGGGACATTTTGCTCGCGATTGTAGCGAGCCGAAAAAGATTCAGCAGCAACAGACCACATAGCGAAAGACAGGAGTGCTTTCGTGGATTTTTGACGATACCACGGGAAACAAAATGGATATATGTAGGTAACAATTCAAAGTGGAAGTTAAAGGGATCAGCACATGCAAATTGATCAGCGTGGAGGTCGAATCTTATACCTACATGACGTGTTTTTGCACCTGATATTCGTTGAAATGATTTCCGTGTTAGAACTTGTTAAACTTGGTTTCATTTAAACTTTTCCAGTACTGGTGTCCATTTATTTTTGGACACAACATACTATGGTTGTGGTTATATTCGGATGGTTTTGATGTTGCTTATAATATAGTAATGTTTGTTTTCCTTTATTACATCTTCAAATAATGATGATGTGAATATATGGCATGCAAGGCTTGGCCATATCGGCCAACAACGAATGAATATCCTAGCAGAGAAGGCTTGTTAGGATCCTTAATAAAAGTAGACTTGACTACTTGTGAACATTGCCTAGTTGGAAAAACAGCAAGAAACACATTTGGAAAACGGATAAGAGCTGAAGTTCCATTGCAACTAATTCATTCTGAATATGTGGTCTAATGAATGTGAGGGCTAGACATGGGGCGTTTTATTCATCACATTATAGATGATTTCACTCGATATGGTTATGTTTTCTTGATTTCTCAAAAATCAGAAGCTTAGAATGCTTTCAGAAGTTTAAAAACTTAGTTGAGAATCAATTAGATAAATATAAAAGTTCACGAACGATCGAGGTCGTGAATTTATCTGATCAGTTCAGAAATGGGAATAGAACGTCAATTAACATTCCAGAACTCCGCAACAAAATGGTGTTGTAGAACGAGAAGAAACAGAACCCTACTT
Source organism: Pistacia vera (assembly GCF_008641045.1). Classification (NCBI taxonomy): domain Eukaryota; kingdom Viridiplantae; phylum Streptophyta; class Magnoliopsida; order Sapindales; family Anacardiaceae; genus Pistacia; species Pistacia vera. Next base: position 571,549 of record NW_022196418.1, read on the forward strand.
GAGATGGTGAGGTCTATGATGGCACAAGCAAACTTGCCATCACCTTTGGGGTGATGCCTTATGACTGCCACATATATCTTTAATCGAGTACCATCCAAATCTATATACTACACCATATGAGTTATGGACAAATCGGAAACCCGATTTGAGTCTCCTAAAACCATGGGGATGTGTTGCCTATATTCATGATCCTTCCCATAATATGGAAAATTAGGTCCAAGGGGAAGAAATGTATCTTCATAAGATACTCAGAACATTCAAAGGGATATGTCTTCATAGGAGAACAAGAAAGTGGTAGCATACTGAGTTTGAATCACGAGATGTCACATTCTTAGAAACCGATTTTCCTAAGAAGGGCGAGATAGGTATAGACTGTGTTCTATATGAAATACAAGACCAAGGCAATTCTGTTCCGACAATCAGTTGGTTATACTACATCCCAGTGGGAGCAATATGGAAGTTGATGAATCAGTTTCAGATCCCAATCGTTCCCTACTAGCGATCAACTATGATAGCTGGTCCAAGTGGGAGTACGCCAATCAATCTTCAATAGTCGATCAATAGGAAACAAGTTCCACAACGACGATTTGAGATTGAGAGGGAAATTTTTCTAGTTACTCCACAAGATGACGAAGAACCAAGGAATGTAAAAGAGGCTCTCAATTGCCTTCTAAGGAAAAATGGATGAAAGCAATGGAAGAAGAATTGGAGTCTATGAAATCAAACCAAGTATGGGAATTGGTTGATTTACCTAAAGGACGCAAAGCCATTGGGAACAAGTGGGTTCTCAAAATCAAGCGTAAAGCTGATGGCAGTATTGAAAGATACAAAGCTCGCTTAGTCGCGTGGGGTATACACATAAGAAGGAATAAGTTATGAAGAAACTTTTTCACCTATTGTGCGGTTTACCTCAATCCGACTTATTCTAGCTATAGTTGCTAGCATGGATCTTGAATTGCATCAAATGGATGTAAAGATGCTTTTCTCAATGGAAATTACAAGAGAAATCTATATGGATCAACCAATAGGTTTATTAGAGAAGGAAGAACACAAAGTGTGTAGACTTTTAAAGTCAATTTATGGCCTCAAGCAGTCTCAAGACAATGGATATTCGATTCATAATGCGATAAGTGTATGATTCAAAATGATAAATGAAGATCACTGTGTATATACAAAGAGATCCAATAGCAAATTTGTTATATTATCATTATATGTTGATGATATACTTATAGATGGAAATGAAAGGGATTTGTCAATGAAATCAAAGGATGGTTATCATCTCATTTTGAGATGAAGATATGGGTGAAGCTGCATATATTCTTGGAGTCAAGATTTCAAGAGATCGCTCAAGAAATTAGTATCTCTTTCACAAGAACCATACATTAAGAAAATTCTTGAACGATTTATATGAAAGATTGTAAACCCATAGACAACCCTATCGCGAAAGGCGAGACTTTAAGTCATAAAAGTGTCCGAAGACTCCACAAGAAAAGGAACAAATGAAGAATGTTCCTTATACAAGTGCTATTGAGTCTCATGTACGCCATGATGTGCACTAGAGCCGACATCTGTTTAGCGTTGGGTTGGTAAGCAGATACAATCTGACCTAGGACAAGCACATTGGAAAGCATGAAGAGAGTCTTAAGATATCTAAAAGGGACAGCTGATTACTCATATGTATCAAGGAAATGATTACACTTGAGAGGCTACACCGATGCTGATTGGGGAGGAGATTTAGATGAAAGGAAATCTACTTCGGATATGTTTTTTCTACTAAATGGTGGGGCCATATCTTGGAGCAGTAAGAACAATCATGCATAGCCTTATCTACAATGGAGGCTGAGTTTGTAGCATTTCAGCTGCAGTGCAAGAAGCCGTTTGGTTAAGACGGTTATGAATCATCTGGGAATAATAATGTTGCTATTGAAATAGTAAGAATAAACTGTGATAGTCAAGCAGCAATAGCATACACTAAGGATCCCAAATTCATGGTAAAACGAAACACATAGATATCAAATATAATTTTGTGGAGACCTTGTGGCACAAAAGGAGGTGAACATGAAGTACATATCATGCATGACATGGTTGCGGATCCATTCACCAAGCTATACCAAGAGATGCTTTCAATAAACATGTTGACTCTAGGCTTACGTAGGTGTTGGAATGTACTTATACTTTGAGATTTCCCAAAATTGTTCACATTTGTCTTATCAATATTAAATAACATATTGCAATGCTCAATTTCGATATATGGAACATACATGAAGGAGCATATTATATACATATTAGTTATGTAAATAATATATGTTATTTTGAAAAGCATGTCGGACAGTAAAAGATTGGCCTTCTCACACAGGCAATCGCCTCCATACTTCGTAGGGATGGAGAGAGACGATTTTAAGCTTATTATCTAGGGATAATAGAGAGCCAGCTTAAAAGTTTAACGTCGCCTAAAACGAGAATAAAATAATGTCATAATGAAATGTGACCATAAGTGATAAATGATCACTTTATCTGTCTAATTGCAGATTAGAGTTCTGATGAATTAAAAGTATGTAAGTGAACTCAGTAGACATTAGGTATGTCTGAACTAAAATCTGTACGCATTTACAAGAAAGAGACATGCACTCCATGGGAAAGGAGGAATGAATGCTGTAGCATGTGATTCATACCACATGTGCAAACATTGACCAAAGGGGTAATGAAAGTCAAAATATCAACTTTAACATTGTGTGAGACTGAGTTTTTAAGAATAAATCTCATAGAATACCCTTATTCTCTATTCAGTTTTCTGAAAACTTCATTTAAGATTGCTATCTTAGAGTGTTACCAAAGGATTAAGATAAATTCAATCTGTGGGACATTTCTAGAAAAGCAAGTTAAATGAAAGTTGCAAGAATCGAGAAAAAAAGAAGATTACGTTTTGAATTATCAACATAATCACGTGTATTCATTGGTCGACCAATTATGTTTTAATTTTATGTAAAGACAAAACATAATTATGAATACAACGCATATTTATTGTAAATGAGATTGTTAGAAAATGTGATAAGTAATCGGGTATGCATACAAATACAACCTGAGTTCACAATTCGAGAAGTTATATACTCCTAACAGATATATGACTAACGTGCCTCGAAGTAGCATGGTCACATGGATATTACTAAAGTATGAACACAGAGAGAGAAAGTCCCATCATGTGTGAGTGGGGAGAATTGGATAAATACACCCATGATGAAGGGTGTGAGAGTGGAAACTGCCTTGGCAGTTTCTCACGAACCGTTCCATATAAAAGGAAGGTTTTTTCTTTTAGAAAAGGTAACTCACTAAAAACTCACCAAAACGCAAGGAAAAATACGCTTCTCTCTCTAGAATTTGGAAAAGAGAAATACACTTCGTGGTTTTCTCAGATTAACTTTATGCTTTGAGATAAGGAATAGAGGTATTTATGCTGTGTTAATTCATTGTAGTTCATTTATACAAATGTGATTGCAATGGTGACTATGATCTTGGATTATGTTAGATATTGTTATTCTATGTTATTTCCAACGATATTATAATGTTAAAGTTTTGAGGAATGTATAAGACTTAAAAAAATCAAAATAGATTAAATTCATTAATTATTCAATTAAAAGTGTATAATTGGAGTTAGGATTGTTAGTAAACGGTCCCATATACGCAGCGGAAACAAAAAAATATTGTTCTAAGGATCGTTTACATGAGCCAAGATCAAGGGTATAATTTTACAATTTATATTAAAATAAAATCTGACAAAAGATAATCAAGAGTGTAGAACCATACGCACGTTGGGAGCTCAACCACGTTTATCTTTGAACATTTTGCTACTGACCCAAGCATAGGATCGAACCCACGTAGTCCACACGAGACAATACACAAAGAACCAAAGAGGGATTTGCTAGATCCTCTTTGGCTTTAAGATTAAAGAAGAAAAAATCAAATGAATTGATTTTAGGCAAAATGGGTTTCTGCGTGGGAGTGTTTTTGGGGCTGAAGGAGTTCTCTCTTTTTAATCAAATGATATAATGAATCTCTCCACACTCATTACAATTAACATTTTCTGTTATAGTTAAAAACTTAGTTGCCTTATTCCCATATGGATAGGTTGGGCTCCAACCCAAACACCTCATGTTACCAAAAACATCCCTAATTAGATATTTTATTTATTTCATCATTATCTCAATAAACTCAATTAATATATATTTATCTATATATTAACATTTAACAATAATGATGATTTAATTAAATATATGTGAACACATATTAACGATAATTTCACCTATTTAATTTCTAATTAAATAAAGGCTACGCCCTTCAGCAAATTTAATTGCACTGTGAAATTACCAAAATATATTCGCCTTAAAAGATGAAAATGCCCTTCCTTCTTCTGGATCTTAAATTATCTTTTATGTGTGTGACCTATAGGCTCCTCATCATACCAGCAGCGTATAGTATCGCGATTAACACAATTTCGTCTCACTGTATGCAGACCAAGATGGTCCCTAGCAAGCATCGGCCACCCGATAGATTAGATTCAGCAAAGAGCTACCTGTCAATGATATGGTTACCGTGCAATTTGATCATTTCATCAACGTTATCTCGACGAGACGAAGGCATAGAAATGTGTCAACTTCGGTTACTCTCGATATTATGTATTCAGTTTCTAGACCATGACCCGTATTATAAACTGGATAGAGCAACAACTCAATCCACTGTGGCCCAGTTTTAATGTCATTGCGTATACTGAATTGTGCGTGAGATAACTTCTCTCATACCCAGGAGTGATGAATCCTCTGTCAATCCACATAGTCTTAATACACTCCTTGAGCAGCCAATCACCACCGTATTGACAGCTCTGAAAAGAACTGCGTTAGGCTAGTGTCAAACTACACCAATCGGTGCACAAGGCGCTCCGGTGATCTCAAGTCTAAGGATTACATGCACCACTATTCGTTAGAGGATTGTTCCATAGACGCTGGGGTTACCATCCATATGGAATCTGGTAGGTCAGTCTAGTGAACTTGCTGTGATGTATTTGACTACGCAACCACTCATGTTTGCATCAGGTTGTCACCAAACAAGCTCGACGAGTGGAATCAGTTACTGCCTTTCGACAAGATTGTTCAACACTATGATAGCCTACCCGTTAATAATATGCCCTTACTTCAGAATAATACTAGGGCTACAGACATTTCTAGAATGGCCACCATATGTGCTCATAGGGTTCTCACTATCAAGATTTGAAACACTTGATACCCTCGTCACGGTTCTACCATTCTAAGGACATATATCAGTAAATATTGCAATAATAATAATTTACGCGATATAGAATAAAATGCCTTTTATTGATTAATGAACATTATTACAAAGAGTCAATTCTACAATAATTGATTGACTCTAGGGCATCTACTCTAATAAGGATTAGAGGTAGGCATTTGTGACTGGGCCTAAAAGCCCAATCGCAAAACCCGGTCCTAGGACTGGTCCCAAAACGGGACCAGGCCTAAGGAGGAGGGCCCTCCTTCGGTCCTAGGTCTGGGCCTAAATTGTTTTAGATTTTTTCAATGTAGTCCCCTACACAATTACATAAAACCCCCTATCAATTTTAAAATAAACATAAATTATGAGGGCTAAAAATTTTTTTACAAAATTTATTAAAAAAAAAAAAAAAAGGTTTTACTAATAGCAGCCAATGGTATATATCATGATATTATAATGTTAAAGTTTTGAGGAATGTAATTAAGACTTAAAAAATTCAAAATAGATTAAATTCATTAATTATTCAATTAATTAAGTATATAATTGGAGTTAGGATTAGAGGTGGGCATTTGGGACTGGGCCCAAAAGCCCAGCCCCAAAACTCGGTCCTAGGACTGGTCCCAAAACGGGACCAAGCCTAAGGAGGAGGGCCCTCCTCGTCCTAGGCCCGGGCCTAAATTTTTTTGGATTTTTTCAATGTAGTCCTGTACACAATTACATAAAACCCTCTAGCAATTTTAAAATAAACATAAATTACGAGGGCTAAAATGAAAATTTATAAAATTTATTAAAAAAAAAAAAAAGGTTTTACTAACCGTTTGCTGCTGCAACAGCCAATGGTTATATATATTTTTTTTAACCGTTGGCTGGCAACGGTCACATACCAACCAACGGTTATAATATAAATTATAACCTTTTTTTTTTTTTTTAAATTTCCTCCCACCCACACCCCCCACCCACAAGTACACTATAAATAACCCTAAAATCTTTTATTTTTTCCACACCAATCAATCTCTCATTCTCTCAATCTCTCAACTCCAAATCTCCAATCAATTTTTCATTCAATTTATATTTATATTTATAATTTATTCATATAATTTATTTATATTATTCAATTTTTTTTCTATTTTTCAATATCATCATAATTTCATATTATTATTTAATTTCTTTTCATTTTAATTATTTATTATTTTATCATAAATTTATAATGNGTGATTGCAATGGTGACTATGATCTTGGGATTATGTTAGGATATATGTTATTCTATGTTATTTCCAACATTGGTATCAGAGCCGTAGTTCATATTGTTTTAAATTCATACTATTAATGTTGAAACATGTTATTGGTTTGTCAAATGCAGTTTTGAATTTTTCAAATTTTGTACGTAAAAAGTTGTTTTTTTGGTAATGATAATTAGACTGAGAGATTCCTTATGAAATTATGAAGAAAATGGTTTTTGAATCATAAAAAGTGGAGTTAAATGACTTAGATATGCCTCTTTGAAGTTTCGGGTTTCGTATGGGTTAATTTCTGAGTCGGGTACCCAGTTGCAGACCTGGATAGAGGTTGAAGACGATAAGAACCGACATGTCGTTTTTGATCCAAACTGATGAATGACATGTCGTTTCTCCTGTTTGACTTCCTTTTTTTAAAAAAATTTCAAATAGGCGTAAGTGATGAGACTTGAACCCAAGTCTCCATTGTTGAAGCCCAAGCCCCTAACCACTGGGCTAATTTTGTTTTATGTTAATTACATGCACAAATCCAATATATTCCTATGCGGCCCAACCCATAACAAAAATAAAAATGGGTCAAGTTGACCCGTGGACACGACCCATATGACCTAACTGGTTAGTCAAACTCTGTAATTAGTCAAACCCAACCTGCAAGACCAAACGGGTCAGTCAAACCCAGTCACCGCCTGACCCGTAAGACCAAATGGATCAGTCAAACCCGGTCAACACTCGACCCGTAAAGTCAAACAAGTCAACGGGTTAAACATGGGTCGGGATTTGACCCAATTGAATGTGGAAACAAGTCGACCCGACCCGAATTCGTGTGAGTGCGTGACGCGCGCGTGGAGTACCCTGCCGGCGCATGGGGCGTGTGGAAGCTACTGTCGACGCGTGGCCACTTCTGGGCAGCGCGTGACAACACGTGAAGTATTCTAAATTTTGTTTCTTTTGCTGTAAGGAATAAAAATGAATACTTGATATTGTTATGAGTCTAATTTTGTTATTAAACCATAAACACGTATATATATTATTTATCAAATATAGTCAACTTTTATTTGATAAATAAATAGTTTTTTTTTGTATTTGTTACAGAAAAATGTTACGTTATAGACGTGCAATGGTTGCTAGAACANTTATTTTATCATAAATTTATAATGGCTTCCCCAAATGAGTTTTATGTTCCATCCATCGAAGAAATGAAAGGCTTCAATCCATTTTCACCATTTCCTCCAGAGGAAGCAGTTGCAATTCCACAACCACATTCGGTCGGGACGAGGAGTAGCCAAACACATGCAAGCTGTGAGTCAACGGGCACGGGCATAGGCCAACCCCCTTGACCGTCAAAGAGGGTCGTGTCCAATGTATGACGATACTTCACCAAATCAAAACGGCCAAAGACAAATGGGGAGGGGGAAGAATCATGTGGGATATGTAATTTCTGTGGAATCATTATTGGCACTGAGAGGGGGACTTCGATGATGCAACAGCATGTGGAGAAGAAGCACCCCCAAATAATGCAATTGCCCGATGCATCTTCAAGCGGATTAGGTAGATAAATTCAAACTCAACTTAATTTTAATCCACAATCCTCAACTCTCTCAATATGGCAATACAATGCACATGTTGCACGAGAGGAAATAGCAAGATATATAGTTGCTACGGACTCTCCCATTTGTTAATCTGAAAATCCTTTTTTTATTCATATGGTTAAAACTGCATTTTGTCCAGCATATACCCCTATTAGTAGAACTACAAGTAGAAGAGATATACTAAAACTTTATAACAAAATAAATAATAAACTTNCCCATATAAAAGGAAGGTTTTTTCTTTTAGAAAAGGTAACTCACTAAAAACTCACCAAAACGCAAAGGAAAAATACGCTCTCTCTCTCTAGAATTTGGAAAAGAGAAATACACTTCGTGGTTTTCTTCCAGATTAACTTTATTGCTTTAGAGATAAGGAATAGAGGTATTTATGCTGTGTTAATTCATTGTAGTTCATTTATATACAAATGTGATTGCAATGGTGACTATGATCTTGGGATTATGTTAGGATATATGTTATTCTATGTTATTTCCAACATGATATTATAATGTTAAAGTTTTGAGGAATGTAATTAAGACTTAAAAAAATCAAAATAGATTAAATTCATTAATTATTCAATTAATTAAGTGTATAATTGGAGTTAGGATTGTTAGTAAACGGTCCCATATACGCAGCGGAAACAAAAATAAATAATATAAAGATCGTTTACATGAGCCAAGATCAAGGGTATAATTTTACAATTTATATTAAAATAAAATCTGCACAAAAGATTAATCAAGAGTGTAGAACCATACGCACGTTTGGAGGCTCAACCACGTTTATCTTTGAACATTTTGCTACTGACCCAAGCATAGGATCGAACCCACGTAGTCCACACGAAGACAATCACAAAAGAACCAAAGAGGGATTTGCTAGATCCTCTTTGGCTTTAAGATTAAAGAAGAATAAAATCAAATGAATTGATTTTAGGCAAAATGGGTTTCTGCCGTGGGAGTGTTTTTGGGGCTGAAGGAGTTCTCTCTTTTTAATCAAATGATATAATGAATCTCTACACTCATTTACAATTAACATTTTCTGTTATAGTTAAAAACTTAGTTGCCTTATTCCCATATGGAATAGGCTTGGGCTCCAACCCAAACACCTCATGTTACCAAACACTCCCTAATTAGATATTTTATTTATTTCATCATTATCTCAATTAAACTCAATTAATATATATTTAATCTATATATTAACATTTAACAATAATGATGATTTAATTAAATATATGTGAACACATATTTAAACGTAATTTCACCTATTTAATTTTTCTAATTAAATAAAGGCTACGCCCTTCAGCAAATTTAATTGCACTGTGAAATTACCAAAATATCATTTCGCCTTAAAAAGATGAAAATGCCCTTCCTTCTTCTTGGATCTTAAATTATCTTTTATGTGTGTGACCTATAGGCTCCTCATCATACCAGCAGCGTATAGTATCGCGATTAACACCAATTAATCGTCTCACTGTATGCAGACCAAGATTGGTCCCTAGCAAAGCATCATGGCCACCCGATAGATTTAGATTCAGCAAAGCAGCTACCTGTCAATGATATGGTTACCGTGCAATTTGATCATTTCATCATACGTTATCTCGACGAGACGAAGGCATAGAAATAGTGTCAACCTTCGGTTACTCTCGATATTATGTATTCAGTTTCAGCAATGACCCGTATTTAAACTGGATAGAGCAACAACTCAATCCCACTGTGGCCACAGTTTTAATGTCATTGCCGTATACTGAATTGTGCGTGAGATAACTTCTCTCATACCCAGGAGTGATGAACTCTGTCAATCCACCATAGTCTTAATACACTCCTTGATGCAGCCAATCACCACGTATTGACAGCTCTGAAAAGAACTGCGTTAGGCTAGGTCAAACTACACCATCGGTGCACAAGGCTCCGGTGATCTCAAGTCTCAAGGTACATGCACCACTTTCGTTAGAGGATTTGTTCCATAGACGCTGGGTTACCATCATATGGAATCCTCTGGTAGGTCAGTCTAGTGAACTGCTGTGAGTATTTGACTACGCAACCACTCAGTGGTTGATCAGGTTGTCACCAACAAGCTCGACGAGTGGAGATCAGTTACTGCCTTTCGACAAGATTGTTCACACTATGATAGCCTTACGTATTATCTATGCCTTACTTCAGAAAATACTAGGGCTACAGACATTTCTAGAATGGCCACCAATGTGCTCATGAGGTTCTATATCAAGATTTGAAACACTGATACCCTCGTCACGGTTCTACCATTCTAAGGACATATATCAGTAAATATTGCAATAATAATAATTTACGCGATATAGATAAAAGCCTTTTATTGATTAATGACATTATTACAAAGAGTCAATTCTACAATAATTGATTGACTCTAGGGCATCTACTCTAATAAGGATTAGAGGTAGGCATTTGTGATGGGCCTAAAAGCCCAATCGCAAAACCGGTCCTAGGACTGGTCCCAAAACGGGACCAGGCCTAAGGAGGAGGGCCCTCCTTCGGTCCAGGTCTGGGCCTAAATTGTTTTAGATTTTTTCAATGTAGTCCCCTACACAATTACATAAACCCCCTATCAATTTTAAATAAAACATAAATTATGAGGGCTAAAATTTTTTACAAAATTTATTAAAAAAAAAAAAAAAAGGTTTTACTAATAGCAGCCAATGGTATATATCATGATATTTAATGTTAGTTTTGAGGAATGTAATTAAGACTTAAAAAATTCAAAATAGATTAAATCATTAATTATTCAATTAATTAAGTATATAATTGGAGTTAGGATTAGAGGTGGGCATTTGGGACTGGGCACAAAGCCCAGCCCCAAAACTGGTCCTAGGACTGGTCCCAAAACGGACCAAGCCTAAGGAGGAGGGCCTCCTCGCTAGGCCGGGCCTAAATTTTTTGGATTTTTTCAATGTAGTCCTGTACACAATTACATAAAAACCTCTAGCAATTTTAAAATAAACATAAATTACGAGGGCTAAAATGAAAATTTATAAAATTTATTAAAAAAAAAAAAAAGGTTTTACTAACCGTTTGCTGCTGCAACAGCCAATGGTATATATATTTTTTAACCGTTGGCTGGCAACGGTCACATACCAACCAACGGTATAATATAAATTATAACCTTTTTTTTTTTTTTTAAATTTCCTCCCACCACACCCCCCACCCACAAGTACACTATAATAACCCTAAAATCTTTTATTTTTTCCACACCAATCCATCTCTCATCCTCAATCTCTCAACTCCAAATTCCAATCAATTTTATTCAATTTATATTATATTTATAATTTATTCATATAATTATTTATATTATTCAATTTTTTTCTATTTTTCAAATCATCATAATTCATATTATTATTTAATTTCTTTTCATTTTAATATTTATTATTTTATCATAAATTTATAATGGCTTCCCCAAATGAGTTTTATGTTCCATCCATCGAAGAAATGAAAGGCTTCAATCCATTTTACCATTTCCTCCAGAGGGAGCAGTGCAATTCACAACCACATTCGGTCGGGACGAGGAGTAGCCAAACACATGCAAGCTGTGAGTCAACGGGCACGGGCATAGGCCAACCCCTTGACCGTCAAAGAGGGTCGTGTCCAATGTATGACGATACTTCACCAAATCAAAACGGCCAAAGACAAATGGGGAGGGGGAAGAATCATGGGGGTATGTAATTTCTGTGGAAACATTATTGGCACTGAGAGGGGGACTTCGAGTGATGCACACGCATGTGGAGAAGAAGCACCCCCAAATAAGCAAATGCCGATGCATCTTCAGCGGATAGGTAGATAAATTCAAACTCAACTTAATTTTAATCAAACCACATCAACTCTCTCAATTGGCAATACAATGCAACATGTGCACGAGAGGAAATAGCAAGATATATAGTTGCTACGGATCTCCCATTTGTTAATCTGAAAATCTTTTTTTATTCATATGGTAAAACTGCATTTTGTCCAGCATATACCCTATTAGTAGAACTACAAGTAGAAGAGATATACTAAAACTTTATAACAAATAAATAATAAACTTAAAACGAATTTCAAAATTTTAGGAAATATCTGCATGGTGAAGGCAAATTTTCACCAGAGATGTGCTTGCCATATCATCAATTTGATAGTTAAAAAGGTTTAGATGCTATACTTCAAAGATGGAGAGGGTGTGCAGAGCTATCAGATTTATCGTCTCGGTAGCAAAAAAAGAGTGTAGAAGTACATCAAAAATTGTAAGCAAGAGGACCCACCGGTTCGACCTTTGAAGTTAGTATAGACATGCCTATCCGTTGGAACTTACCTACTTGATGTTGGAAAAAGCTTTGCCAACCGCGAAACAAATTACAGATTTCATCAACCGGAAGAACGTCTAGAGGAAGTTGTCAGCTATGAGATGGGTGGTTTGTGAACTTTTTATTCATTCTTCAAATTTTTATGATGCTACTAATACATTAAGTGGTATTTATTATCAACTACTAATTTAGTGTTAGATATTTACTTCAAATTGCTAAAACTTTTGCTCAATATAGATATAATAACACTTTAAGTGAAATTGTTTTAAATATGAAAGAAAATATAAGAGATATTGGTTAGATATTCCATTCTTATATGGATAGGCTTGTTCTAGATTTAAGTTTAAATTACATGTAGTTAACTGTATAATTACTGAGATAGGCCAGCATTTAGGACATGATTATACGTCTTATTTGCTGACTTTAACAAAAATTGGATAGCCTTTTTTCTTTATATGAGAACAGGTACAATGGAAGTGGAAGTGGAAGTGGAAGTGGAATGTTCAGGAGAGAGGATTGGACCTACTGCAGCCCTCCGTCAAGGATCGAGCAAGTGGACGTATGTGGAACGTGGCGAAGTAGTAGAGCTCCAGCTCATACATACATGGACCAAATGAGCTAAATCGCTACCTACAAGTGGACTATCCTTTATGATGATGAAGGAGCAACATGATAATGATATTCTTAGTGGTGGAACCAACATGAAAGTCGATTCCCATTGGAGCCCAAACGGCACGTGACATTTTATCTGTGCCGGTTTCTACAATGCATCCGAGGTCAATATTTTCAACGAGTGGTTGGATTGTTGAAGACAGAAGATGTTCTTTAACCGATGAGATGATTGAAGTGATAACGTGTTTACGAGATTGGACTCATGCAGAAAGATGACTACAACAGCACCCTGAAGATCCCAAACTACTCGAACTCTTTAGGAATACAGATTTGAATGATGCAAATATTTTTGACGATGAAAATGAATAATTTAATTAAAAAAAATTATTTAATTGTTTATTTGTAAAGCGTGAATGTGTGAAATGGGAATTTTTGTTAAAAATTAAAATTAACTATTAATTAATTAATTATTTTTTAAAATTAATTAGATTTTTAGAAACTTATTAATCTACTCCTGAAAAATACTAAAAACCCCTTACAAAATTTTGTTTCACCCCAAAAATATAAAAAAAGATCCGGGGGGGGGGGGGGAATTGTCCAGGCCCATAGGACCGGTCTTAGGCCCATAGGACCAATCCTTAGGACTGGTATGGGTCCTCATTTTGCTCATGGGCTTGGGACCATGAGCGACTGATCCGATTTGGGACTAGTCCCAAACGAGCCCAGGCCCGAGCCTGCTTGGGACTGGTCCCTACCCACCTCTAGTTAGGATCCAATTAAAAGTGTTTTAATGTTATTAAAAGAATCATTTTTAAATAAAATAGAATATTTGATTGAATAATATTTACTTAAATTATCAAGTTCTAAGCATATCTAGAGTAAATTAGTAATTGTTAGATGGTAAAAACATGCAGAATGAGAGCTTGACATGTGTCATTCAAAGTGGGCTATCATCTCGAAGAAGAAACTTCTAAGGTATGGAAACAAGTAGACTCTCCCAAAGACAGGTGCCCACTTGTATGAAGAAAACTTCACCAATAAAAATGAAAGTTGGTTTCCTTTCCACGTGTCTGCTTGCATGAGGATTTTTTCATCCACTAGGTTAACAGTGCAGCACCACATGCCCAGTTTGGATGTGAATTACTTCACACCCAAGATTATCTCTAGAACATTATAAAGAGGGGATTCTCACCCCACACAAAAGAGATATCAACATCTTTTTACTACAAGAAGCACTATAGCGCCAACTTTAAAAGCAAAAGTTCTCCTTGTAATCACATCAATAAAATAACAGTGGACGTAGAAATTGCTTATTGCTTCTGAACCACTTTAAAAATCATTCTGGTCTATTTTCCATTTACTTATATGCATTTACTACTTTATATTTCATCTGCTCCACACATAAACGTCATTGAACCCAATGGTTCAACATCATACTTGCTATTTCATGGTCTTTTATAACACTTTGCACAAACTTCCCGAAAGCTTGCATACATCTTATTGGTGCGAAAAACCGCATCAACACTTTGTTGCTAGAAAGAAGGCCTCTGCAAAAGCTTTCTCTATTCACCAGGAACAATATCCTACAGCTGTAACCTATCCACCAATATGCATAATACTAGATCTAGCTCCAAACCCCTTGTGAATTAGGAAGGGGAAACAACAAAAAACCATTTTCATCCTGTAAGTGAAAGGAACCAACCTCCCAAGCTTGAGAATGGGGCTGGGAATCCCCAAATGATAGACATGTTGGGGACTTTGGCCATAGTAGTCTAGACATTGGATGCCACGACAAAATGTCCCAAAGGCAAAAGGGGAGTACAAAGATGTATCTTAGGGGGTCAAATGCCATGGCCGCTTCATACAGCATCAATGATGTCCCGACATGTTCCAAGAATCGTCGAAATCACAAGCGACAAGAAAACGACTGCACTGTACGTTTAGAACCAATCCCAATCACACCATTCCACCTAAGGGGCTGATTCAACCTTGCGACAGGCAAGTTCACTAGACAAACCCACCAGAGGATTCCATATGGATGGTAACCCCAATGTCTATGGAATAAATTCTCTAACGAATGGTGGTGTATGCGATACTTAGACTTGAGATCACTAGAGCACCTTGTGCACTTATTGGTGTAGTTTGATATTAGCCCAACGTAGTTCTATTCAGAGCTATCAATATGGTAGTGATTGGTTGCATCGAGGAGTGTATCAAGACTATGGTGGATCGACAAAGGATTCATCACTCCTGGGTACGGGAGAAGTTATCTCACAGTGCAATTCAGTGAATGGCAATGACACTAAAGCCTTGGCCACAGTGGGATTGAGTTGTTGTTCAACCCAATTTACTATTTCGGTCATTGGTGCAGTAACTGAATATAAAGATATCGAAGATAACTGAGGTTGACACTATTTATGTATCTCAACCTTGATGAGATAACAGATGATGAAAGGATCAGATTACACGGTAACCATATCATTGATAGGTAAGCTATTTCGTTGAATCTGAATCTATCGGGTGGCCATGATGCCTTGTTAGAGGCTAATCTTGGTCTGTGTTTAGTGAGATGATTGATTGGTGTCAATCGCGAGACTACTCACTGTCAATATGATGAGGAGCCTTCGGGTCACACACATAGAAGATAGATTAAGAATGAATTGGTGAGAAACGAGTATTTTCGCCATTTATGATGGAAATGATATTTTTTGTCTTTTGAGATGAAGAGGCATTTTGGTAATCTCACAGTGTAATTAAATTTGCTAAGGTTGTTGCCTATATTCAATTTCATATTGAAATTAAAATTAGTGAGATTATATATATATTATTTAATATTAATATTTGATGATATTAATATTAGTGAAGATAATATATATGAAATATGAAATTCATATTTGTATTTGAATAAGATGCCATGTGAATTATTACCTTGTTTGGTAATGAGGATTTATTGTTCTAGTCATAGAATAGATTTATTCCTAACTAGATTAGGGTTTTAATTTTTGTTTCATATAAAAGGAAACTTAAAATTAAAATAAAATGAAAGAACACATTAATTAAATCCAAGCCACTCACCTCACTCTCTCTCACGTTTTTCACTTGGTGGAGAAGAGAATTTTTCTTGAAGAAAAATTCTACATCCTTTTTGCTTGTGTGTCTTGCTAGCACTTGAGACCGCAAGTCGATTGCCATCCTGTCTTCGTGTGGATACCGAGAGTTCACTCTTATCTTAGAGTGGGAGCGATTCATATCAATTGAAGGAGCCTCCAAACGCTGGTATGAAATCTAGAAATTTTATATTCAATATCATTTCATATGTAAATAACGTAAATCGGGTACAAGGTTCTTGGGTTTAATGTTGTTGTTGGGGATTTTATTTTTGTTTTTCGCTGCATAAACCCCATAAGCGACTAACATATCAGACCTTGATCTTGGCGAAATCAGAGTAATCGATGGGCGAAAAATTTAGTTTTTCGGCTGCCATTGTCCATCAATTTACTTACAGGCACATGGGCCCTATTTAAAATTTACAATCATACATACCCAAAAATATACTTTAAAACATTCACCATAGGTCTAAGGCTCATGTACCTGACACCATCCAATTTTTCAAACAAGAATTATTGCATACATTCAAAACAATCAATTTTGAATTGGGTGGGTTGATTTATAAAATTACCCTTTTGAATTTGCAGAATTACACATTGATCTAGCATTGTAAAAATGCTACAGCAGCATTCATGTCGTGGCATAGTTTTATTATGCCGCAGTGCGCAATAGGAACCAATATGCGCCGCGACGAAGTTTTAGTTTGCTGTGGAGCAAAACTAGCAACTCGCGCATTGACGGCGTATTTGTGCCACAACGCGATCACACAATTTTACAATTCAGCGTGCTACTTCGTTGTTTTCATGCCATGACATAGTTTTATTACGCCGCGGCCCAGATGTGCATTGTGTGATTTTACGACGCTTTAATGCTGTGGCGAAGTTTTATTTCGACGTGGCTCAAATCGCGTGATTGCGTGATCATGTTACGTAATCCACTATGGCGAACTTTTATTTTGCTGCGGCCCAAATGCACGTTCTTAGTCGCTCAACATATCTTGCAATTACGCCATGGAAATTTTATTTTGCCGTGGCACACTTACATATTCTTGACTTACGAAGCTCTATGCTGCGGCACTGAAGAACTGTGTTGCAACGCAAATTGCAGTTTCTAGAATACTGTAATGCGTGCGTATTACAAAAATGAGCCAATGCGAATTCCTCAGCAAACCCAGTTAACATATTAATCAATTTAAGCAATTTCAACAAATTGAAAAACTTAAACATGCAATTTCTAGTAATCAATTTAGTAAATCAATCTAAAACATAGTTAAAATATATACAATCAAGACCCTAGGCTCTAATACCGCTGTTAGTAAATCGATGAATAGAGGTAGCGGAAAAACAAAAAAAATTGGCCCATCGATTACTCTGATTTTGCCAAGATCAGGGTTTGATATATATATATTACATGCTTAAATTAAAACAATCATAAATCCAAACAAGGATTAGATTATACCTGTGATTGGAGGCTCCTTCACTGTCTTTGAATGTGATTCACTACCGATTCGAGAATGGAATCGAACTGACATCATCCACACGAAGACAGTACGCAAAAGACCAAGAATTAATTTTGCTAGAATTAATTCTTGAATTTAAGGAGTCAAGTAATGGAAGAATGAGTGTAGAGAAGAGAAGAGAAAAAAAAAATTCTCTTCAAAAGCTCTCCACGGCAGGAATGAAATTAGGTTATAAAACCTAATTTTTCTTGCTTTAAATAATAAAGCAAATTTCCATTCCACCCCAAAGTTTAGCAACAACTCAAACTTAGGTGGAATTGCATATTAACCCTTATTTAATTATTTAGTTAAATATTAATATTAACATTAATAATTAAATTTGTAATTTTGCTAAATTACTTCAATAAAAAAATTGGACATAGGCTACAACCTTAGTGAATTTAATTACACAGCAAAATTACCAATTTGCCCATTCGTCTAAAAGATGAATATACCCTTCCAAAATTCACCATCCTTAAACTATCTTCTAAGTGTGTGACCTGTAGGCTCCTTATCATATTGGCAGTGAGTAGTATCGCGATTGACACCAATCAATCATCTCACTACACAGAGACTAAGATTGGCCCCTAACAAGGCATCATGGCCACCCCGATAGATTCGGATTCAGCGAAACAGTTACCTATCAATGATATGGTTACCATGCAATCAAATCTTTTCATCATCTGTTATCTCATCGAGGCTGAGGTACACAAATAGTGTCAACCTCAATTATTCTCGATATCTTTGTTTTCAGTTACTGGACCAATGATAGGAATAATGAATTGGATTGAGCAACAACTCAATCTTACTATGGCCACAGCTTTAGTGTCATTACCATTCTCTGAATTGCGTTGTGAGATAACTTTTCCCATACCCGGGAGTGATGAATCCTCTGTCGATCCACCATAGTCTTGATGTACTCCTCAATGCAGCCAATCACTACCATATTGATAGCTCTAAATAGAACTACATTGGGCTAGTGTCAAACTACACCAATTGATGTACAAGGCGCTCTTGTGATCTCAAGTCTAAGGATCACATGCACCACCATTCGTTAGAGGATTTGTTCCATAGACACTGGGGTTACCATCTATACGGAATCCTCTAGTGAGTCAGTCTAGTGAACTTGTCTATAGCAAGCACCCATGTGTTGCACTAGGTTGTCGACAAACAACCTTGACAAGTGAGATCAGTCACTGCCTTTTGATAGGGTTGTTTAACATTATGATAGCCTTACCATATTATTTGTTTCCATGGTCAGAATAATATTGGGGCCACAGACATTTCTAGAATGGCCACCATATGTGATATAGGGTTCTCACTATCAAGTTTTGAAACACTTGATACCCTTGTCACGGTTCTACCATCCTAAGGACATATATTAATACATACAATTATGATTTACATGATATAGTAAAAAACACATTTTATTGATTAATAAAGATCATTACAAAGAGTCAATTTTACAATAATTGATTGGCTCTAGGGCACCTACTCTAACAAATACATTGTCGCTTCAGAAGTAACAAAGGAAGCTGTCTAGATGCACAAGTTCATGACTGAACTTGGTGTGGTTCCAAACATGGTTTTTCCGATAACCTTGTACTGTGACGATACTAGTGCTACTGCACGGGCAAAGAAACCAAGGGCACACCAGAAGTCAAAACATATTTAGCGTAAATATCACATTTTAAGAGAATTCATTGGAGCTAGAGAATGTAGAAAACACCTTTAGCATAAACTATAGCTGACTCACTTACTAAAGCAATAACACAAAAGTAGTTGGACTATCATCTTGAGAAGATGGGTATTAGATACCACAGTGATTGGCTGTTGTGCAAGTGGGAGTTTTGTTAGTGTATGCCCCATGAACCAATCGTGTTGTCGGTTCTAGGAAATTATATCTTGTAAAGATTTTATTAATAAAAGAAAGTGTTCTTATTTTACATGTTGATTTACTACGTCATTTATATTATATATATTGCATGTGAAATGTCCGGATGATATGGATATTTAGAAGATCAAATCATCAAAGCATTCCCTACGTAAGAATGTTAATTGGGTAATAACATTACATAGTAGGCATGCTGAATGTCTCCATTGAATATCATGTGATGGTATTAGTATGGGTGATTATAAGAGTTATGTCACTATGGCATTAGCATGGATAAACGGTTAGTGAAATGTTTATCGAATATGATCGATTATGATGAATCATATGGACATTTAAAATGTGGTCAATAATACATCGTAGGGTCGTACTAGTGTATCACTAATCCTTAAACCTGACATATCATGATTGGATTCGACATAGGATGCATATGGTTGATATGGTGTATAAGCACAAGACTAGTCATGTCTTGTGTAACAAGACGGTTTGGTCATATGTTATTCATGTGAAAAAATAAGTGATGGTCAAGATGGGATCCGTTGACTTGAAATAGCTTGATCTTGAGTTCCTAGACAAATGTCAATAAACATTGGAAAAGGGAAATCTCATGCCAGAATATAAAGTCAAATACAAAGTAGTTTCGTGTTGACGAGTTCCATTGTATTGATTGACAATTCTATTAAAGATTAATTTAAGGGTTTTGACATACCATATACGATTCTTAATCAGGATTA
This sequence comes from Pistacia vera, assembly GCF_008641045.1. Classification (NCBI taxonomy): domain Eukaryota; kingdom Viridiplantae; phylum Streptophyta; class Magnoliopsida; order Sapindales; family Anacardiaceae; genus Pistacia; species Pistacia vera. Next base: position 591,785 of record NW_022196418.1, read on the forward strand.
GACGACGAAGGAATTTTACTACACGGTATATATGATCGGAATAGGTTCATTGAAGTTTATACTCATTGGGGTTTAGGGGTTATGGAACATTGTTAGACATCTACCATAATCAGTGGGAGTTTCAATCATAAGGAATTATAATGAAACATATCAGAATCTGATATTGGGCCCATGGCTAGATCACAGTGAACCAAAATGGTCACGCATAAAACCAAGCTCAAGGAGAGAGAGTAACACATATCATTAATTGGATTAATGATGTTCGGACCTAAACGGTTGCACCCGAGTTAATGTATTGGTGAGAAATAATTATCCATGGATAGCTAGCACTAACCAAGGGAAATAAGCATTTATCAAAAATTATTATTGAATTGGATTCAGTATTGGGGGCAAAAGTGCATTGGTTTTATTCTAAAGGGTTAGAATATATAATGGAATTAAAATTTGGTCTAATTGTGAATTAACCATATAAACAAGGACTTGACATGAATGTTTATTCTCAAGTTATTTTAAATTGTTTGAGGGCTTCGCAAACAATCCCAAACAATTTAAAAATTGCACTTTGTGCCCATGGTATATACATTGTTAGACCGGTCGTCACGGTCACAAAATTAAACCTAAGTACCGTAGTTAGCGGTAAGCAGGATCGAATCCACAGGGAGCAAGACTAATGACCTAATGTATTTTTGAGTTAACGAAAGAGAAATTGGCGGAATGATTGATTAAAACTAAAGAAACTAGTTACTTGCAGGAAATTAAAAAGCATTAAATAAATTGCTAACTAAAACACAATATTAAAAGCGTTGTCGCTACGGGTTCGGTTTGACTCAAGACCAACTCTCACAATTCCTCTCCTCGCTCTTCAATTTCCTAATCCTACAAGGCTAGGCAAATCAATAGAAATATCTCCCGGCAATCTAGGCATAATCTATCCTGTCTCCCCGTCGTCTTAGTTACAGATCGATTGGTTAAAGACTATCATTGACTAACCGAAAAATGCTAAACCCTTAAACACCACTAGTTGGTACAACGTTAACAAGTACAACCTATCAACCTGTATCATCCAATCAACTAATTACACAATAAATGCATTCCTAGTAGAAATGATATTAAACGCTACTACAACTTGATTGCAATCAGTACCGAAGCAATTTAAAGTCATAATCAACATTCAATAATCTCAAACCGACATTCAATTATGCGAAAAGTTATATATCAATAAACGTTCTCAATGGACATTATCAATTCAACACATCGAGCATCAGAATAATATTAAAGTATCGCAAACAAACTGAAACGAAAACAAATATAATCTGAATACAAGAAACTTAACCAAATATCCAACATTCGGGCTCATCCAACTAGTCGAGAGCTGATGAGGAGATCAGTGGAGTCAATCTCGATCTCGCCTACACCGTAACGGACAACCGGGAGCTTAGCCGCTCATGGTGGTGATGACGGAGGCTGAAACAGTGGAAACGGAGCTGATCATGGCGAAGAGGAGGTAACCGACAGCGATATGATGCGAAGAAGGGCCGAAAATGACAAACGGACAGCCCGGAATACGAACAGCCACGGTTCACCGGAAAATGTTAATTTTCCGGCGGGTCTCCGGAAAACAGTGGCGAAAATGGGATCCAAAGGTACTGATGGAAAGCTCTGGTGATGGGGAGTTCAGATCAGGTCCTGGGGAGGTGAGAAGTCGTCGGAAATGAGCAGGATCTGGCCTGGAAGATGAAGAGTCGCGGCGGCTAAATCGCGGATTCCGGCGGTTTTTGCGGCGGCTGAAGTAAGGGAAGTGCAGATCCGGCTGTGGGGAAGGGAGATCGACCTTTGGGGAGCTGGAAAGTCGCCAAAAAATGGCCAAAACTAGCTGGGAAGACGAAACGACGTGGTAGTGGAAGGCGAAACGTCGCGATGGTGGAAGGCGAAACGTCGCGGTGGTGGTGCGTGATTTGCGGTGCTGACGGTGGCTGGTGAATGGCGGTGCACCGGGAAGATGAATCGTCGCCGGAGGGAGACGAAGCGTCGCCGGAGCTCGCCGGAAAATTGAGTGAACAGCCCCCCTGGAAACGCGATCTGCACTTTTCTTTTATAGACCATATTGTAAAATTTCAGTTTAGTCCCTATACAATTGAAAAGTGACAAAATCAACCCCTTAAAACATGACATTTTACCCCCTAAACAGCATAAATGAGATAAAATCACCTTTAATCCATAAACCACAACCTAATATCAACTCATATACTTTCCAAAATCATTCCAAACACGTTAAATTCATAAGAAAAATATTAGTAAGCGATTTTTTTGAATTAATTCATAAATTCTTTAATTATCTCAATATACTTCAATTTAATCACACATGGGGTATTTTTATCACCAAAATAGAGTCACTTTCATGACTCTAACATACATCAAGTGTTATACCATTTTTTGATAATAATTAAAAAAAAAAAAATCACTCTCACAAACTCTCTCACTCATATTCGGCTCTCTCTTCCTTGCATTGTGTCGATCACATTTTGAATTTTTTCATTCTCAATCGAAGAATAAAGTCTCCAAGAATCAAGATCCTTGGGTTGTGTCGATTACATTTTGAATTTTTCCATTCTCAATTGAAGAATAAAGTCTCCAAGAATCAAGATTTAAGTGTTCAAAAGCAAAGGAGTAGGTAATATTCCACCCTTTTTCTTGCCATATCTTGCTTGGGAATTATGTTTGTGTTCTACTTTGCATCCATTATTTTCACACCATTTCCATGCCCGAAATGCATGAATCCCAAAATGGTATCAAAGCATGTTTAAATTCATGCATGCATATAGTATTTTTGGTGAAAAATGGCTAGGTTTGGACATGGGTATGTTTCGTCTTTAGATGCATGTTAAAGTTGTTGTGTATTTTGAATACAAATGATGATGGATATGTGATATTCATGCTTATTAACATGCTTGTATGAAATTTTAATATTTAGAATACAAAATTTCTTGTTTTTAAAGTCATATGTAACATGCATGTTGGATTTGATGGATATTGATGCAATTTTGATTAAATATGAATATATCTCATTCATATAATACGTGCATGTGTAATTTATGCATATGTAACGCCCCACCTGAGGTACGTAGTTATTGTTTCTTCTTTCGCTCTTACTTGAGTTGGTTTTTGGTAATATTGTTTGATTGAGTATTGTGTTGAATGCTTGCCCTGAAATTGGTTGAAAATAGAAGAAGTTCAGTGTGCCAAGCTTCGCCGGGGCGAAGAAGAATCTTCGCCGCGGCGAAGATGTGTTGAAACCATGGGGAAACTCTCTGGACAATTTCGCCGCGGCGACAGAAGCTTCTTCGCCGCGGCGACAGGCCGACCAAAATGTTTGTTAAGTTTTAGATTTTTTCTTCCCTAAGGGCAATTTGACCATTCTACCCCTAATTAGCAGGAAAAGTGGGGAGTTAATTGTAAGGATTTTTCATGGAGAATATGTTGATATGGGGTTGTGTTTGTAATGAATCAAAGGATATAGATAGAATTCCCAAAGAAGAGTAAGGGCAAAATGGGAATGCTTGGGTATAAATTTCATTAAAAGGAATTAAGAGTTNAAGAAGAATGAAGGGTTTGCAATGACTTAATTCCTTTTAATGAAATTTATGCACAAGCATTCCCATTTTGCCCTTACTCTTCCTTGGGAATTCCATCTATATCCTTTGATTCATTACAAACACACCCCCATATCAACATATTCTCCATGAAAATTCCTTACATTTTACTCCCCACTTTTCCTACTAATTAGGGGTAGAATGGTCAAATTGCCCTTAGGGAAGAAAATATCTAAAACTTAACAAACATTTTGGTCGGCCCGTCGCCGCGGCGAAACTATCCAGCAGTTTCCCGTGGCTTCAACACCTCTTCACCGCGGCGAAGCCTGGAACACTGAACTTCTTCTATTTCAACCAATTTCAGGGCAAGTATTCAACATATCACTCAATCAAAGGTCAACCAAACAATAATACTAATAAACCAACTCAAATAAGAGCAAAAGAAGAAGCATTAGCTACGTACCTCAAGTGGGGCGTTACAGGTGCCCACTTGAATGAAGAAAACTTCACCAATAAGAATGCAAGCTGATTCCCTTTCTACATGTCCCGCTTGCATGAGGATTACTTCATCCACCAGGTTAACAGTGTGGCGCCACATGCCCCATTGCGTGTGAATTACTTCACACCCAAGATTACCTCCTGAACACTATAAATAGGGGATTCTCATCCTACACAAAGAAGATATCAACATCTTTTTAGTACAAAAAGTACTACAGTGCTAGTCTTTAATAGCAAAAGTTCTCCTTGTAATCACATTAATAAAATAACAGTGGACGTAGGAATTGCTTATTGCTTTCGAACCACTTTAAAAATTGTTTTGGTCTATTTATTTACTTATATGCATTTACTGCTTTATATTTCATTTGCTCCACACATAAAGCTCACTGAACACAATGGTTCAACATCATACTTGCTATTTCACTGTCTTTCATAGACCCTGTGCACAAACTTTCTGAAGGCTTGCGTACATCTAGTTGGTGCGAAAAACCGCACCAAGATTTTGGCGCTAGAATGAGGGCCTCCACAAAAGTTGTCTCTGTTCACTAGGAACAACATCGTACACCTGTAACCTATCCACCGACATGCGTTATACCAGAGCTAGCTCCAAAGCCCCTTTGAATCAGGAAGGAGAAAGAATAGAAAACCATCTACATCCTATACCCGAAGAGAACCAGCCTCCCAAGCTTGAGAATAGGGTTGGGAATCCCCAAATGATGGACGTGTTGGGGACGTTGGCCATAGCGCTCCAGACCCTAGATGCCATAACAAATGTCCCGGAGGCAGAAGGGGAGCACAACCAATGTGGTGCCCCATAGAGATGTATCTTATGGGGTCAGTTGCCATGGTCGTTTCATACAACATCCATGATGTCCCGACATGTCCCAAAGAATCGTCAAAAATCACCGGCGACAAGCAAACAACAGTGTGATACATTAAGAACCAATCCCCGATCACACCATTCCACCTTGGGGGCTGATTTAACCTTGTGACAGGTGACAACGAGGTGCAGGTAGTAACCCACTGCCAAAGATTCCCCATGACCAACATATCAGCAATGACACCTAGCAGGAGACTCCCTAGAGTGATTATCCATGTTTGATAGATTGTTGGGAGAGGGGAAGACGTCGTCAAAGCCTACTAGGTAATTACCCCCGTCACCAAGAAGCGACCTCCAAAAATCGCAGACAATAGATAGAGGTCTTAAAACGCAGTTTCCCAGTTGGGCAATAACTAGAAGATTTGTAGCGAACTTTAGATGAGCTCTATGCAAGGCAGGAAGAAAGGACCGTTGGGCATGGGAGGTACTCGTTTTCCCCCGAGATCTTTTATGAGCCATTGCCCCTCAGATTCAGGATGTTTGATGTCAAGATCTTCAATGGTCATGGCGACCCCAAAACCACCTCGATGTATTACGGAATTGCATTAGGTCTTCGATTTGGACAAATGTCGCTATCTATCGGTGTGGGAGCAAAAAGATGGATTAGATTGCTACCCATAAGGTTGATCACGTATTGGCGACAACTGAGTGCACAATTTCTTAAGCATTTCTAGGTGAACCGAAAGTTTTCCATGCCTCTAAGTTAGCTTAGCAACATTCGTTAAGACAAAGAACAAACTTTGAAATCCTATCTGGAGCAGTTTAATTGCGAGTTGAGTCGGGTGGCAAATGCATCTGAGGAGTCAATACGAACTCTGATTATTGCAGGAGTTCATCCCCAAATAGAATTGTGGAAAGATTTACAAGCTGAAGACCATGTGTCTTTAGCTCAATTCTACCAAATGGCGGAAAAATACCTCAAGATTGAGAACTCCATCGCTGCATTACAAGGTTGCGTTCCCAACATTACAACCAAGATTTACATCCGAATTAGCAACCGTTGTGAGGAAAGAAAAAAGATGTTGTCTCACAAAAACGTGAGGACAATCAGAGAGAAGTACACAAAAAGCCTCCGGTAGATTTTCCTCTACTCCTTAGCCATGTTATATACCCTTAGCTGCTCCAGTAGAAGAAATATTTGAGGTCACAAATAAAGCAAGGCTGCTACCAAAGCCTGCAGAGATAAAGACGCCCTAAGAAAGGCGTAATCCTAAGAAGTACTGTCGGTATCATCAAGCTATCAGACATACCACTGAAGAATGCTTTGCATTGAAGAACGCGATTAAAGACCTTTTCCGTAGCGGCCATTTGAAAGAGTACGTGAAAAACCAAGCTAGCTCAAAGGCAAATCGCAAAAACAAACAACAAACCAACGTGTAACGACCAGAGGCTCCAGAAGAAGATAGTGTCATACATGTCATCTTCAATGAACCCCACATAAAAGGTAACTCACATCGCTCCTTAAACCTCTATGCGCAGGAAGCAAGATGGATCCTTACATAAATGTGAATAGCCTTAGGCTGCAACCTGCCAAATGTTAGTGAGCTGACACTAAACCCATTATCTTCACGGAAGAAGATGCGAGGTGGGTCCACCACCCTCACGACGATGCCCTGGTCATAACAACTCGCGTGGGGAATCACAAAGTCCATTGGATGCTTGTGGATAACAAGAGTGCCGTAAACATTCTATATTATCCCGCCTTTAAACAAATGGGCTTAAAAGATAGTGCCTTGAAGCTGGTAGTGACCTCACTCTATGGGTTCACCGAGGATCATATAATTCCCCGTGGCCTAATCTCGTTCCCCGTCACACTATGGGACGAGGATCAAGCAACAAAGATGGCCACTTTCCTCATGGTGGACTACTTATCTACATTCAATATAATAGTAGGGCGACCACTGTTACGGTGCTTAAAGGCTGTGACCTTGATATACCACCAAACAATCAAATTCCCTACATCTTGGGGAGTAAGGTATGTCAAAAGCTCCCAACAGGATTCATAAGAATGCTAGAATGAAAGGATTAATAGGCTTATTCTAGAGGATGTACATAGAAAAGATACTGAAATGCTACGGCATGCAAGACTCCAAAAGGGGATTTTTTCCCTACAGTCACATAATTCATCTTTCGAAAGATATGAGTCCAAAGGCTGATCAAGAGCGCGAGTGGATGCGTGAGATACCCTATGCTTCAGCCATAGGTAGTCTCATGTATGCTACGCTATGTACTAAACCTAATATTGGATATGTTATAAGTGTTACAAGCAGGTATCAGTCCGACCTAGGGGAGAAGCATTGGTTAGTTGTTAAAACGATCTTTAAGTACTTAAGAAGAACTAAGGATCTAGTACTAAGTTATCGAGGCTCAGTATTGAAGATTCAAGGATACTCTGATTCTAATTTTCAATCAAACGTGGATAATAGAAAGTCTACATCTGAGTTCATTTTCACATGTAATGGAGGAGCAGTTAATTGGAAGAGTTCCAAACATTCGACTACTGCCGATTCCCTTACAGAAGCTGAATACATTGCCACTTCAGAAGTAGTAAAAGAAGTTGTCAAGATGCAAAAGTTCATGACTCAACTTGGTGTGATTCCAAACATTGTTTATCTGTTAACCTTGTACTGGACAATACTGGTGCTATTGCATAAGTAAAGGAACCAAGGGTGCACCAGAAGTCAAAACATATTCAGCTTAAATATCACATTTTGAGAGAATTCGTTGGAGTTGGAGAATTTTTTGTACAGAAAACACCTTCAGCGAAAAATGTAGCTGATCCACTCACCAAAGCGATGACTAGAAGCAATTGGACTATCATCTTAAGAAGATGGGTATTAGATACCACAACGATTAACTCTAGTGCAAGTAGGAGTTTTGTTAGTGTATGCCCTAGGAACCAACCGTGTTGTCGGTTCTAGGACATTATATCTTGTAAATATTTTATTAATAAAAGAAAGTGTTCTTTTTTCACATGTTGATTTACTACTTCATTTATATTATATATATTGAATGTGAAATGTCCGAATGATGTGGATCCTCAAAAGATCAAATCATCAAAGCATTCCCTACATAAGTAATGTTAATTAGGCAATAACATTGCATAGTAGGCTTGCTGAATGTCTATATTGACTATCATGTGATGGTATTAGTGTGGGTGATTATAAGAGTTATGTCGCTGGGGCATTACCATGGATAAACAGTTAGTGAACTGTTTATCGAATATGACCGATTATGATGAATCACATGGACATTTAGAATGTGGTCAATGATACATCGTAGGGTCGTACTAGTGTACCATTGATCCTTAGACTTGAGATATCATGGTTGGATTCAACATATGATGCATATGGTTCATATGATGTATAAGCACGTATACTTGGCAAAACGGGCGAGTGGGGAAAGTTCGGGTTGAGTCGTCACGGGTATGGGCCCAATACGGGTCGAGATATATGAGTCCAAAATATTGGGCCCATACCCTACCCTATACGGGTATGGGTGGACCTGCGGGTGTCCGTTTTCCTCTCTGCAAGTTTTAATTTTTACATTTTCACCCCAATAGTTTTCAATTATGATAGTTATGCCCCTAAAATTCTTGCAATTTTAATTTTTTACATTTACACCGCCAAAATCAACTACTCTAAATTCAATTCAATTTGGAATATAAACAAATAGGAACCAAAATAAACAAATAACACATAAACAAACACAATAAGTCAATAACATATAATACATAACTATAAATACCAACCAAAATAAACAAATATATAATCACTAATAGTAATACACAAAAACAAACACAGCAAGTCAGTAACATATAATACAAAACCACAAATACCAACCAAAATAAACAAATATATAATCATTAATACACATAAACAAACACAATAAGTCAATAATGTAAAATACAAAACTACAAATACCAATTAAAATAAACAAATACATAATCAAATGTTCAACAAAAAACATTCTTGGGCAGCAAATGTTCATCCCACAGTGGGGGTGATAGAGTCTCTTGATTCCACAATCCCAGATTAGTTAATGGCACATCAAGATCATCATCTGAATCATCATTCACATCATCATCTACAAAACAATGATCAACTACAAATATTAATAAATGTAACTAAAAAATATATGAAATATTATGTTAACATGTTACTTGAAAACTCATATCCATATCTTTCACTTCAACTCAATCACAGTATCTTTCACTAGCCTCAATATATTTTCTCTACTTATTTTTCTCTCTGTTTCGTCAAAGCCAGCTTAAGCTAAGATTCCCAAAAATCTAAAACCTTCAGTCTTAGAACTACAATAACAAACTTAACTTGATCAACTATCTTCAGATAAAACAAAACTCGAAAAGCCACTACTGTTCACAAAATCACTTCCCATGTTCTTCTCTATAAGTCTTTTCCATCAACAAAACTTCATCAAAGTAAAACATAAAGCAAAACTAGTAACACCTAACATAAAAATCTATCTCAAAATCAAAACCCCGCGTCATAAAATTCACATAGACATTTTCACAAACACCAAACACGCGTATAACATTACAAGCCGCAGACTTAAAAAATTAAATATAAAAAAAAAAAACACAAACACACACACACACACACACTTTACCTTGTTGTTTTAATATGTATTAGATTAAATAATGCCTTGTTGTCATGTTAACATAAAATCTCTAACTTGATTGAAAAAAGAAACATGTTTATAGGGCTATTGTTTTACAAGCAAAATTGTTAAAATAATTGAGGAGGATATCTGATGAATGAATCCCAAATCATTACCTACTTTTAAGTCAAATTATCAAAGCTTAAAAGGGGTTTATATACTTTACACTTGATACAATCTTTGTTAAAAACTCACCAATCTGCAATGGTGGAGGTGTGAGAGAGGAGATGTTGACGGCGACAATGACGATGTGAGACAATGAGAGAGGCGAGTTGTGACGGTGAGAGAGAGGAGATGGCGAGTTGCGACAGTGAGAGAGAGGAGATCAGAGATGGCAACAGTGGGAACTAGGATGAGAATGAGATGAGAGTTGAGAGTCCAACTGATTTAGGGATTTCAAATCCTTTTTTTTTTAAACAATAAACGAGTACCCGCGAGCACCCACGAGTTTACCTGTATAACTTGTTGATAATACGGGTCGGGCTGGGTACGAGTCCAAAAAAATGGGTCCAATACATTAGACCCGTACCCTATATTTTTTACCTGGGTACGGGTCAACCCGCGAGTCTGGACCCGTTTTATTAGGTCTATAAGCAAAAGACTAGTCATGTCTTGTGTAACAAGCCGGTTTGGTCATATGTTATTTATGTGCAAGGACAAGAGTGGGTCAAGATGGGATCTATGGACTCGAAATAGTTTGATCTCGAGTTCTCAGATGAATGTCAATAAACATTGAAAAGGGGAAATCTCTGGCCAGAATATAAAGTCAGATGAAAAGTAGTTTCGTGTTAACGAGTTCCATTGTATTGATTGACAATTCGATTAAAAATTAAGTTAAGGGTTTTGACATACCATGAACGATTCTAATCGGGATTAGACGACGGAGGGATTTTACTACACAGTACATATGATCGGAATAGGTTCATCGAAGTTTATACTTCATTTTGGTTTAGGGGTTACAGAACATTGCTAGACGTCTACCATAATTGGTGGGAGTTTCAATCATAAGGAGTTATAATAACATATCGAAATTTGATATTGGGCCCATGGCTAGATCACAATGAACCAAAATGGTCACACATAAAACCAAGCTCAAGGAGAGAGAGTAATACATATCATTAATCGGATTAATGATGTTCGGACATAAACGGTTGCATCCGTGTTAATGTATTGGTGAGAAAAGATTATCCATAGATAGCTAGCACTAACCAAGGGTAATAAAGATCTATTAAATATTATTATTGAATTGGATTCAATAATGAGGGAAAAAGTGCATTGGTTTTATTCTAAAGGGTTAGAATATTTAATGGAATTAAAATTTGGTTTAATTGTGAATTAACCATAAAACCAAGGACTTGACATAAATGCTTATTCTCAAGTTATTTTAAATTGTTTGAGGCTTTCCCAAAACAATTTAAAAATTGCACTTTGTGCCCATGGTATATAAATAAAGTGTTATACCATTTTTTGATAATAAAAAAACAAAAATCACTTTCACAAACTCCTTCACTCATATTCGGCTCTCTCTTCCTTGACTTGTGTCAATCACATTTTGAGTCTCTTCATTCTCAATTGAAGAATAAAGTCTCCAAGAATCAAGATCCAAGTGTTCAAAACCTAAGGAGTAGGTAATATTCCACCATTTTTTCTTGCCATATTTAGCTTATGAAATATGTTTGTGTTCTACCTTGCATCCATCATTTTCATACCATTTCCATGCTCAAAATGCATGAATCTCAACACTTATTACTTTAGATAAAAACCATAGGTGGGTCTCATCATAAGTGTCCCACTTGAGGTGTTTAACATCTCCCACTCACACATGATGGGACTTTCTCCCTCCATGCTTATACAAGATTCATACTTTAGTAAATATGCCATGTGACTGTGCATACTTCAAGAGCACCTTAGCTATATATTTGTTAGGAATATATAGCTTCTCGAATAATAAAACTTGAGTGTATATTATATGCGGCACCCTATTTTAGTGAACAACCCAGTTACGCAGCAGAAAACAAAAACATAAACTACATGGATCGTTCTTTAGAACCAAGATCCGAGTACAAAAATCACAGTTTATACAATATATATATTAAATTTGCAGAAATTTTTTTTAAGGTTTAAGGAATCATACGCACGTTTGGAGGCTCCTCCAACTTTGTCTTTGAACGTTTTGCTACCGACCCAAGTGTAAGGTCAAATCGACGTAGTCCACCCAAAGACAATCACAAAGAACTAAGGAGGGATTTGCTAGATCTTTTTTTTTTGGATAAGGTAAGTATGTATAAAAGACCAAAAATGTACAAATACGAGGGGCATACCCCAAGAGGATGACTGATAACTCTCAGTCAAGAACCCGTGGGAAAACCCAGAAAGTCATGAATAGCATAAAGAGAGCACACAAGCTCCCCACAAAGCAAGAAGATGCCATAAATAATAAAGCCACAAACCGGCATAAAAGAGCACGCAGGCTCACCACAAACACAAAGCCACAAATCGGCATAAAAGAGCACGCAGGCAAAAATCAATTCTGGTGTGAGAGAGTGAAATGAGGGGCTGTGTGTTTTCCTTTTCAATGAAAATGAGTGTAATGAAAAACTATTCCATTTTACAAAGAAACCTTTTCTTTTATAGTGATGTTTTTAATTGCCCTATTCCTATATGGAATAGGCTTGGGCTCCAACCCAAACACCCCATGTTTCCAAACACTCCCAAATAGATATTTATTGTAATTCATCATTATCTTCAATTAAAATCAATTAATATATATTTAATATATATATTAACATTTAACAATAATGATAATTTATTTAAATATATGCTAACACACATTTAAATGTAATTTCACTTATTTAATTTTTCTAACAAATTAATAAAAGGCTACGACCTCAGCAAATTTTGCACATGTGTAAATTACCAAATACTCTTTCACCCAAAAGACGAAAACACCTTCTTTCTTCCTGAGTCTTAAATTTTCTTCTATATGTGTGACCCAAAGGCTCCTCATCATACCGGTAGTGTAAGTATCGCGATTAACACCAATTAATCGTCTCACTAATACACATACCAAGATTGGCCCCTAGCAAGGCATCATGGCCACCCGATAGATTCTGATTCAGCAAAGTAGTTACCTATCAACGATATGGTTACCGTCCAATTCGATCCTTTCATCATACGTTATCTCGACGAGACAAGTCAGAGAATAGTGTCAACCTTCGGTCACTCTCGATATTATGTATTCATTTCTGGACTAATGACCTGTATTATAATCAGGATAGAGCAACAACTCAATCCCACTGTGGCCATAGTTTTAGTGTCATTGCCATAACTAATTGCACTGTGAAATAACTTCTCCTGTACCGGAGTGATAATCCTCTGTCTATCCACCATAGTCTTGATACACTCCTTGATGTAGCCAATCACCACCGTATTGACTCCTGAATAGAATTGCGTTAGGCTAGTGTCAAACTACACCAATCGGTGCACAGGTGCTCCAATGATCTCAAGTCTAAGGATCACATGCACCACCATTCGTTAGAGGATTTGTTCCATAGACACTGGGGTTACCATCCATATGGAATCCTCTGGTGGGTCAGTCCAGTGAACTTGCTGCGGTATATCCGCCTACAACAAACACCCATGTGTTGCACCAGGTTGTCACCAAACAACCTTGACAAGTGAGATCAGTCACTGCCTTTTGACAGGGTCGTTCAACACTATGATAGCCTTACCGTATTATCTGTGCCCTTACTTCAGAATAATACTGAGGCTACAGATGTTTCTATAATGGCCACCATATGTGCTGATAGGGTTCTCACTATCAAGATTTGAAACACTTGATACCCTCGTCATGGTTCTACCATTCTAAGGACATATATCAATACATATTGCAATAATAATGATTTATGCGATATAGAATAAAATGTCTTTTATTATTGATTAATGAACATTATTACAAAGAGTCAATTCTACAATAATTGATTGGTTCCAGGGCATCTACTCTAACACCCTAGATCACTTATCACATTTTATCTCTAACGATTTGATTTAGATAGTTAAACTTTATTGTATTCATAATTATGCTTTGTCTTTACATAAAAAAAAAAAAAAAAAAAACATAATTGGTCGACCGAGGAATACACAAAGTAATAATGTGATAATACCAGAATTGTGATCTTCCTCCTTTCTCGATTCTCGCAACTTTCATTTAATTTGCTTTTCTAGAAATGTTCCAATAGATTGAATCATTCTTAATCCTTTGGTAACATTTGCTGATAGCAATCATTAAAAATCAAGGCTTTGAGAAACAACTAGAGTAACAAGGGTACCCTTTGAGATTTGATTATGATAATCTCAAGGTCTCACACAATGTTAAAGTTGAGATCTTTACTTTCATTACCCTTGTGTTCAAACTTTTGCATATGTGGTATGAATCACATGTTACGACACTTCCTCCTTTCCCTTGGAGTGCTTGTGTAATGACTCTTTTTCTAGCTAGTGTATTCGTAAAATAATAGTAAAAACTCATTAAATATATATATATAAGAAAATATATAAACGAGTATAAAAGTATAAAACTATGAGCCCGTATTTAATTTTCTTTATACACAAAACTTTACATAATATAATAAAGTCTCAAAATGTTAACTTGGCAGTTTTGCCCAAACCTTTCGTTGCGTGACTGTTCCAAATGACCGTATTTCACCTGTTACCTGGAAAAACATTGAAAACAACGGGATGAGCACTAATTGCTCAGTAAGTAAACCCGCTATGCTACCCTTCTCCTTCCGTTGCTTAAATTCTGAATTTCTTTCCTTACTTCACATTTCCTCATTCTTCTCTATTCTTTCTCTACTCTTACTCTATTTTTCTCTCTATTCTTTCTTTGTTCTTTCTTTGTTCTTTCTCTATTCTTTCTCTGTTCTAATTTCTCACTACTCAGATAATGGGCATGATAATATGCATATATAAAATGAAAATGCACAAATGTATAAAACATGCATTTTCTTTTCTATTTTTCTTATTCCGTTTTCTGTTTCTTTTCTCTGTATTTCTTTCTTTGCTTCCTTTTCTAGTCTTTCTTTCTTTTCTTTATTTTTGTTCCTTTTTTTTTTTCATTCTTTTCTTTTCCTTTCTTATTCTTCTTTCTTCTTCTTAGGCCGCTCACTAAAGGCGACGTGCATGTGGGAAAAATTCTTCTTGTCACTCACGATTCCCCATCGCCACAACCTTTTCTTTTTTTTACACTTCTTTAAATAAAATTCAGATTTGAACTTCTTTAATATTCTCATTTCTTTCTATTTACTCTTTAACCTTCTTTAGTGCTTTTGCATGCTCTTATGAATATGTATGCATGTAGATGGTTTCATGCTTATAATTCTTTCTAAATTCACATGTTTAAATGCAATTATGCAATATGGAATGCGAACATGCCATTCTCTACTATCTACAAACTCATCTAAATATAACATATAATCATACTCATATGAGCACTTCTCTTTGACATTTCATCAAACAACTTATATGTACAAAGCAACTCTCATTTGGCTACACTTCTATCTCTTTTCTAAGCCACGAAAAAGTGGGAATAAAACCCTCCATATTTAATGCCAAATCTGCCCAAAATACACACTCCAAAATTTCCACTTCAATTCTTCCAAATTTCATTCAAACATTCATCAAGCATTAAATACACCAACACAACTTCTCATAGATAAGCTATAATCATCATTCAACACCAAATCCATCAACAATTCTACATATAACACATATATATGCATAAAAGAAATTCTCTACACAACATAACTTAAATCATACTTAGGGTAGGATTTACTTACCTTATATGTGAGCAATCCAACCCTTTAAGAATCTTCTTTGATCAAACTCTCTTCCTCTTAAATCCTATGAACACAAACCATCAAAATTCAACACTTTACAAATTAAGACTCACCTCTTAGTGCAAGAATCTTACCTAAAGATGCTTGGGATTGAAAATCCACTAAAAAATACCCAAAATCTATGAATTTCTTTTAGAGAAGAATTGAAGAAATTGAGAGAGTATGGAGGTGAAGGTGGCGTGAAAATGGGTGAAGAGTGGCTAGGGTTTCACTCTTCAATCCTTGATATAACATAAAATTATATATTAGTTTCCCATTTTGCCCTTGCACTTTCTTTAAAATTCTATCTATGTCCCTTAGTCAATTACCATAATGCCCTTATTTTTATTGCATTCTCCATGAAATTCTATCTCTTTTCACTCCCCACAATTTCAACTAATTTTGAGTGAAAAGACCATTTTACCCTTAATGCAAGTTTAAGGCATTTTCTCAAAATAACTTTAACAAAAATCAACTAAAGGTATAAGAGTATAAATTAAATTACGTACCTCCATGTGGGCGTTACAGCTTGTCTTTTACTTATAAATGTTGTACAGATTTTAGTGAAGCATACCTAGTGTCTACCTTGTGTTCACCTTCATACTTTTCAATTCATTAGAACTCTAATCTAGCGTTAAGACAGATAAAGTAATAAATTTATTTATCACTTATGGTCATACTTCATTATGTCATTATTTTTATCTTGGTTTAGGTGACTTTAAATATTTTAAGCTTGAATCTTTATTATCACGTAGATAATAAGCTTAAAATCGTCTCATCTCCATTCTCACAAAGTAATGGAGGCAATTGCCTGTGTGAGAAGGATAATATGTATCTTTTGGTATAGGCTTTGTAAATGGTTCTGCAACCATGTCTTGCGCAGATATCTACTTCATGTTCACCTACTTTTCTACCACCAAATCTCGCACAAAGTTGTATTTGATATCTATGTGCTTTGTTTTACCATGATATTTGGGATCCTTAGTACATGCTGTACGTTTATGGATCGAGTGAACGCAGCGGAATACAAAAAAATTTCCCGATCCACAACCAAGAACCCTAAGATCTTTATACCTGTTTTATGTTGTTTGCATATCAAATAAACATTAAATAATTAATTTCAAATTTCATACGAGCGTTTGGAGGCTCCATCAAATTGTTTTGAATCGCTTCTAATCTAAGATAGGAATGAACTCCTGGTATCCACACGAAAACAGGACATCGATCACCAAAGGTCTCGGTGTGCTAGCCAAACCCGATTGGATCAAGGATGAAAGGCAAAATTATTCTCTTGAAAAATTCTTCTCCTTCAACTATAGGTGTCCATGGTTTAGGAGAGTGAGAGAGAGATAGAGGGGGCGGCTAGGGTTTTTTTTTAATTGAATTATTTGTTTTTTTTTTTTATTTTTAATTGCACTTTAAATAGTGCACAATCAAAAACCCTAATCTAATATGGAATTGCAATCAACTAATTCCATATTTAGATTAGACATAGTCTAGTACCAAAACAAGGTAATTCCACACATAGTATTTTATTTCAAATTTAAATTTGATATTATATTATCTTTATATATGTGTGTGTGTGTGTGTGTGTGTGTGTGTGTGTGTATACACACATACACACAACCTCACTTATTTTAATTTCCATATGAAATTAAATATAGGCAACGACCTCAGCAAATTTAATTGCACTATGAGATTACCAAAATACCCTTTCATCTTAAAAGACGAAAATATCCTTCTCATTTGTTTATCCTTAATCTATCTTCTATGTGTGCGACTCGAAGGCTCCTCATCATATCGACAGTAGATAGTATCGCGATTGACACTCAATCAGTCATCTCACTAAACACAGACCAAGGTTGTCCTTTAGCAAAGCATCACGGCCACTCGATAGATTCGAATTTAGTGAAACAGCTTACCTATCAACGATATGACTATCGTGCAATCAAATACTTTCATCATACATTATCTCATCAAGGTTGAGGTACAGAAGTAGTGTCAACCTCATATATCTTTGATCTCTTTGTATTCGGTTATTGGGCCAACGATAAGAATAGATTGGACTGAGCTACAACTCAATCCCACTATGGCCACATATTTAGTGTCATTGCCATTTACTGAATTGTTTAGTGAGATAATTTCTCTTGAACCTGGGAGTGGTGAATCCTTTGTTAATCTACCATAGTCTTGATACACTTCTCGATGTAGCCAATCACTATCGTTATGATAGATCTAAATAGAACTACGTTGGGCTAGTGTCAAACTTCACCAATTGATGCACAAGGCGCTTTAGTGATCTCAAGTCTAAGGATCACATGCACCACCATCCGTTAAAGGATTTATTCCATAGACACTAGGGTTACCATCTATGTGGAATTCTCTAGTGGGTTTGTCTAGGGAACTCGCCTATGTCAAGCATCCATGTGTTGCACCAGGTTGTCGGCAAACAACCTGAACAAGTGAGATCAGTCACTGCCTTTTGACAAGGTCATTCAACACTATGATAGCCTTACCGTATTATCTATGTCCTTACTCAGAATAATACTAAGGCTATAGACATTTCTAAAATGGCCAGCATATGTGATCATAAGGTCCTCACTATCGAGATTTGAAACACTCGATACCCTTGTCACGGTTCCACCATTCTAAGGACATACATTACGACATACAATAAATATGCATTACATAATGTAGAAAAAGCATTTTATTGATTATAAACATTATTACAAAGAGTCAATATTACAATAATAGAGTGGCTCTAGGGCACCTACTCTAACATATGCTATTGCTGCTTGATGGTCACAGTTTACTCTCAGTGGTTCAATAGCAACATGAATTATTCCCAAATGATTCATGAACCGTCTCAACAAAATAACTTCTTGCACTACAGTTGAAAATGCTACAAACTCATCCTCCATTATAGATAAGGTTATACATGATTGTTTCTTACAAGTCCAAGATATAGCCCCGCCATTTAATAAGAAAACAAATCCAAAATTAGATTTGCTTTCATCTAACTCCCCTCCCCAATCAGCAACAATGTAGCCTCTCAAATGTAAATCATTTCCTTGATAACATAATGAGTAATTAGCTGTTCCTTTCAGATATCTTAAGATTCTCTTCACTGCTTTCTAATGTGCTTGTCTTGAGTCAAACAGATATCTACTTACCAACCTAACATCGTAACAAATATTAGGTCTTGTGCACATCATGACGTACATGAGCTTCCAATAGCACTTGTATAAGGAACATTTCTCATTTGTTCCTTTTCTTGTGGAGTCTTAGGACACAATTTACAGCTCAAAGTCTCACTTTTCGAGATAGAGTTGTCTATGGGTTTGCAATCTTGCATATGAAATCGTTCAATAATTTTCTTAATGTATGGCTCTTGCGAAAGAGACATTAATTACCTTGAGTGGTCTCTTGAAATCTTGACTCTTTGAATTCATTAAGAAACCTCTTGTTATTTCCAACTATAAGTATATCATCAACATATAATAATAATATAACAAATTTGTTAGTGGATCTTTTTGTATACACACAGTGATCTTCTTCAATCATTTTGAAATCATACGACATTATCGTATTATCAAATTGAATGTACCACTATCTTAAAGACTGCTTGAGGCCATAAATTGACTTTAAAAGTCTACACACTTTATGTTCATAACCTTCTCTAATAAAACCTATTTGATGCTCCATATAGATCTCTTCTTGTAATTCTCCATTGAGAAAAATGGTCTTTACATCCATTTGATGCAATTCAAGATCCATGCTAGCAATTATAGCTAGAATAAGTCGAATTGAGGTAAACCTCACAACAGGTGAGAAGGTTTCTTCATAATCTATTCCTTCACGACTAAGCGAGCTTTGTATCTTTCAATACTTCTATAAGCGTTACGCTTGATTTTGAGAACTTATCTCGCCCTTCTTTGGAAAGTTAGTTTCCAAAAATGTGATATCTCGTGATTCAAATTTAGCCTTGTTACCACTTTCTTGTTCTCTTATGAACACGTATCCTTTCGATTGCTCTGAGTATCTTAGGAAGATACATTTTTTCCCCTTGGACCTAATTTTCCATATTTATGGGAAGACTCGTGAACATAGGCAGCACATTCCCATGGCTGTTGAAAATTTAAATCGGGTTTTTGATTTTTTCATAACTCATATGGCGTAGTGATAACTGATTTGGAGGGTACTTTGTTGAGTATGTATATGGTAGTTAATAAGACATCACCCCAAAAGGTGATGGGTAAATTTGCCTATGTCATCATTAATCTCACCATTTCAAGCAAGGTTTCGTTTCTCCTTTCTGAAACACCATTCTGTTGTAGAGTCCTTCGATTAGTTAATTGATGTTCTATTCCCATCTCATCACATAAATCTCTGAATTGATCAAATATCTACTCATGACCTCGATCGATTCTTAAAACTTTTTTTTTTTTTTTATCTAATTGATTCTCAACTAAATTTTATATTTCTTAGAGCAATTTAAAGCTCCAGATTTATAAGAAATAAAAAAGACATAACCGAATCGTGTGTAATCATTTATAAATGTGATGAAATAAATAGTCTCATGCCTTGCCCTCACATTCATTGGACCATAAATGTCATAATGAATCAATTGTAATGGAACTTCAGCTCTTATCGCTTTTCCAAATGCTTTTCTTCTTGTTTTTCTAGCTGGGCAATGCTCACAAGTAGACAATTCTACTTTTTTTTAAGTTTCCTAATAAGCCTTTTCTTGCTAGTATATTCATTCGATGTTGACCAAGATGCCCAAGTCTATCATGCCATACATCATTTCCATCGATATTAGAAGATGTAACAAAGGAAAAACATACATTACTAGAATTGTAATCAACATCCAAAACAATAAAACCATCTAAAAAATATCCACATCCATAATAACTTGTTCCCAAAGACAAGTTAACATCATTGTTTGAAAAGTTCCAATTAAATCCTAATTTAAGTAATACTAACACATAAATCAAAATTCGACGAATATCAAGAGCATATAACACATCATGTAGAAATAGGGTTTGACCTCCACGCATGACTAACTTGCTTGTGCCAATCCTATTAACTTCCTCCTTGGAGTTGTTTCCTACATATATCCATCTTATGCCCTGTGGATCTGTCAAAATTCCACGAAGGAACTCTTGTCCCTTGCTATATGGTTTGTGGTTGCTGAGTCTATAGTCCACAAAGGACGAAATTTAGTTAGAAAAATGGAACTGGCAACATTAAATGTACTTACATGGGCAAACAAGTGTTTTACCTTTTTTGGCTCACTATAATCCCGAGCGTCTCTTTTTGCCATAGTTATAGCATTTGACTTTTGCTATATTCTTCTTTTTGGAAGGACGCTTTCCTTTTCCATGTTGGTAAAACCTTTTTTTCTTATAAGCCTGAGCACTTCCTTTGTTGCCCCTTTGTTGGGACCCACCTTGGAATTTACGTTTAAATCATTTCCCACATTGTGAGTTGGATTCAGTTATATACACATCAGTATTCGCCTTATTATTAGCACTAATGCGATCCTCTTCTAGTCCCAAATGACGCACGACATCTTGTAAAGTTTTGATGACATGATTGTGGGTTAGGTGAATCTTCATATGTTCCCAACCATGGGGCAATGATTGGATAACAACCTGAGCCTGTTGTTCGTCTGTTAGGACATGACCTGCATCTCTCAGTTCATTAATCATGTTTGACATTTGCCTCAAGTGTTGCCTCATTGTATAATTTGGTTGTTTCTTGTAGGTGTCCAACTTGATTGTAAGTGATCGAAGTTTGGTAATGGACGTACCTCCAAACTTTACAACTAGTGCGGACCACATGTCCTTTACTATTTCATACCTTATGTAATCCCTCATTATGTCATCATCCATGCTGATGAACAACGTAATGCAAGCAGTGGAGTTCTTTTTCTTCCAGGTTTCATAAGCTGCACGGTCTCTCCTATGTTGTACTGTGTTTCCGTTCTCATGCTCTTCCGTGGATGTGTTAAGAGCTTCAAGAGTCTCTTGCTCTTCTAATACATATTGTAGTTTCATGCTCCTTATCTCATAATTTTCACTATTCAATTTTACTCTTTTATTAAGTTTGGCAACAATGTTCTTAGATGCAAATGCCATTTCTAAACACACATACATATGGATATTTTCATGTCACTAAATGGTCAGAACATACATCTTATATTGTTAATTAATTATATCAATAATAATTGCACATTAGATTTGGAATCAAAAGTTCAATTTTTTTTTATTTTTTTTAAAACAATCATCATCCAAAATGCTAATCTTTAATTATTGTTAATATAATTAATTGTGTAAGGAATTCTTATAAAGTCACAAAAGACTTAAATTTGTACTCAATGAACATAAAATTCTCATTCCAATGACGAATCAAGTATAATTCGACATATATAAATAAAACAAATTTCATTACATAAAACAAGAACTAACATTTACAAAGAAATTCAAAGGCTCCATAATTAATAATAAATAAAAGAAATTAAATCCTATGTTAGAGTAGGTGCTCTAGAGCCAATCAATTTATTGTAATTGACTCTAATGTATCATGTTTATATATATAAAGGCAGTATTTATATTATGTAATTCGTATGTTGTGTATGTTATAATATATGTCCTTAGAATGGTAGAACCGTGATGAGAGAATCAAGCGTTTTAAGTCTTGATTTTGAGATCCCTATAAGCACGTATGGTGGTCATTCTAGAAGCTTTTATAGCCCTAGTATTATTCTGACCTAGGGCACATATAATATGGTAAGGCTATCACAACGTTAAACTACCCTACTAAAAGGTAGTGACAGGTCTCACATGTCAAAGTTGTTAGGTGACAACCTTGTGTGACACATGGGTGCTTATTGGATGCAAGTTCATGAGACAAACCCAATAGAGGGTTCCATGCAGATGGTAAACCTAGTATCTATAGAACAAATCCTTTTACGGATGGTGGTGCATGTGATCCTAAGACTTGAGATAATTTAAGTGTCGTGTGTACATAATGGTGTGGTTTAACACTAATCCTTTTCAGGGTTACCAGTATGGTGGTGATTGGCTACATCATGAAATATATCAAGGCTATGCTGGATCAACAAAGGATTCATCACTCCTAGTTACAAGAGAATTTATCTCACTGCGCAATTTGGTTATATGGCAGTGACTATAAATCTGTGGCCATAATGGAATTGAGTTGTCGCTCAAATCCAATTTTATTCTGGTCGTTAGTTTGATACCAAACACCAATTACATCAAGGGCATGATCTGAGGATGACACTTAGCTCAACCTTGATGAGATAATGTATGATGAAAGGATTGGATGACATAGTATGTTAGGATATAATCAAAGATATAGGTAGCAGAAAACAAAAATTTACCGATTAAAACTCTAAGCCCAAAATCCGCATATGAGATACATTGTTTACATGTTACAAAACATTAAAAACCCATTCAAGGTTTTAGATTCTTACCCACGTTGATGGCTTTACCGCTCAATTGTTGAAAAACGCTCACACTTCAAGGATAGAAGTGAACCATGATATCCATACAAAGTCAAGAATCAACACGCAATCACTTTGCTAGTTTGATTTGTGATGTTTAAAGAAGAAGGGAGTAAGACAAATCAAGAGAGAAAAATTCTCTCAACTCTCTCTTGGGTGGCAATGAAATAACTATTAGGGAAATTAGGAGAAAAGTGCCTTCTTATAGGCACACCCTAATTTTCCTAATTAGAGTACATTACCAATATACCCTTTCACTAATTAAATAATTAGTTTCTTTGATTTGCGAAGAAAATCCTAACAGAGTATTAGGCCATTGTTATTTTATTAATCTAATAATGATTTTTCAGTATTTAAAACATATATACACCTATATATATATATTTAAATAATAATGTTTTATTTATTTAAAATATATATACGACGATATATATATTTAAATAAATAATCAATCTTACATATTAAATCCAATATGGGATTGGATCCAAACAACAACCTTTCTAGCAAATTTAACTGCTCTGTAAGATTTACCAAAATACCTTTTCATCAAAAAATGACAAAAAGGCCCCTCACTCGCTATCTTCTTTAAATTGCCTTTTAAGTGAGTGACTAGTAGGCTCCTCATCATGTCAGTAGTGAGCAATATCGCGATCAACACCCTATTAATCCTCTCATTACACACTGACCAAGATTGACCTCTAGCAAGGCATCATGGCCACCCAACAAATTCGGATTCATCGTGTTCGCTACCTATCAACAATATGTTTACCATACAATCAAATCATTTCATTATCTATTTTGTCATCAAGGTTTGAAGCATAGAAATAAAGCCAGCTTCAAGTATAAACCTCCTTGACATATTCATATTCGGTTATCGGACTAATCGACCAATCGAGCACCAATTCAATTCCACTATGGCCACAGATTCAAGGTCATTATCTCTTACTGAATATCTCACCGAGATAATTTCTCCTACACCCAGGAATGATGAATCCTTTGTCAATCCACCATAGCCATGATGTACTTCTCAATTCAGCCAATCACTACCATACTGATAACCCTATGATTACCTTTGGTTTGTGTCAAACTACACCAATAGTTGCACACGGTGCTCCAGTGATCTCAAGTCTAAGGACCACATGCGCCACCATCTGTTAGATGATGTATTCCGTGGACATTGGGGTTACCATCTATATGGAATCATCTGATGGGCCACTCTAGTGAACTTGTAAATAACAAGCACCCATGTGTCACACCAAGTTGTCACCAAACAACTTTGACATGTGAGATTTGTCACTACCTTCTGGTAAGGTCGTTCAATGTTATGATAGCCTTACTATATCATTTGTGCCCTAAGTCAAGATAATATTGAGGCTACAGACGTTTCTAGAATGGTCACCATAAGTGATCATAGGGATCTCACAATCAAGACTTATCACTGCTTGATTCACTCGTCACGGTTCAAACCCTTTAAAGGCATATATTAATACATATATATGGAATATGCTTTACATAATATAAACGATGCCTTTTATAGATTAAATAATCATGATCCATAGAATCAATATACAACAATATGATTGGCTCTGGGGAATCTACTCTAACATAGTAACCATACCGTTGACATGTATTAGTTCTTCGTTGATCTCTACTTGTTGGGTGGCCATGACGCCTTGCCAGAAGCCCATCCTAGGCTGTGAATAATGAGATCATTATGGGTGGTTAATCGTGATATTGGTCACTACCAACATGATAGGAGGCCTACGGGTCACACACATAAGGAAAGTTGATTGCGGAATGTATATTTAATCAAAGAAAGGTTAAAGGGTATTTTGGTCTTTTCACATAGACAAGGGTAATTCAGTAATTCTACATGGGTAGGCGCCTATGTGTATTTATTGTGTAATAAATAAATTACCAAGTTAATATTTAATATATTTATTTATTAAATATATTTGTATTAATTGTATTAAATTATATGTTTAATATTAATTGAAAAACTAAATTCCTAATTAGTTGAGTAATATATATTTAAATATATTGATGCTATTAGGAAACCTAATTAATACTATTCTTGTTTGGTTTGGGATTAAAACCAAACAAGGAAAAAGAATAGTATCCTATTCCAAATTGGAATGGGGTTTTAAGTTGCCTATATAAGAACTTAAAATTAGGTTTAAAAAGAGATTATTCATTCAATCGAAATTAAGAACAAAATTGAGAGAGAGAAAAACCCTAGTGCCACTTTCATACCCTCTCTAGCAATTGGGTATCTTTGATTCCTCTGCATTCTCTCTGTGTGGATATCGAAGTGCGATTCTACACTTAAATTGATTTGTGAAGACTAAAGAGAAAGAGCCTCCAAACGATAGTAAGTAATTCGCAAACCTTGTATGTGAATTAACATGGAAATAATTAAATCAATACCCAGATCGTGGGATTAAAGGTTTGATAAAATTTTAAATGAGTATTCCGTTGGGTTTTTAACCATGTTAAACCTAACATCATATACTCCATTATATGGACTGCGAACAACTTATGAAGCCTATCTATAAGGTCCTTATCTAGCTCATAATGGATCTTAGGCAATGGATTTCCTATCATCTTATGGTGTCCCTTACGAGTAGAAACACCAATTGTCCTCTTAGCACCCCAGTTTAAATATTCCTTGTTGAAATTTTCAAATAAGAGTTGATAACCTTTACACTCCATCTTTTTCCATATTAGATCAAGGAAACCAGCAAGACTTGGGTAATTGAGAGTTGTTTGGAGTGCATTAAACTTCATATCCTCCCAAAGTAAACCCCTTTTCCCAAACAATTTCTTATATCATTTTCTTTTCCATTTGGTTCACTAGTCGGACTAACTCATTTTCTTTTCCATTTGGTTCACTAGTCGAACTAACTCATTTTCTTTTCCATTTGGTTCAAACTTATAACCACAAAGTGTCCTCATCATGGTATCCACCTTTTCTCTTTGGTGAGTTGTCCTAATAACCTTTGGAGTTCTTCTAATCAATGCCATGAATTCACTTCCTATAACAAATACAAGAATAAAAAAATTAATTAATATTCTTTTATTTATTTCCAAATAAATAAATATATATTTTACATAGACATAATTGTTTATTTATTAAATAAATTAAAAAATAGCCCCAATTATGACTAAAGAATCCTAAGTTGGTGCTTTGTCTTTTATAGATAATAGGCTCAGTGGGCCAATTGTAAGGCTCTCAACCATGAGGTCCTTGGTTCGAATCTTAGGTGAGCAGGAGACATATATATATATATAGTCTTTTATAGATAATAGGCTCAGTGGGCCAATTGTAAGGCTCTCAACCATGAGGTCCTTGGTTTGAATCTTAGGTGAGCAAGAGACATATATATATATATATGAGGTCCTTGGTTTGAATCTTAGGTGAGCAAGAGACATATAAATATATATATATATATATATATATATAGCCCAAGCCGGTGCCGGGGCTAGCGTCTATTAAGAAGAGGATAACCGGCTTATTTCGCTCTTAAATCCATTTAACCTTTCTCCGGAACGACTTTGAATACCGATATGGGATCACCTTCCCAAATCAACTGCAACTGATTCAAGAACAGCAAGAACAGTTGCTCACTCGGTCGTAGGGAAAAGAGTAAGTGATAGTCATCCATCGCCTTGAGCGGAGCCTGGTTTGGGATCGAGCTCTTCTACCCTTCCTAAGGATCATGGGTCATGAGATTCAAATGAGTTCAAATCAAATTAAAATAGGCCATCTGCCTTGATTCAACTTCTCCCAAGGGGCAATCAAATCAAGCCTTTGAAACTAGGTCAGGTCAAATATAGGCTCCGTTTGGTTCACAATTTTGTGTTTTTGGGAAAAGTTTTTTAAAAAAAGTTAAAAAAAAAGTTGAATTGGGCGGGTATTACGATGTAGGATTTACAAATTCATAAAATACCCCCTATGTTTGTTTTTTTACAAAACACCCCTTATAATAAAACATTAAAAGTTAACAAAAATACCCCCAATCCACCCTCAAATACGGACAGCCGGCCACCACCGCCGGAGGGTGGCCGGAGTCGCCGTAACAAAAACATTAAAAATATTTAGGGGTATTTAATTGAATTAACAAATTTAGGGGGTTTAAAAAATATTGAATAAAGTTGAATAATATTGTGAGTTTTTGGGTATTTTACTGTTTAACTTTTTTGGGAATACTAAAAGTAGTATTCCCAAAATCCAACCAAACGAAGCCATAGCTATTTACACCTTTGAAAGTTGTCCAATCAGTTTAGTTTAGAGAGCCTAGATTCTCTTCTCCCCGTACGGATCCATGTTCTGCCTTCTTTCAGTCCTATCTTGGCCACTTAAGGTTTCACATCTCTCAAGTCCTGGTTGGCTATTGACTTGGGTTTGTTCACTCAACAATTATTGAATCTGGATCCGCAAGTGACTGAACTTCCTTTTGAGCTAACTGCATCAGCTATGCCGACAACAACATATTCTCTAGCAAAAGAAATGACCTAGACTAGATCTCTTCTACTGGGAAATCCCGATCCCGCATTTGAGAAAGTTTAGCTATGCCCACAACTCTTTCAAAGGAAAGCAGTCTTCTCAAGAAGAAAGTCATAGTCACACCGCTAATAGGCGAAAGAAGAGATTCCCAGCTATCTAATAAGACTAATAGTCGTACCAATATATATTGACTCAATTTGACTAGCTCGTTGACCGATTAGGTTGGATGTTGACTGATTTGGTTTGACCTAGTTGACCATTGACTGATTGGGTTGGATGTTGATTGCGTCGGTTTGACCTTGACGAGTCTATTTGACCCATTGACTCACTTTGACTTGGTCATCTTGACTCGATTTCTGTAAATTTTAAAGCCAGATTTTTGCAAATTTCATAGTCCTTTTTGGGTCAAAATTCCAGTGTTTAAGAGAGAAAATTAAATGTGGACTTATGGCCTATGCCAACGGCAACACAAATGTTGTTGCCGTTCCAAATCTCCGTAATAAATGGTGGTCAAATTTGCCCAAACGACGATTTCTCCCAAAACTTTAAACCACCATAACTTTGTAATCCAAACTCCGTTTTTGGCAAATAATATATCGATAGAAAGCTCTTTCAACAAGTATTCTAGTGACACCAAAAGCAAAAAAATATATGTTTTATACTAAAAGTTATGCTCTATTTATAGTTATGGGTTTTAATTAAAAAAAAATGTCATATACAATTACGGGTTTCTCATGTAATGTACTCCAAATTTGCATTTAAAAAATTCTAGTATTTATCACAGATCACCAAGGCATAATACACTAAATAAAATCATGGCAAAACAACATGTAATAAACAGGGATTATGAACATGCTCTGACACCAATGTTGGAAAATAGAATAATGTAGTCAGACAGATTATCAAAATTAATTCCCAAGATCTTATGAACTTGTACCTAATTGCAATCACATTGTTTGTACACAATGTAATGAATTGCAATACAAATTCACAGCATAAATACCTCTTGTGGACCCAAGTTGTAGTATAGCTTTGCATAGAAAAATTTCCCAACCCAAATCCTCCAAATTGCAAAAACAATCAAAGAAGTATTTCTATATTTCTTCTTCTTCTTCTACGTATTGTAATTTGAAATTCTACAAATTATATATATTTAGTTAACTTGAAGTTATCAAGGTAACTGCTTGGAGTTAGGTTTGTGTAGTAACTGTTGAAGCAGTTAACACATTTTTATTTTAGATAAAAACATAGGTGGGTCCCATCATGGGTGTCCCACCAGAGGTGTTTAACATGATCCAAGTGCTTCTTCTCTCAAGTTATCAATTGATTCATTATTTTCCAAGCATGAATTAAGTATATTAAGGGTATAAGGGCAAGGTTATGATGGAGCTAGTAACATGATAAGTGAATTCAATGGGTTAAAAAGTTTGATCATGAGGGAGAATCAATTAGCATACTATATTCATTATTTTGCTCAACAGCTTCAACTTACATTTGTTGCTATTGCAAAAAATGATGTTCAAGTTAGAAGTCTTTTATAACACGGTAGTTGATCTAGTAAGTGTTGTTGGAGTGAGATATCCTTCAAGAACGTCAAATTGCTCATGTTTCTGAAGCATTAGCAAATGATAAACTTACAAGTGGACGTGGATTGAATCAAGAAGCTATGCTTAAAAGAGTAGGAAATACACATTGGGTTTCACATTATGGTACGCTTGCATCTTTGATTGTTATGTTTCCATATGTGGTAGATGTTCTTGATAATGTTGTTGAGAATGGTTCAGATCCTAAACAAAAAGCTCAAGCTTCTACTTTGTTAGAGTTTATACACTCTTTTGATTTCATATTTAGCTTACATTTAATGAAGACTGTGTTAGACTTTACAAATGAATTATCAAACGCCTTACAAAGAAAAGATCAAGATATTGTTAATGCAATGAAATTAGTGAAGTTATCAAAATAAAGGCTACAAATGTTCAAAGATGATGGATGAAATGGTTTGTTAACTAGAGTTTCTTCATTTAGTAAAGAAAATGTTATTATTGATTCAAATATGAATGACAATTTTGAAATGAAAGGGCGACCGCGATGCAAAGTTCATCAAGTTACAAATTTACATCATTATCAGGTGGAATGCTTTTATGCTACCATAGATTTACAACTCAAAGAGCTTAACAATCGTTTTAATCAATTGAATACAAAGTTGCTTCTTTGTATGGCATGTTTAAATCCAAATGATTAATTTTCTGCTTTTGACAAAAAGAAGTTGATCCGTCTTGCTTAGTTTTATCCATGTGACTTTTCACCAGTGGAGCCTGTTACAACTGCAAGTGTTGAAAGAACATTTTCTACGATGAAGATTGTGAAAAATTGACAGTGAAATCGAATGAAAAATCATTTATCAAATGCTTGTCTTATTACATACATTGAGAGAGAGATATTTGATGGCATCGTCAATAAAGCAATTTCGCAACGTTTTTAAAATATGAAAAATTGTCGGGGGCAATTGTAGGATTAATAATTTAATTTTTACTTCAGTATATAATTTGAAAGTTTTTTTTTTTTTATTTTTTTTTTTTTTTTTTAAAAATTAAAAAGAGTATTAGTCTATACATGAGTTATGGATATGTTCAACATATATAGTGAAATAATTTTTGATAGAGTATTTATATAAAGTTCAAAGAAAACATGGATTAGCTAAAGTTTCCCCAAAACCTAATTATTCTATAAAGCTCATATATATATTACTAAAAAATTAGGGTTTATTTATTTGGAATATCCTCTAAAATTAGCGAAACCACTTTAAAAATATCATAAACACTTAAAAAATATCAAACCCTACTTAGGTATTTAATGTTTTAATATCATTATGATATTTTAACTTAAGTATTTTCAAAGGGCGTATTAAATTAACCCATAATTGATTGAAAGATGAAAATGATAGATGGTTTAAAAGAATCAATATATTATAATCCTGAAGCAGACTGCTTCTTCTGACGCCACGTAGGATTGATATATGATCGCCATGTAGGATGTTCTTAATTGGTCCACGTGTTTGTGTTTATTGGGCTTGCTATAATAATCATGGTTTCAATTACCTAAAATTCTCAAAATAATATTTTAAAGATATTCACTAAATCTAACTATTTATCACAATCTCTTAACTATTGATATTCTACATATTACATTTAATCGAACATGATAATATTCATCAACCCTTCAGTTATCACAACAATTTATGGAAACTATGCACTAAATATGTTCAATAAATGTAACTATTTACGAGAAACTCTCTTGCTATTCTACCTTTTCGCATTTGTTGTTCCTAATATTTTAAATATATTCACTAAATCTAACTATTTATCACAATTATTAACTATTGATATTCTACATATGTACATTTAATCTAAAGCAGACTGCTTCTTCTGAAGACACATAGGATTGATATATGATCGTCATGTAGATATTGTTAATTGGTCCACGTGTTTGTTGTTTATTGGGCTTGCTCTAATAGTCATGGTTTCAATTACCAGTTATTTTCTCAAATAATATTTTAAAGATATTCACTAAATGTAACTATTTATCACAATCTCTTAACTATTGATATTCTACATATGTACATTTAATCTAAACATGATAATATTTATCAACCCTTTAGTTATCACAACAATTTATGGAAACTATGCACTAAATTTTTCAATAAATGTAACTGTTTACGAAAACACTCTTGCTATTCTGCCTTTTCGCATTTTGTTGTTCATAATATTTAATATATTCACTAAATCTAACTATTTTCACAATCTCTTAACTATTACATATGTACATTTAATCTGAACATGTAATATTCATCAACCCTTCAGTTATCACATCAATTTAGTGGAAACTATGCACTAAATATGTTCAATAAATGTACTATTTACGAGAAATAGTCTCTTGCCTATTCTGCCTTTTCGCATTTTGTTGTTCCTATATAAACATAACAAAATACAATTTGAAATATCACACGTCTTTGGATATATCTTTGCAGGATAGTTATGATAGTTTCGAATATTTTGTTTAAAGATATTAATCAATTGCGAGATGATTGGATATTGATTGTCAGGGTTTCTAGATGTGGGAATGTTTTAATTCAGAAGGGACAACGGCTGATTATCTTGACATGATCTTATTGATGAAAGTTATATTATATTTTGTTAAATTATATAATTTTACCAACACTGAAATTGTGTAAGTCATTACCTTTTTTATTTGTAATTTTTATAGTATGATGTGATGCATGGGACTATACCAAAAAATAGAGTTGTAAAATTTAGAACCAATTCGTGAAGGCCATATATATCTGATTAAAAATGTGAAGGTCATCCTGTGCTGCTACTTACAAGCTCTTGAAGGTGTTTATCGTTTACAATTTCTCATGATACTTCCATCGAGGGATCAAGGAAGTAACAGTTTGCTATTCCATAGTTTAAATTTCAATTTGCTGGTATCAAGATCGCAAAATAGAAAAAATGACACATCTTTGTTATAGGTAAACCTTTTATTACTATTCATGTTGTACATCTATATTTCTACTGTAATTCTAAATCAGTAATGGTTTACAGATGTTAATTTTAATGGAGTAGGTGAGATTGAAAAAATCAATCAACAAACAGTTATAACATATCTCATTTTGCAGATTGAACAGTAAGTTCTTTTTTGAATATCGTAATAATGTGTACAATTTGATTATCTTACATCGATGTTTTTTCAGGGAGACATTTAGAGTTTCATTATAGGAAAAATTTCGAAAAAAATTGATGAGAGCTTGCTAATGGGAGATGACAAATCTTTGTCATAGTATCACATCAACAAACGTTAAAGAGTTTCAAGGTATTTTAGGCTTTTGATATGGATAGAAATTTATGGTTCAATATTCGTGATTTTATGTACAAGTAAGATATATCTTAATAGTACTTCGGGATCAAGAATCTATATCAATCTGAAATTGACGAGGTCTATCTTTTGTAGAAAGTACGTGTTTTAGCAGCCTTTTCTTCAAATATTTTAATAAATAATTATACATTTTATTTCTCATTTGCTGTATGATTTGCATTAATGAAAATATTCCAGTTGTTCAATTACAAAAGAGAAAGCTAAATGAGATATCGGTTGAGGAGGAGAGTTCAAATAGAGTATCTTTGAAATATCTTACCAGCCTCATGTGTTATAACTGGGATCGGATTACAAAATATCAATAAAGGCAAAAATAATTGGAGTCAATGGCAGATTTGGTTGGTGTTATTTATCTTGCAGTGTTTGTAAGAAAAATTCTGATAGAACAAGCAATTTTCTACTGTGTTTAAGCAACTAGGAGATAAAATTTCCACAAATGAGTGAATCAGTTTTTTATTGAAAATTAAATAATTGTTGTAAGACAATGCTTTAACGTTAACATTTGATATTTATATGAATATGTTTGTTATAACAGGTATAAAGTTGATATTGCAGTTACAGATGGCACTATTGAAGCGGCTTTTATAATGTTTGATTTAGTATGCCAGAAATTGTTGGATTGTCATGTTCCCTTATTGAAAACCCAGGAAACAATCATGAAGAATTCCATATGTTGTAAATGCTTTTTGTGGAAAGACTTTTGTTTTCAAAATTAAGTTGTCAAAACTGATTTGAAACAAGGAATGGACTTATACTGTATTAAAAAATTTTCCAGTCAATGATGAACTAGAAAACATTACAAGCAAAGCGATTGGAAGAGTCAGTATTTTTATTTTTATTTTAAGTAACACATTTTTAAATTCAAATGATAGCAATAGTTGCTTGACTTAACATGCTACTAATAGTTTATACAAAAATTATAGGCAGTTGAAGAGGAAGATGGAAATGATTCATCAACAGCAATGCATTCAACATCAGGCTTTAACACCAAAAATTACTGACAAAACATCAACTACCAAATCATCCATCGAAGAACAAAACATGGAGACAAGGCAACTTCTAATTCGGTACCTCAAACACATAGTAAAGAAAAGGGTAGGAACAGAACACCAAGAGCCAAATACAATGACAAGCAGAAAATATTATTGATGAACCTTCAGCTGTTGGTAAGAGATATCAAAGCTCTAGAAGGAAAAATGAGATTTTGAGAAAATGTTGTTCTTTTCTTCTTTTTCTTGTGTTTTTAAATATTATCATGTAATATTTATTACTAACTACACAAGAGTATATTCGTATCTATTTTTAGCAACATGTTTTCGGGCAAAATGCAAATTTCAATTGTTAGTGTAACATAAATATTTACAAACAGTTTCAAAAATACAAAGCAATTACAGTTTTCCTACGAACTTTATATAAGTTAATGTTTCAAAGATTATTGACATCAGCAAGATATTGTCTTCCAGCATGGCTTCTTCTAAAAATCAGCACCGACTTCTGGGAAACTCGATTTAAATGCTTCGCACAATTAAAAGTTGACTACCTCTCTTTCTTCAGATAAATCATGTAACAAATTGTTAATATATCCACATATATATAGGATTCAAGCAACGAATCCTTTAAGTGATACAACGCATCTCATCAAATTCACGAAATTCACAATACACCTTATCATTATAATGCTCGCATTTATTCATGCATATTAATTATATGAATATTATTTATATATATCTACCCTTTCACGTTCTGTACCCCTACACATTCAATTAGATAGATGATGAAAGATAACTTATAATCATAAAACATTTATCATGAATGTGAAGAGTTCTCTTGATCTAATTTAATATAATAAACAGTTAACATCTACAAACATTGAATATATCTGTTAGTAATAATACAAATAGTAAAACCAATAACATGCAAACATGCAGCAATATAGCCTAAACTAATAGCATGTAGACACTTGCTTTTCGGGTTTGATAAACATGTCTGTCAGAATATCAGCAGCTTGATCTCTCGTTTTTTTTTTTTTTTCAGGAGCAATTGTAAGTCTGCGTTTCATCCAGTAATTCTTTTTCCTGTTTCTTAAGGACATCAAGTGTTGCCTCAGCTCTTGCACAAGATTTCCAACGACTTTTACAATCTCCTGTTTGTCTTTAATTCATTTACAGTTTCTTCGATTCTTTTTGTAACAAAATTATGTCCCAGTACACTTCCTTCTCAAGTTCTGAATCCTCTGATTTCTTTCTAATCGTGCAATCACATTGGGTGAATCTAGCCATCGTTGCTTTATTTCTAAGAACCCTAAGAAACCCTGTCAATAAAATATATATTGTAATTAGAAGACAAGTAATAATTAGAAACCTATAAATAAAAATGATGTAACAGACTCCACTCCATAACACTTTGAACTATTAATACTTTATGCTTTCAACATCAACTTTCAGAAACTAAAAGTCCAAGAAACCCAGTGAACAGAGATTTATAGATGCATACAAAACAAGTAAATAATCAAAAGCCTGTAAATAACATAGTTATAGCAGACTCTACCCCATAAACACTTTGATACTATCATACAATATTAAATGTATATACTAACAATATAATAACCAGGAATTGTACTATAAAATGGACAACTATATTGACTAATTATAGCAATAACGGAATTAATTTCAAACAAAATAACCTAACAAACTGCACCCCATAAACACTTTGAACTGTTTATATTATAATGCTTTCAACTTCAACCTTTCGTTACCATGAGTAACCATTCAATAATAATTTAATTATAGTAGTTAAATCATGACATAACAAACTATTAAATGCATATTTTTGTGCTCACAATTTAACGGTCATAAATTTTTCTGGTTTTTAATTCAAACATGAGAGGAATACAATGAATCTGCAATTCACTGAGGGTCAACTTGGGAAATGAGCAATTTTAGATTGACTTTCCAGTGAATTAGTTGGGTGGACAGAAAGCAAGGAAGAAGGGGTAAAGATACTACTATAGTAATATTAATTGAATGTGAAAGGGTACAGATACATTATATAAAATTAATTAATATAAATTAATATGCATGATTATATGTTTTGTTTGATGAATTTAGTCTGATTCATTGTTATCTATATATTTATATATGCTGAAGCATACTGTTCTCTGACGCCAGGTAGGATTGATATATGATCGTCATGTAGAGGTCGTTAATTGGTCCACGTGTTTGATGTTTATTGGGCTTGCTACAATAGGATTATTCACATGCATTACTATAATGCTGAAGCATACTGCTTCTCTGACACCACGTAGGATTGATAAATGATCGCCATGTAGGATGTCGTTAATTGGTCCACGTGTTTGCTGTTTATTGGGCTTGCATAGTAGATTATTCACATGCATTCTATTGATGTATTCAATACAAATCTTCACCCCTCTTTTAATTGATAAAGATACAACATATCTTTTCACATTCATGAAATTCAATAGTGCACTTTATTATCCATTAATATTCAACGTTCATCATGCATATTAATTATTATTATTAATTAATATTAAATTTTTGTACCCTTTCACATTCAATTAATTATTAATAATAATATACTTTACCCCTTCACATTCAATTAAATGTTTTTTATAAAACGTATTATCATTTAACATTTAATATAAATATGAATATAATGCTGAGGCATACTGCTTCTTCTGACGCCACGTAGGATTGATATTATCGCCATGTAGGATGTCGTTAATTGTCCCCGTGTTTGCTGTTTATTGGGCTTGCTATAGGGATTATTCACATGCATTCAATTAATGTATTCAATACAAATCTTTCACATTCCTCTTTTAATTTGAGATATTTCATATTCCTCTTTAATTTGATAAAGATATAACATATCTTTTCACATTCATGAAATTCAATAATACACTTTTTAATCCACTAATATTCAACGTTCATTCATGCTTTAATTATTATTATTAATTAATATTAATATTTTGTACCCCTTCACATTCAATTAATTATTAATATTATATATCTTTACCCCTTCACATTCAATTAATTATTATTAAATTTATATCTTACCCCTTCCATTCAATTAAATGTTTTTTTATAAAACGTATATCATTTAACATTAATATAAATCTGAAAATTTTAAACTCATTCAATAACAAAACATTTAAATCAAATAACCATAACCAATAACATGCAAACACTTACTAAAAAATATCAAAAGCTATTAATTAGCAATAATCCAATTACATTGAACAAAACACGAACAGTTTTTGTGATCATTAATTATCATATAATATTACTTAATGACATCTAAAGCTATATAAGAGTAGAGAATTCAACAATCCTACCCTTCCAATATTTTTTTCATTTCACACAGATACCATTACAAATGAAAGACAAGACCAACTATGTCAATCCAATCCAAACAAACAGAAGCGTGCGGTAATAACATCAACTGATTGCTCTTATATTCCTTCTACATATCTACTTTTACATGTCGATTTTTTTATTTTTGCAGTCAAGCAGCAACGTTAGATGGTTCACCTGAATTGGAAGGTATTCTACAAACCTTAAGTCATGCTGGACAAACTCAACACTGCTAGAGTCATGAATGAGATATAATAATGCTTTGTTAGAATAAGACTCAACTATACATGTAATATTCGATTTACGGAACTTGAATCCCTGATTATGCCAAAGAAAAGGAACTTGGTATCCTCAAGGAAAAGAATAGAACTATATATATAAACAGTTCTATTATCAATAATCAATAAAAGATTCACAGTTTATGTTCCCACTGAATGATGAACCAGAAGCTAATATAATACTATTTATTCTACAGTTAACACTAATTCTACATTACTATTTACACCTTTTAATCCACTTCTTAAAGATTCCATTTCATTGTATAACTTAATGGTTGATTTAAATTTTAAAGTTTTTTAATTAGTAGTGAATAAGTTTCCACAATTGAACTTAAACTTATTCTATATATGTTGAATGATTCATTTCTTTGTAATTCAATGACTTAGATTTAAATATTGATTTTTTTATATGTTCCTTAAAATGACATAGAACTAAACATCTACAGTTGTTTTTGTTCTCAGATGATCCAAAATTGTCTTTTTACAGATTGGCTATATGGCGATATGTGGGATTGGTTCCAGTCCGGGTTTGGACGGTGTTGAGAGATGGAGTTTAAGTGGGAATTTGTCAACAAGGCTGATTAGTAGGCAAGTGGGAAGTCAAAGTCATGTGTGATGTTTCAGAGGAGAAGTTTTGGAGTTTAGTGTTCATCTTCGAGGAAGGTTGTTTCTCGAGTTGAATCTGAGTTGTTTCTGTGGAGGAAGAAGAGTCAGGCATGTTATGAGGTTCAAGATGTTTGATTTCAAGATCTTGTCGTGTTAGCCTTGACTTCCTAGGCAGTATGTGTTGTGAAGAATTCAAATGTTATTGGAAATTTGATGGCGGTGTTTGATTGTTTTTGTGATGTAATTGAATTGAGATTTCTCGTGTTTGAGGTTGTTTTTGAAGCCATTGTGAATATTCTAACATTTTTCATTTCTTTTTTGTTTCCTTCTCATTATTTTCTTATGATATGTTAGACAAGGCGTGAACTTATGATGTTTGTATTGTGAGATTGCAGCCCTTTATATAACACAAGAGTTAGCTAGAAAACTAGAAGAGACGTAAACAATTGAGGAGTGAGTAACTTCTATTGCTACTGGTAGTGCTTTTGGGAACCAACTGGTTATTAGTGATGGCATTCTAACTCCGTCAATGTCTGGTATTATTTCTTTCATACATATATTTTCCATGTGAAGTTATAGATTGATTATGGTACACAGCTAATGGTATGGTTTTGTCCATAGATCTCCATCAAATTGGATATGTATGTTTTGGCTACTGCACAATGTATAGTCTTCCAAGAATTGCACAACTTTCTCTTACTTTGTCACATTTAATGCATATACAATATGTGTTTATGTGTGTGCATGTGCAGTGTGTGTGATGGGATAAATGAGTAACATCCTTTTAATTGTTTTTTTTTATCATAAATGAATGATTAGTTCTCAAACCCAGCAGCTACATGACGGAAAGCAGAGACCATATTCGAAAGGTATCTTTTCTTTTATAGAGTAAAAATTTGATGATTTACTGCCAACTTAGTGTAATCTTAAAAGCACTTACTCTTTAGTTTTCTTAATGCTAAATACAGTTGATTTTTTTTTTTTTTGCTTGGTGTTTTTTATGCAACCAGACTAAATTTAGTAACTCATTATTTTCTTTGATTATAAACTCAAACTTCTTGCAGAAAGAGTTTTTCAAATAAATTTTTAAGTTTTTAGTGAACTTTTGCGTAGAACTTAATTTGGATTAAAACACATGCGGGTTTGACAAATTCTGGATCATATTCATATTTGGCTAATTTGACTAACCTCTTGACTTGAGGACGAACTCTAGCATCAAGCTCTTTGGAGAATCAATTATGCCTGTTTCATTATCAGTTTTTGATATATTCATGGACTTGGAACTATAGTTCCCATCTTTCTCTCTGTGCTTGACTAAGAGTTGTTCCACCTACAAGAACAACCTATACACTACCTGTTGAGCAACCGAGTGGGTCATTCCATGTAGCCAACCATTGCCCCACTCACAGGCTACTTCAAACCATTGTTTGTTTATGAAATTTCATATTATTACTGATTTATTTCTGAACGTAAATTGATTCAGTTTATTCCTTTATTATACAGCCAACCTTTGCAGTGATGGTCACGGTGACATTGATGGGGGTGACATTTAGAATAATTTAATGAACACTTCATTTTGGCGTAGACACAGTATGAACCATTTAAATTATATATATAATATATATATATATATATATATTATATTATATATATATATATATATATATTATATTATATATATATAGATATTGTCCATTTGTTTTTTTTTTCTGTGTCTATAACAATGTTTATTGCAAATGTTTTCAATAGCAATTTATTACAAAAAGTTACAAACTTACATTTAGATAGGTTTACATGTTTTTGTTGTGGACTCTGTAGCCAGTAATAGTTTGTGTTTTGTGGCGAATAGAGTTTGGGTTGAATGATGAAGGAGACAAGTTTTATTTTATTTTATTTTTCTCATTTCATGGTGTTGGCACCTTTTAAAATGGTGAAGATTAACTGTTGCTCAAGCAATGATTATATTCCATGCAGGAACTACTAATTTTAAGAGGGCAAATTATCATTCTATTACATTATTATGTACCAGATTGTTGTAAGAAAAGTGTTGCAACTCTTCTTTTGCTTTGAAAAGGGAATAATTCCACCACAAATGTTCCAATATTATTTGTTCTTCATTAATTAATTTATTTGTGTCAAACACTCTTTCATAAGTTGCGGGACTTTCAACTTCTATGTATTGAATTCATATTTCAATTCCTGCTGAATTAAAACTACCATTTTATCTTCCATCACTTGCATTTTATCAAATTAAAAGAGGAATGTGAAAGATCTGTACTGCATACATTAATTAAATGCATGTGATCATCTCTATTTTATCAACACCAATAATAGCAAATGGGGACCAATTAACGACATCCTAAATGACAATCATATAACGATTCTCACAATCTTTAAACATAAAAACCTAATTTAAAAAAAAAAAAACAATAATAAAATGTTCTATTATAATCTATTTGACTTATTTTTTTGTGAACAATAGTCGTTTAATTTCTTAAAATAAAAAATTCGATAATAAAATAAAATATATATAAATAAACCCACGCAACGCCGGGTGTGCCATCATTATTACATAATAGGGTGCTAAAAGGATTATTAAAATAAAAAAATTCTCTTAGTTCATTCAAAAAAATAATTCATTTGTAGGTTCAAATAGACCCATTTTATAAAACAATATACATGATTAAATATATTAAATTTAACAATAGGATTTTAATTTAATTCAAACTTATTTAGATTTTCGTTAAAAAAAGTTTTTATGTACTTATTAAGTAGATACGTATCAATATTTCTTGTTCATTTAACAATTGTCATTTTCTCTAAATTTCATATAATTTATTACCAATTAGAATTAACATATGCAATATAATTTAATAATAATATTTTATTAAACTATTCCATTAGTATTTTGCAGTAGATTAGTCATGAGTTCTAAATTCTGAAGGAATATCCATCATTTTTTTTTTCAAAATTAAATTAAATAGAAAAAAGCGCTGTAAGTCGAGTAACGATACAACGCCGTCAGACGCACATGTCCTTACGCATTAAACATCATCTCTCAAAACACACGCTTCAGCAAAACAGACTAACGTGATATTGACACGTCATAGTACCAGTGGTCCTGACCACACCGGATTATCGACAGGATTATATAAACGATCTTCAGGTATCTACGAGTCCTGAATATCAAACACTCAAACATTTTCTCTAGAATTTCTCTTTCGTTGTTCAGCCGACGCTATAAACAACATGCCTCGCCGAAGCTCCGGAGGTAAGTGGCCGTTCAGATCTATTTTGATTTTATGTTCATTTATATTCATTTTATTTGGTATTTTTGTTTGCTGCGAAATAATCATGAAAATGTTTTGGGGTTTTTTTTTTATTTTTATTTTTTTGAAAGAAAAAAGTGAATTAAGTCTATTAGTTTGTGTTAGAATGATAAAGTGAGTTGCTTTTAGTTCAGAATGATAAGTTTGCTGCTTTTAGGGTTTAAAATTGCAAAGTTTGATGGTTTTAGGGTTTTCAATGACAAAGTCTATAGTTTTATTTTTGGGGGTAAACCCAGTAATTGTCGAACTCGAACACAAGACCCCTGGGTATGGCTAACTCCCTTGGCTGCCACCGAAGTTTATAGCTCTTAGGGTTTTGAATGAATAACTTTGTTGCTGCAGGTTTAGGATAGAAAATTTTGTTATTTTTATTGTTTAGATATTTGTTTGTGTTGGGATGTTTATGCTTGCAAAACGATAGGGGTAAGCGTTTATATTGTCAAGCTTTGTCGTATGGTTAATGTCTAGAGTATATTTGTAGGTTAGTATAGAAGTATTTGGGTGTGTTATTTGAGATATTTTTTGGTTTGATATTCTGCATTGATATTGAGGTAACTGGTCCAAGATGTGATACTGTGGCTGTAAATTTTTCTGGTTTAGGTTATTGGTATGTATATTAAACCCTGTTTGTTAAACTATAAAAAGCTGGGTCTAATGTTCTTGTGAGAGACTGCTCAAAGTTGTCTGTGTCTATGCTGTGACGGATATTCTTTTTGATTCTAATGGTGATTTACTTTCTTCTGTAGGAAGATCTGCACCCCGCCCTGCTCCCCGACGTAGCGCACCCCTACACCAGGTGCTTTTTTTGTATATTTCAAATAAACACACAACATATTTTTTGTAGTTATGTTTGTAAATAAATGTACTTTTTCAATGTGTTTTTTCTTACCATATTTTAAAATTGGATATGCACTTGGTTTTAATGTCTGATATTTCTTGTTTTATGCAGTTCAACGTGCCCCTCCTCCAGCTCCAGCTCAAAGTGGTGGTGGTGGATCGCTGCTTGGAGGCATTGGCTCAACCATAGCTCAGGGTATGTTAAGATTATCAGTTTTGTCAGATTTATTACATATACAATTTTATAAAAAGGTTTCTATGGCATGTTAAATTCTGATTTGAGTCAGCAATTCTGAACTTTTGTCCTCTGTGTTTTAGGCATGGCTTTTGGTACTGGAAGTGCAGTGGCACACAGGGCTGTGGATGCTGTCATGGGTCCTCGAACCATCCAACATGAAACTGTGGTCTCTGAGGCTGCTGCTGCTGCTGCTGCTCCAGCTCCAACTACAAACAGCCTTGCCAGCCCTGATGCCTGCGTTATTCACTCCAAGGCATTCCAAGATGTATGTATATTTTCTTCATTCCGCTATTTATTATTAGACGTGTTTTGATATGCAGACTGTTCAACTGTTTAAGTCTGTTTCCTAGAAGAACTTAGTGGATAAGTTGGAAGCAAAAGAATTACTTTGCTTCTAGTTAAACCAATGTATTGAAGTTTGCTGCACGGGTTTTGAAAGCATAGAACTTACAGGAGATAAATCATTTTCTTTGGCTAGAAGAATTGAAACCAATTTTTGAGTTTGTTTGTTCTTGTTGGTACAGTCAATAAGTTGATTTTTAAATCAGTGTGATAGTTCTTTGTTTTCTTATTTGAGGTACTGTCTAAGTTTTACTTTTTAAATTTCTATAATTTACTTGCAAAGTTATGTTTATATTGGTTTTTATTAGATTTACTTGCAATGCTTCCGGAATAATCTTTTGATATATATATATATATATGATTTGGGTCATTAAAGTATTCTAACTAGTATCCCTTTGGTTTTTTGTAGTGCATCAACAACTTTGGAAACGACATCAGCAAGTGTCAGTTCTACATGGATATGCTTGCCGAATGCAGGAAGAACTCAGGCTCGGTGTTGGGTGCATAAATGCTACCCTTTTGCTTTGCCATTTGATGTTTATTCAGCTATGAACTCTTATGATATTTTGATGCTGATGTAGCTGTAATCCGGACGTAGTTGAGAATCTACAGTTAATAATTTTTTATTGGAAAGCCATTATTGAACCTTGATACTGTTATTAAAACGTTATTTTTAAAGATCAATGGTGCTTGGATAAAAGATTCATATGATTACTGCTTGTGGCTTATATGTATTCTTGAATTGGACTTTAAGATGTGTATACATTTTCTTGATGTTTCAAAATCTGAAAGGTTTTTAATGGGGTTTGGGATTGGGGTAGGCTAGACTCTTGGGTTGCAAGATATGGAATGGCATAAACATTTATAGCATTCAACTTTATTCAAAAATGACTTAAAGAGTGCGTTTGATTCAAGAAATATCAATATTTTGGAAAATGTGTTTGGTTAGATTGGAATAAATTGGTGGATATGTTATATTTATATATATAGTTGGGAGTAAAGTCTGACAGTGGATTGTGCTTTGCTTAAAAATTTAAGGTCTGTTGTGTCATGGGTTATGTCGTGCTAAGGCTAGTAGAAATTCGTGTCTTGTCGCGTTGTATTGGGCTTTCGAAGTACTAAATCTGAAGGCTCACGGCATGACCTATTATATATTGTGCTATGTCGTGGGTCGGCCTGCATGCTTTGTGGGTCGGTTTACAATTTTTTTTTTTAATATTTATAATTTTGATTTATTATTAATAATTATTATAAAAATATATTATATGTTATATTTTGTGACATTTTATATTTTATTATTTAAAAAATATATATAATCACTATGAAATATTAATTGAATTTCAATACTTTTTATACTTATGATTATAAATTATAAATACAAATTTAGAAATTAGGATTAAGAATGATTATATATCTTCATTTTTATTAATTTCTAAATTCTAGAATTAGGCTTTTTTTTTTTTTTTTTTTTATGTCATGTCGGCCCACGTGCCTTTTATAAGGCCCACGACACGATTGCATGATCGTGGGCCATACTGTGCCGTGCTTTTTTTGTGTTGTGCCTTGTCGTGCTATAGGCTGACACGGTCCACTGTCGGCTCTAGTTAGGAAGAATAAATTGGTAAGTATGTTATATGAATTATTAAACTGTCTTTCCATTTTAATATTATTATTATTTTAAATTATTTTTTTTAACACCCTACATTTATTAATTTAGCTAAACATCATCACCATAAAAGTTTAAAAATTAATTAAAGCATTCTAACTACCCAAGAGGACAACCAATCGTCGGTCACCACTATCGGACGACAATCGGTAGTTACCAAAACGACGCATTGGTCGGTCGTGCACCGATATGGTCGTTTTCGAATAGATTTAGATCTACAATGACCAGATAGTTCTGGCCGTTGTTAACAGCTAGATCTTGACCAGAATCTAGTTGTCAACGACCAAATCTCTAGCAGTAGATTTGGCCATTTCTGGTCAGATCCATGGTGGATATAGCTGGATATGGCCAAATTGATGCATGACTGACTAGATCCAGTCGTGTGTGCGCTATTCCGGTCATGTTGGTCGGCGGTGGCTTACGGGGGTTGCTAGCAGGTGGTGGTGGTCTTGGGTGGTTTGCAATTTGTTTTAAATATAAGGGCATTACTGTCCAAAAACTTAATTAATTAAAGGTAAAATTGTAATGACAGATTCATGTAAATTAATTTCTAAATAAGGACATTATTATTCAAAAATTTTATTAATAAGGGGTAAAATTGTAATAATATTAACATTACCAAATAATCTTAAAATACCTAAGAAAATGGAGGTAATCAGATTACCATTTATTTAACCAACAATAATTACTAATTTACTATTGGTTTTGGAAAATTACCGGAATCTTAAGTAAAACCTTTGTATAATCGTAATAGTAGGACAAACTA
Source organism: Pistacia vera (assembly GCF_008641045.1). Taxonomy (NCBI): domain Eukaryota; kingdom Viridiplantae; phylum Streptophyta; class Magnoliopsida; order Sapindales; family Anacardiaceae; genus Pistacia; species Pistacia vera. The sequence continues at coordinate 636,711 of NW_022196418.1, forward strand.
ATTTTATTACTATGAAGAGATTATAACTTAATAGAGATGTAGTTAAAAAAATTATTGTTTTGACTTTGTTATTTTGTAATTCACGTTTTAGTAGTATGTATTGGGATTTCAATTCATTATTTTAGTAGTCATTGCTGCAATTAGATAAAAAGAAAATAATCTTGAGGATGACAGTAGGAAATACAGGAAGTTTCGTCCCAAGAAGCTCTAAACATGCTTAAAAAGGTATAAATATTTAGACTTCAACAAGAAGGTATTTATGCTAGGGAATTATTTTGTGCCTGTAGATGTAGTAATAACTCTTAAGCATAAATCATTATCTCAAATAACTTTAGATAAATATTTTATTTCATCTTAAACCTTTAATGTAGTGTAACATTTTTTTTTATATACAAATAATTATTATTATGTGGAAGCAACTTTCTTAAGACGGGAATTAGAAAAATTGTAACTTATTACAATGTGGAGTTTATTCTTATTTATTAGTATCCTAAGTTAAGATTGTAATGTTTTATGATTATATAGAGGTTATCAGTACGGTGGTGATTGGCTACATCATGAATTATATCATAGCTATGGTGAATCAACAAAGGATTTATCAGTCTTGGTTATGAGAGAATTTATCTCACTGCACAGTTCGGTTATATGGTAGCGACCATAAAATCTATGACCACATTGTAATTGAGTTGTCGCTCAAATCCGATTTTATTTCGGTCGTTAGTTCGATAACCAAACACCAACTACATCAAGAGCACAACCTAAGGATGACACTTACCTCAGCCTTGAAGAGATAATGTATGATGAAAGGATTGGATTGCACAGTATGTTAGGATTTAATTAAAGATATAGGCGGTGGAAAACAAAAATTTACCGATTAAAACCTAAAGTCCCAAGATCCCTATATGAGAAATACATTGTTTACATGTTATAGAACATAAGAACCCATTTAAGGTTTTAGATTCTTACCCACGTTGATGACTCCACCGCTTGATTGTTGAAAGTTGAAAAACGCTCACACTTCAAGGATAAAAGTGAACCCACGATGTCTACACAAAGGCAAGAATCAACACACAATCACTTTACTAGTTTGATTTGTGATGTTTAAAGAAGAAGGGAGTAAGAAAATTCAAGAGAGAAAAATTCTCTCAACTCTTTCTCTCGGTTGGCAATGCATGAAATATTAGGGAAATTTAGGGAAAAGTGCCTTTTATAGGCACACCCTAGTTTCCCTAATTAGAGTATATTACCAATATACCCTTTCACAATTAAATAATTAGTTTCTTTGATTTCTGAAGAAAATCACTAACCGGGTATTAGGCCATTATTATTTTATTCATCTAATAATNTACATCGATGTTATTTTCAGGGAGACATTTAGAGTTTCATTATAGGAAGAAATTTCGAAAAAAAATTGATGAGAGCTTGCTAATGGGAGATGACAAATCAGTTGTCATAGTTATCACATCAACAAACGTTAAAGAGTTTCAAGGTATTTTAGGCTTTTGATATTGGATAGAAATTTATGGTTCAATAATTCGTGATTTTAAATGTACAAGTAAGATATATCTTAATAGTACTTCGGGATCAAGAATCTATATCAATCTGGAAATTGACGAGGTCTATCTTTTGTAGAGAAAGTACGTGTTTTAGCAGCCTTTTCTTCAAATATTTTAATAAATAATTATACAATTTATGTCTCATTTGCTGTATGATTTGCAGTAATGAAAATATTCCAGTTGTTCAATTACAAAAGAGAAAGCTAAATGAGATATCGGTTGAGGAGGAGATGTTTCAAAATAGAGTATCTTTGAAATATCTTACCAGCCTCATGTGGTATAACTGGGATCGGATTACAAAATATACAATAAAGGCAAAAATAATTGGAGTCAATGGCAGATTTGGTTGGTGTTATTTATCTTGCAGTGTTTGTAAGAAGAAAATTCCTGATATGAACAATAGCAATTTCTACTGTGTTAAATGCAACTAGGAGATAAAATTTCCACAAATGAGGTGAATCAGTTTTTTATTGAAAATTAAATAATTGTTGTAAGACAATGCATTATAACGTTAACATTTGATATTTATGAATGAATATTGTTTGTTATAACAGGTATAAAGTTGATATTGCAGTTACAGATGGCACTATTGAAGCGGCTTTTATAATGTTTGATTTAGTATGCCAGAAATTGGTTGGATTGTCATGTTCCCAGTTATTGAAAACCCAGGAAAACAATCATGAAAGAATTCCATATGTTGTAAATGCTTTTTGTGGAAAGACTTTTGTTTTCAAAATTAAGTTGTCAGAAACTGATTTGAAACAAGGATATGAGACTTATACTGTATTAAAAAATTTTCCAGTCAATGATGAACTAGAAAATCATTACAAGCTAAAGCGATTGGAAGAGGTCAGTATATTTTATTTTTTATTTTAAGTAACACATTTTTAAAATTTCAAATGATAGCAATAGTTGCTTGACATTAACATGCTACTAATAGTTTATACAAAAATTATAGGCAGTTGAAGAGGAAGATGGAAATGATTCATCAACAGCAGATGCGATTCAACATCAGGCTTTAACACCAAAAATTACTGACAAAACATCAACTACCATATCATCTTTCGAAGAACAAGAACAATGTAGTACAATGCAATCTTCTAATTCAGGTACCTCAAACATAAGTAAAGAAAAGGGTGAAGGAACAGAACACCAAGAGCCCGAATAAATGACAAAGCAGAAATATATGATGAACCTTCAGTGTTGGTAAGAGATATCAAAGCTCTAGAAGGAAAAAAAATGAGATTTTGAGAAAATTGTTGTTCTTTTCTTCTTTTTCTGTGTTTTTAAATATTATCATGTAATATTATTACTAACTAACACAAAGTAGATATTCGTATCTATTTTAGCAACATGTTTTCTGGCAAAATGCAAAATTTCAATTGTTAGTGTATACATAATATTTACAAACAGTTTCAAAAATACAAAGCAATTAACAGGTTTTCCTACGAACTTTATATAAGTTAATGTTTCAAAGATTATTGACATCAGCAGAGATATTGTCTTCCAGCATGGCTTCTTCTAAAAACAGCACCGACTTCTGGGAAAACCGATTTAATGCTTCAGCACAATTAAAAGTTGACTACCTCTCTTTCTTCAGATAAATCATGTAACAAATTGTTAATATATCCACATATATATAGGATTCAAAGCAACGAATCCTTAAGTGATACAGCACTCATCAAATTCACGAAATTCAAACAATCACCTACTCTAATATAATTTAACTGTCGCATTTATTCATGCATATTTAATTATAATGAATATTTATATATATCTACCTTTCACGTTCTGTACCCCTACACATTCAATTAGATGAAATGATGAAAGATAACGTATAATATAAAACATTTATCATGAATGTGAGAGTTCTCTTGATCTAATTTAATAATAATAAAACAGTTAACATCTACAAACATTGAATATATCTGTTAGTAATAAACAAAATAGTATAACCAAAACATGCAAACATTTGCAGCAATTATAGCCTAAACTAATAGCATGTAGACACTGCTTTCGGGTTTTGATAAACATGTCTGTCAGAATATCAGCAGCTTGATCTCTCTGTTTTTTTTTGTTTTTTCAAGAGCAAGTTGTAAGTCTGCGTTTTCATCAGTAATTCTTTCCTGTTCTTAGGACATCAAGTTGTTCCTAGCTCTTGCACAAGATTTTCAACGACTTTACAATCTCGTTTGTCTTTTAATTCATTTACAGTTCTCGATTCTTTTTTGTAACAAAATTATGTCCCCAGTACACTTTTCCTTCTCAATTCAGAATCCTCTGATTTCTTTCTAATCGTGCAATCAATTGGGTGAATCTAGCCATCGTTGCTTTTTTCTAAGACACCTAAGAAACCCTGTCAATAGAAATATTATATTGTAATTAGAAGACAAGTAAATAATAGAAACCTATAAATAAAAAAATGTGGTAACAGACTCCACTCCATAACACTTTGAACTTTAATATCATTATGCTTTCAACATCAACTTTCAGAAACTAAAAGTCCAGAAACCCAGTGAACAGGATATTATATGATGCATACAAAAACAAGTAAATAATCAAAAGCCTGTAATAACAATAGTATAGCAGACTTATCCCCAAAACACTTTGATACTATCATACAATATTAAATGTATTTAATAAACAATATATAACCAGGAATTGTACTATAAAATGGACAACTATATTGACTAATTATAGCAATACGGAATTAATTTCAAACAAAAATAACCTAACAAACTGCACATAACACTTTGAACTGTTTATATTATAATGCTTTCAACTTCAACCTTTCAGTTACCATGAGTAACCATTCAAAATAATAATTTAATTTATTGATTAAATCATGACATAACAAACTATTAAATGCATATTTTTGTGCTCACAATTTAACGGTCATAAATTTTTTGGTTTTTTAATTCAAACATGAGAGGAATACAAATGAATCTGCAATTCACGAGGGTCAACTGGGAAAATGAGGCAATTTTAGATTGACTTTCCAAAGTGAATTAGTTGGGTGGACAAGAAAGAAAGGAAGAAGGGGTAAAGATATACTAATATTAGTAATAATAATTGAATGTGAAAGGGTACAGATACATTATTAATATTAAAATAATTAATAATAATAAGATGCATGATTATATGTTTGTTGATGAATTTAGTCTGATTCATTGTTTATCTATAATTTATATAATGCTGAAGCATACTGCTTCTTCTGACGCCTTGTAGGATTGATATTGATCGTCATGTAGGATGTGTTAATTGGTCCCGGTTTTGATGTTTATTGGGCTTGCTACAATAGGGATTATTCACATGCATTCATATAAGCTGAAGCATACTGCTTCTCTGACACACACGTAGGATTGATAAATGATCGCCATGTAGGATGTCGTATATTGGTCCCCGTGTTTGCTGTTTATTGGGTTGCTATGATAGAGATTATTCACATGCATTCTATTGATGTATTCAATACAAATCTTTCACATTCCTCTTTAATTGATAAAGATACAACATATCTTTTCCCATTCATGAAATCAATAGTGCACTTTATTAATCCATTAATATTCAACGTCATTCATGCATATTAATATTATTATTAATTAATATTAATATTTTGTACCCTTTCACATTCAATTAATTATTAAATAATATATATCTTACCCCTTCCATTCAATTAAATGTTTTTATAAAACGTATTATCATTAACATTTAATATAATATGAATATAATGCTGAGGCATACTGCTTCTTCTGACGCAAGTAGGATTGAATATGATCGCATGTAGGATGTCGTTAAGGTCCACGTGTTTGCTGTTTATGGGCTTGCTATAATAGGGATTATTCACATGCATTCAATTAATGTATTCAATACAAATCTTTCACATTCCTCTTTAATTTGAGATATTTCATATTCCTCTTTTAATTTGATAAAGATATAACATATCTTTTACATTCAAGAATTCAATAATACACTTTATTAATCCACTAATATTCAACGTTCATTCAGCATATTAATTATTATATTAATAATATTAATATTTTTGTACCCCTTCACATTCAATTAATTATTATTAATATTAATATATCTTTACCCCTTACATTCAATTATATATAATATTAATATATCTTTACCCTTCACATTCAATTAAAGTTTTTTATAAAACGTATTATCATTAACCTTAATATAAATCTGAAAATTTTAAACTCATTCAATAACAATAAAACATTTAAATCAAAATAACCTAAACCAATAACATGCAAAACTTACTAAAAAATATCAAAAGTCTATTAATTAGCAATAATCCATTACATTGAACAAAACACGAACAGTTGTTGTGATCATTAATATCATATAATATTACTTAATGACATCTAAGCTATATAAGAGTAGAGAATTCAACAATCCATAAACCCTTCCAATATTTTTTCATTTCACAGATACCATTAACAAATGAAAGACAAAAGACCAATAGTCAATCCAAAATCCAAACAAACAGAAGGAGGTGCGGTAAATAACATCAATGATGCTCTTATATTCCTTCTACATATCTTACTTTTAAAGTCGATTTTTATTTTTAGCAGGGTCAAGCAGCAACGTTAGATGGTTCACCTGAATTGGAAGGTATTCTACAAAACCTTAAAGTCATGCTGGACAAACTCAACACGCTAGAGTCATGAATAGAGATATAATGAATGCTTTGTTAGAAATAACAGACTCAACTATACATGTAATATTCGATTTCGGAAACTTGAATCCCTGATTATTGCCAGAAAAAGGAACTTGGTATCCTCAAGGAAAAGAATAGAACTATATATATAAACAGTTCTATTTCAATAAAATCAATAAAAGATTCACAGTTTATTGCCCAGAATGATGATACCAGAAGCTAATATAAATACTATATTCTACAGTTAACACATAATTCTACATTACTATTTTACACCTTTAATCCACTTTTAAAGATTCCATTTCATTGTATAACTTATGGGTTGGATTTAAATTTTAAAAGTTTTTTAATTAAGTAGTGAATAAGTTTCTCAACAATTGAACTTAAACTTATTCTATATATGTTGAATGATTCATTTCTTTGTATAATTCAATGATTAGATTAAATATTGATTTTTTTTATATGTCCTAAAATGACATGAGAACTAAACATCTACAGTTGTTTTGTTCTCAGAATGATCCAAAATTGGCTTTTTACAGATTGCTATATGGCGATATGTGGGATGGTTCAGTCCGGGTTTGGACGGTGTTGAGAGATGGAGTTTAAGTGGGAATTGTCAACAAGGCTGATTAGTAGGCAATTTGTGGGAAGTCAAAGTCATGTGTGATGTTTCAGAGGAGAAGTTTTGGAGTTTAGTGTTCATCTTCGAGGAAGGTTGTTTCCGAGTTGAATCTGAGGTTGTTTCGTGGAGGAAGAAGAGTCAGGGCATGTTATGAGGTTCAAGATGTTTGATTTCAAGATTCTTGATCGTGTTAGCCTTGACCTTCCTAGGCAGGTATGTTTGTGTGAAGAATTCAAATGTTTATTGGAAATTTGATGGCGGTGTTTGATTGTTTTTGTGATGTAATTGAATTGAGATTTCTCGTAGGTTGATGAGGTTGTTTTTGAGCCATTGTGAATGATTCTAACATGTTTCATTTCTTTTTTGTTTCCTCTCATTATTTCTTTAGATATGTTAGCTAAGGCGTGAACTTATGATGTTGTATTGTGAGATTGCAGCCCTTTATATAACACAAGAGTTAGTAGAAAACTAGAAGAGACGTAAGATCAATTGAGGAGTGGTAACTTCTATTGCTACTGGTAGTGCTTTTGGGAACCAACATGGTATTAGTGATGGACATCTAACTCGTCAATGTTTGGTATTATTTCTTTCATACATTACATATATTTCCATGTGAAGTTATAGATTGATTATGGTACACAGCATAATGGAGTGGTTTGTCCATAGATCTCCATCAAATTGGATATGATATGTTTTGGCTACTGCACAATGTATTAGCTTCCAAGAATTGCACAAACTTTCTCTTACTTGTACATTTAATGCATATACATATGTGTTTATGTGTGTGCATGTGCATGTGTGTGTGATGGGATAAATGAGTAACATCCTTTAATTGTTTTTTTTATCATAAATGAACTTGATAGTTCCAAACCCAGAAGCTAACATGACGGAAAGCAGAGACCATATTCGAAAGGTAATCTTTTTTATAGAGTAAAAATTGATGATTTATCTGCCAACTTAGTGTAATCTTAAAAGCACTTACTCTTTAAGTTTTCTTAATGTCTAAATACAGTTGATTTTTTTTTTTTTGCTTGGTGTTTTTATGCAAACACCGACTAAATTTAGTAACTCATATTTTCTTTGAGTATAAAATCAAACTTCTTGCAGAGAAGAGTTTTTCAAATAGAATTTTAAGTTTTTAGTGAACTTTTGCGTAGAACTTAAGTTTGGATTAAAACACATGGATGTTTGACAAATTCTTGGATATTCATATTCATATTTGGCTAATTTGCTAACCTCTTGACTTGAGGACGAACTCTAGCATCAAGCTCTTTGGAGAATCAATATGCCTGTTTCATTATCAGTTTGATATATTCATGGAGCTTGGAACTATAGTTCCCATCTTTCTCTCTGTGCTTGACTAAGAGTTGTTCCACCTACAAGAACAACTATACACTACCTGTTGAGCAACCGGAAGTGGTCATTCCAAGTGTAGCCAACATTGCCCCACTCACAGGTGCTTAATTCAAACCATTGTTTGTTTATGAATTTCATATTTATATGATTTATTTCTGAACGTAAATTGATTCAGTTTGATTCTTATTAACAGCCAACCTTTGGCAGTGATGGTCACGGTGAGCATGATGGGGGTGACATTAGAATAATTTAATGAACACTTCATTTTTGGCGTAGACACAGTATGAACCATTTAAATATATAATATTATATATATAATATATTATATAATATATTATATAATATATATATATATATATATATAATTTATATATATATTATATTGTCCATTGTTTTTGTTTTCTGTGTCTTATAAACAAGTTATATTGCAAAGTGTTTATCAATGAAGCATATTTTATCAAAAAGTTACAAACTACATTCTTAGATAGGTTATACATGTTTTGTTGGGACTCTGTAGCAGTAATAGTTTGTGTTTGTGGCGAATAGAGTTGTGGTTGAATGATGAAGGATGACAAGTTTTATTTATTTTATTTTGCTATTTCATGGTGTGGGCAACCTTTTAAATGGTGAAAGATTAACTGTTGGGCCTCAAAGCAATGATATTCCATGCAGGAAATCCTATTTAAGAAGGGCAAAATTATCATTTCAATTACATTATATGTACAGATTGTTGTAAGAAAAGTGTTGCAATCTCTTTTGCTTTGAAAAGGGAATATATTCCCATCACTAAAATGTTCCAATATTATTTGTTCTTCAATTAATTAATTTATTTGTGTCAAAAAACACTTTCATAAGTTGCGGGACTTTCAACTTCATGGATGAATTCAATTAATTCAATTCTGCTGAATTATAAACTGACCATTTTTTAATCTTCATCACTTGCATTTTATCAAATTAAAAGAGGAATGTGAAAGATCTGTACTCATACTTAATTAATGCATGTGAATCATCTCTATTTTATCAACACCAATAAGTAGCAAATATGGGGACCAATTAACGACATCCTAAATGACAACATATAACGATTCTCAGCAATCTTTAAACATAAAACCTAATTTAAAAAAAAAAAAAAAAACAATAATAAAATGTTCTATTTTAATCAATATTTGACTTATTTTTTGTGAAACAATAGTCGTTTATATTTTAAAATATAAAAATCGATAATAAAATAAAAATAATATATAATAAACCACGCAACGGCGGGTGTGCCATCTAGTATTACATAATAGGGTGCTAAAAGGATATTTTAAAATAAAAAAATTCTCTTAGTTCATTCAAAAAAATAATCATTGTAGGTTTCAAATAGACCCAATATTATAAAACAATATACATGATAAAATATATTAAATTAACAAATAGGATTTTAATTTAATTCAAACTTTTTTAGATTTTCGTTAAAAATGTTTTTATGTACTTATTAGTAAGATACGTAATCAAATATTTCTTGTTCATTTAACAATTGTCATTTTCTCTAAATTTCATATAATTTATTACAATTAGAATTAACATATGCAATATAATTTAATAATAATATTTTATTAAACTATTCCATTAGTATTTTGCAAGTGAGTAGTCATGAGTTCTAAATTCGAAGGAATATCCATCATTTTTTTTTTCAAAAAAATAAAATAAGAAAAAAAGCGCTGTAAGTCGAGTAACGATACAACGCCGTCAGACGCACATGTCCTTACGCATTAAACATCATCTCTCAAAAACACACGCTTCAGCAAAACAGACTAACGTGATATTGACAGTCATTAGTACCAGTGGTCCTGACCACACCGGATTATCCGACAGGATTATAAACAGATCTTCAGGTATTCTACGAGTCTGATAATCAAACACTCAAACATTTTCCTAGAAATTTCTATCTTTCGTTGTTCAGCCGACGTATTAAACAACATGCCTCGCCGAAGCTCCGGAGGGAAGTGGGCCGTTCAGATCTATTTTGAATTTTATGTTCATTTTATTCATTTGATTTGGTGATTTTGTTTGTGCGAAATAATCATGAAAATGTTTTGGGGTTTTTTTTTTTTTATTTTATTTTTTTGAAAGGAAAAAGTGAATTAAGTCTAATTAGTTTGTGTAGAATGATAAAGTGAGTTGCTTTAGGGTTCCGAATGATAAAGTTTGCTGCTTTAGGGTTAAAATGCAAAGTTTGATGGTTTTAGGGTTTCAATGACAAAGTCTATAGTTTATTTTTGGGGGTAAACCCAGTAATTGTCGAACTCGAACACAAGACCCTGGGTATGGCTAACTCCCTTGGCTGCCATCCGAAGTTTAAGCTCTTTGGGTTTTGAATGATAACTGTTGCTGCAGGGGTTAGTGATAGAAAATTGTTTTTTAGTGTTTAGATTTTGTTGTGATTGGGATGTTAATTGCTTGCAAACGATAGGGGTAAGCGTTTATATTGTCAAGCTTGTGTGTATGGTTAATGTCTAGAGTATATTTGTAGGTTAGTATAGAGTATTTGGGTGTGTTATTTGAGATATTTTATTTGGTTATGATTCTGCATTGAATATTGAGGTAACTGGGTCCAAGATGTGATACTGTGGCTGTAAATTTTTCTTGGTTTAGGTTATTGGTATGTATATTAAAACTGTTTTAAACTATAAAAGGCTTTGGGTCTAATGTTCTTGTGGAGAGACTGCTCAAAGTTGTCTGTGTCTACTGCTGTGACGGGATATTCTATTGATTCAATGGTGATTTTACTTTCTTCTGTAGGAAGATCTGCACCCCGCCTGCTCCCCGACGTAGCGCACCCCTACACCAGGTGCTTTTTTTGTATATTTCAAATAAACACACAACATATTGTTTGTAGTTTATAGTGTGTAATAAATAATGTACTTTCAATGTGTTTTTTCTTACCATATTTTAAAATTGGATATGCACTTGGGTTTAATGTCTGATATTCTGTTTTATGCAGTTCAACGTGCCCCTCCTCCAGCTCCAGCTCAAAGTGGTGGTGGTGGATCGCTGTTGGAGGCATTGGCTCAAACATAGTCAGGGTATGTTAAGATTATCAGTTTTGTCAGATTATTACATATACAATTTTATAAAAAGGTTTCTATGGCTGTTAAATTCTGATTTGAGTCAGCAATTCTGAACTTTTGTCCTCTGTGTTTGGCAGGCTTTTGGTACTGGAAGCAGTGGCACACAGGGCTGTGGATGCTGTCTGGGTCCTCGAACCATCCAACATGAAACTGTGGTTTGAGGCTGCGCTGCTGCTGCTGCTCCAGCTCCAACTACAAACAGCCTGCCAGCCCTGATGCCTGCGTTATTCACTCCAAGGCATTCCAAGATGTATGTATATTTTCTTATTCCGCTTTATATTAGACGTGTTTTGATATGCAGACTGTTCAACTGTTTAAGTCTGTTCTAGAAGAAAATAGTGGATAAGTTGGAAGCAAAAGAATTACTTTGCTTCTAGTTAAACCAATGTATTGAAGTTTGCTGCACGGGTTTTGAAAGCATGAATCAGGAGATAAATCATTTTCTTTGGCTAGAAGAATTGAAACCAATTTTGAGTTTGTTTGTTCTTGTTGGTACAGTCAATAAGTTGATTTTTAAATCCGTGTGATAGTTCTTTGTTTTCTTATTTGAGGTACTGTCTAAGTTTTATTTTAAATTTCTATAATTTACTTGCAAAGTTATGTTTATATTGGTTTTTATTAGATTTACTTGCAATGCTTCCGGAATAATCTTTTGATATATATATATATTGATTTGGGTCATTAAAGTATTCTATAGACATTTGGTTTTTGTAGTGCATCAACAACTTTGGAAACGACATCAGCAAGTGTCAGTTCACATGGATATGCTTGCCGAATGCAGGAAGAAGAATCAGGCTCGGTGTTGGGTGCTAAATGCTACCCTTTTGCTTTGCCATTTGAGTTTATTCAGCTATGAACTCTTATGATATTTTGATGCGATGTAGCTGAATCCGGACGTTTGAGAATCTACAGTTAATAATTTTTTATTGGGAAGCCATTATTGAACCTTGATACTGTTATTAAACGTTATTTTTAAAGATCAATGGTGCTTGGATAAAGATTATTGATAATGCTGTGGCTTATATGTATTCTTGAATTGGACTTTAAGATGTGTATACATTTTCTTGATGTTTCAAAATCTGAAAGGTTTTTAATGGGGTTTGGGATTGGGGTAGGTAGACTCTTGGGTTGCAAGATATGGAATGGCAATAACATTTATAGCATTCAACTTTATTCAAAAATGACTTAAAGGTGCGTTTGATTCAAGAAATATCAAATTTTGGAAAATGTGTTGGTTAGATTGGAATAAAATGGTGGATATGTTATATTTAAATATAGTTGGGAGTAAAGTCTGACAGTGGATTGTGCTTTGCTTAAAATTTAAGGTCTGGTTGTCATGGGTTATGTCGTGCTAAGGCTAGTAGAAATTGTGTCTTGTCGGTTGTATGGGCTTCGAAGTACTAAATCTGAAGGTCACGGCATGACCTTATATATTGTGCTATGTCGTGGGGTCGGCTGATGCTTTGGGGTCGGTTTACAATTTTTTTTTTTAATATTTATAATTTTGATTATATTAATAAATTATAAAAATATTATATGTATATGTTTTTTTGTGACATTTTATATTATTATTTAAAAAATATATATAATCACTATGAATATTAATTGAATTTCAATACTTTTATACTTATGATTATAAATTATAAAACAAATTTAGAAATTAGGATTAAGAATGATTATATATCTTCATTTTTATTAATTTCTAAATTCTAGAATTAGGCTTTTTTTTTTTTTTTTTTATGTCATGTCGGCCCACGTGCTTTTAAGGCCCACGACACGATTGCATGATCGTGGGCCATACTGTGCCGTGCTTTTTTTGTGTTGTGCCTTGTCGTGCTATAGGCTGACACGGTCCACGTCGGCTCTAGTTAGGAAGAATAAATTGGTAAGTATGTTATATGAATATTAAACGTCTTTCCATTTAATAATTATTATTTTTAAATTATTTTTTTTAACCACCTACATTTATAATTTAGCTAAACATCATCACCAAAAGTTTAAAAATTAATTAAAGCATTCTAACTACCCAAGAGGACAACCAATCGTCGGTCACCATATCGGACGACAATCGGTAGTTACCAAAACGAAGCATGGTCGGTCGTGCACCGATATGGTCGTTTTCGAATAGATTTAGATCTACAATGACCAGAAGTTCTGGCCGTTGTTAACAGCTAGATCTTGACCAGAAATAGTTGTCAACGACCAAATCTCTAGCAGTAGATTTGGCCATTTCTGGTCAGATCCATGGTGGATTAGCTGGATATGGCAAATGATGCATGACTGACTAGATCCAGGTCGTGTTGTGCGCTATTGGTCATGTTGGTCGGCGGTGGCCGACGGGGGTTGCTAGCAGGTGGTGGTGGTCTGGGTGGTTTGCAATTTGTTTTAATATAAGGGCATTACTGTCCAAAACTTAATTAATTAAGGTAAAATTGTAATGACAGATTCATAAATTAATTTCTAAATAGGACATTATTATTCAAAAATTTATTAATAAGGGGTAAAATTGTAATATATAACATTACCAAATAATCTTAAAATACCTAAGAAAATGGAGGTAATCAGATTACCATTTATTTAACCAACAATAATTACTAATTTACTATTGGTTGGGAAATTACCGGAATCTAAGTAAAACCTTTGTATAACGTAATAGTAGGACAAACTAATTTTTACTATGAAGAGATTATAACTAATAGATGTAGTTAAAAAAATTATTGTTTGACTTTGTATTTTGTAATTTACGTTTAGTAGTATGTATTGGGATTTCAATTCATTATTTAGATAGGCTGCAATTAGATAAAAAGAAAATAATCTTGAGGATGACAGTAGGAAATACAGGAAGTTTCGTCCCAAGAAGCTCTAAACATGCTTAAAAAGTATAAATTTAGACTTCAACAAGAAGGTATTTATGCTAGGGAATTATTTTGTGCCTGTAGATGTAGTAATAACTCTTAAGCATAAATCATTATCTCAAATAACTTTAGATAAATATTTATTTCATCTTAAACCTTTAATGTAGTGTAACATTTTTTTTTATATACAAATAATATTATTATTGGAAGCAACTTTCTTAAGACGGGAATTGAAAAATTGTAACTTATTACAATGTGGAGTTTATTCTTATTTATTAGTATCCTAAGTTAAGATGTAATGTTTTATGATTATATAGGGTTATCAGTACGGTGGTGATGGCTACATCATGAATTATATCATAGCTATGGTGAATCAACAAAGGATTTTCAGTCTTGGTTATGAGAGAATTTATCTCACTGCCCAGTTCGGTTATATGGTAGCGACCATAAAATCTATGACCACATGTAATTGAGTTGTCGCTCAAATCCGATTTTATTTCGGTCGTTAGTTATAACCAAAACACAACTACATCAAGAGCACAACCTAAGGATGACATTACCTCAGCCTTGAAGAGATAATGTATGATGAAAGGATTGGATTGCACAGTATGTTGGATTTAATTAAAGATATAGGCGGGGGAAAACAAAAATTTACCGATTAAAACCTAAAGTCCCAAGATCCCTATATGAGAAATACATTGTTACATGTTATAGAACATAGAACCCATTTAAGGTTTTAGATTCTTACCACGTTGATGACTCCACCGCTTGATTGTTGAAAGTTGAAAAACGCTCACACTTCAAGGATAAAAGTGAACACCACGATGTCTACACAAAGGCAAGATCAAACACACAATCACTTTATAGTTTGATTTGTGATGTTTAAAGAAGAAGGGAGTAAGAAAATTAAGAGAGAAAATTCTCTCAACTCTTTCTCTCGGTTGGCAATGCATGAAATATTAGGGAAATTTAGGGAAAAGTGCCTTTTATAGGACACCCTAGTTTCCCTAATTAGAGTTATTACCAATATACCCTTTCACAATTAAATAATTAGTTTCTTTGATTTCTGAAGAAAACACTAACGGGTATTAGGCCATTATATTTATATCTAATAATAATTTTTCAGTATTTAATATATAATATATTATATATATATATATAATGACGTTTATTATTTACAAATATATTTATAAATAATCAATCTTACAATTAAATCCAAATACGGAATTAGATCAAACAACAACTTTCTAGCAAATTTAATTGCTCCGTAAGATTTACCAAAATACCCCTTCTTCAATAAATGACAAAAATGCCCTTCACTCATTATCTTCTTTAAATTGCCTTTTAATTGTGTAACCCGTAGGCTCTTCATCATTTCGGTAGTGAGTGATATCATAATCAACACCCTATTAATCATTTCATTACACACAGACTAGGATTGGCCTCTACCAAGGCATCATGGACACACGACATATTCGGATCCAGTGTATTCGCCACCTGTTAACAGTATGGTTACCGTACAATCAAATCATTTCATCATCTATTATCTCATCAAGGTTTGAAGTATAGAAATAATGTCAGCTTCAAGTATAAACCACCTTGACATATTTAGATTTGGTTATCAGACCAATAGACCAACCGAGCACCAACTTGATTCCACTGTGGCCACTGATTCAAGGTCGTTGTCTCTTATTGAATATCTCACTGAGATAATTTCTCCTGCACCTATGAGTGATGAATCCTTTGTCAATCTACCATAGCCATGATGTACTTCTCAATGAAGCCAATCACTACCACACTGATAACCTTATATAAGATTACGTTTGGCTAGTGTCAAACTATACCAATAGTACACATGACGCTTCGGTAATCTCAAGTCTAAGGACCATATGCACCACCATTTGTTGGAGGATATATTCCATGGACATTGGGGTTACCATCTATATGGAATCCTCTTATGGGTTAGTCCAGTGAACTCGTGAATAACAAGCACCCATGTGTCACACCAAGTTGTCATCAAACAACTTTGACATGTGAGAGCTGTCTATACCTTCCAGTAGGATTGTTCAACGCTATGATAACCTTACCGTATTATTTGTGCCCTAAGTGAGGATAATACTAGGGTTATGGATGTTTCTAGAATGACCACCATAATTGATCATAGGGATCTCACAATCAAGACTTATCACTGCTTGATTCCCTCATCACGGTTCAACCACTCTAAGAAAATATTAATACATACATATGAGATATGCTTTACATAATATAAACGATGCCTTTTATAGATTGAATAATCATGATCCATAGAGTCAATATACGATAATATGATTGGCTTTGGAGCACCTACTCTAACATAGTAACCGTACCGTTGATAGGTATTAGTTGTTCGTTGATCTCTACTTGTTGGGTGGCCATGATGCCTTGCTAGAGGCCAATCTTGGTCGGTGAATAATGAGACTATTATTGGTGGTTAATCGCAATATTGCTAGCAGGTGGTGATGGTCTTGGGTGGCTAGCAATTTGTTTTAAATATAAGGGCATTACTGTCCAAAAACTTAAACAATTAAGGGTAAAATTGTAATGATAGGTTCATGTAAATTAATTTTTAAATAAGGGCATTATTGTTCAAAAATTTTATTAATAAAAGGTAAAATTATAATAAAATTAACATTACCAAGTAATCTTAAAATACCTAAGAAAATTGAGGTAATTAGAATACCATCTATTTAACCAACAGTAATTACTATTGGTTTTGGAAGATTACCAAAATCTTAAGTAAAACCTTTGTATTATCGTAATGGTAGGACAAATTAATTTTATTACTATGAAGATGTTATAACTTAATAGAGACGTAGTTACAAAAATTATTGTTTTGACTTAGTTATTTTGTAATTCACGTTTTAGTAGTATGTATTAGGATTTTAATTCATTATTTTAGTAGTTATTGCTACAATTAGATAAAAAGAGAAAGCAAATAATCCTGAGGATGATAGTAGGAAATACAAAAAGTTTCGTGTGTAGAAGCTCTAAACATGCTTAAAAAGGTAGAAATATTTTGATTCAACAAAAAGGTGTTTATGCTAGCAAATTATTCTATGCCTGCAAAATTAAAAGATGTGGTAACAACTCTTAAGCATAAATCATTGTCCCAAACAACTTTAGATAAAAAATTTATTTCATCTTAAACCTTTAATGTAGCATAACAATTTTGTTTTTCTTTGCAATATATGTATAATTATTATTATGTGGAAGCAACTTTCTTAAGACAGGAATTAGAAAAATTATAACTTATTACAATGTGGAGTTTATTCTTATTTATAACTATCCCAAGTTGGGATTGTAATGTTTTATAATTATATAGAGGTTATTCTTATATAAAGTATTACTATAGAGATGTTTTATTGTACATGGACAAGTTTGTAATTTTGAAAAATTTGAGGGTCGAGTTGATATCACTATAAATTGAACTCAAAATTCATTAGTCGAGGGTTGTTTAAATCTTAATAAAATTTATAAAAAATAAATTACTTTGAAGAAATAGTCGACACTTGACAATAACTCAAAATATTATCTTTAAATTAAATTTCAATTTTACTCTGTAATATACATTAAGTTTCCATTTTTAACCTTCACACGGTACATTTAAACCCTAATAAGTGAACCATTTTCGAAATTATGAGGCTGTTTTATAATTTTTTCAAAACGTAAGGGTTGTTTTAATTTACTAAACATATTTCTCTCCTTAATGAAATTGTATTTTGCAAAACTATAATAATAAATATATGATGCAAAACTAGTCTACACATGACATTATTTTAAAAATTAGCTTGATAATCTAACCGGTTAATAGCGTGATGTATCACTGTTCACCTAAATTCTAAAATTTAAGAGACAACATCTTCAAACTTTTTAATTTATATTATTTGACTCTATAAACTCTTGATTTTGACCATTTAAAATTTTGAAGAGCAAATAGATAAGAATATCTTAAAAATCATTATCAGTTGATTCCTAATTCATTAGTAAGGATTTTTTAAATACTATAATATTTATATAAAAAAAAAAGGTTAAAGCAACAGTCGATACTTGACGAATGAACCAAACACTATCTTTCAACCAAATGTAAATTTAAGCCTCTAATATTATCGTAGATTTTCATTTTTAACTTCTATGAGGGGTGTTTAGTGAACAATTTTCAAAATTGTGAGGTTGGAAGTTGTTGAAGCTTGATTTTGACATCAACTAATCGCACGTGGGAAATGTTGAGTTGACTCAGAAGACACACGTGTATATGGGGATATTGGGTTGAATAAGAGATGAAGAACAATGTTTAAAGTGGTTCAGATGTTTAAACAAACGAATCTTACGTCCACTGATATTGTATTAATATATGAGATCAGATCGCGTTTAGCGAGCTGATTTATAGCTTAGAGAATACAAGTGAATACACGAGAGTGAGAGAGAATGTATGCTATTTTAGAGAAAAATTAGCTAATCCCACAAACGGGAGAGGAGCCATCTATTTATAGTGGAATGAATTGAGGTAATGATTACTGAATCTGTGAGTGGGTCAGGTTGCCGTGCAAATCCTTCTTTATGTCCCGTTGCTCACTTGCTAGAGTGATTTCCTCGACCTCTGCGGGGATTGGACACGTGGACCTTTTCCAGCATTTCGCCAATCTGGCGCATACCCACTGCACTGGCGAGAGCATGTCGCTCACATCAGCATGCGACGTGGCTTCGTCTGAATAACTGTAGAGCCTACCTAAGCTTTGACAGCCCACGCTGACAAGGCTTGGCGTCAGCCCTACTTCTTCAGGCATAACAGAAGTCCCCTAATTTTTAAGGTTTGAGGATCGAACCTTGAGAACTACACAATTATGCCTTGATTTGATGAGCGTCGGATGGACACTGGTCGATCCGACCTGGTTGCAAAGAGGCTGCGGAAACATTCCCATGCAGGCTACCTAAAATGATCTTCTTTAAGATCTGCGACCTGTTCTAGATCTTATTCAGTGCCATAACGATGATTCTGGTCTTCGACCGAGGTCCTCGACCTGAATACACTTGGTGAATTTTTTTGTTGAAAGCAAAGTCACGTTGCTTCGCGACTGACATGCGACGAAGGCAAAGGGTCACGTCCCTTTGCGACTGACACGACGAAGAGTGTTTAATGTAACGACCTCTTCAGATGTTATCCGTTGCACTTTTGCAGCTGATACATTAAATGAAACACCTTTTGCTCTGATAGACGTGTCCTGCGCGCAATAAGTGCCAGCCATGGGCATTAAATGCGAGTCATGCTAAAACGACATTCCCTATCAAAGCATTAAATGTGGATGTGAGCGGATTTAATGTGGAGGAGGGAAACGAGCCGTTGCTTGAGTGTTTCAACAGAAAAGAATGACGATTTGGTTTCTCGAAGATGACGGTCACTCTTCTTCACTGATTAGCGACACGTGGTCGCAATCAATGGTGAGAAGTGATTTCCGCTCAAATGTCGTTTGACTTCGGGAAAACCAAAAGCCACTTCCTTCACTATAAAACCCTAGGCTCACCTCAGGTAATTGCATAATATTCACTTCTTCAGAGAAAGCAAGAAACTTTCGTGAGCCTTGATTTTCCGTGTTTTAGACTGGTGCGCGCTTGACACTCGGAGCAGGAGGATCAATCTTCATACTCAGGAGGTAAGGATGGTTCCTCTGCCACTTTATTTCTTTTTTGTTTTTGATAGTTGCCATGCGGTGACAGTGTTTGCTGGTAGTTGATCGGAGATAAAATCTTCTCCTAGGGTTTGAGCCATTAGAGGTGGCTCTTAAGGATTATTTTAGGGTTTTTCTAGGGTTTATGGGAGGAAGCATTTACTTTTTTCTCCACGTCATCATACGAAACAGTGTATGATGACTGAGTGATTCTTGCATGTCGCTTTTTTCAGACCTTAGGAGAATGGACCCTTCAGCGACCAGGACAGGTGAGGAAACTAGCTCGCCGGTGCAAGATGCCCTAGTGGGTCCCTCTCAGGAGATTCTGTCGGCAATCACCATTGAGGAGATTCAGAAAGTGGTAGACCAATACGCCCTCAGCATAGAGGTCTTCTAGCAAGGACGTACACAGCTCGGAATCCGCCAGAAGGGATGGCTACGATATTTGAGAATATTTTTAAGAGTGGAGGGTTGATCCTTTTCCACCCTTTCGTTAAGTTAGGTCGGTCCTAGATCACTTCAGGATTGCGCCGCTATAGCTTATGCCAAATGCATTGATGCGTGTTTCCTACAACATGCAAATGTAGCAAGTGCACTAGTCGCACAAAGTAATAAAGTGATGAGTGAGTATCGTTCCCATGAGGATAGTGTTACTAAGTACCGATTTCTCTAGTTTAAGTCCTAATTGAAGCAACAACAAATTGGATTGATGGAAAATTAACAAACTAAATGCAAATTAACAAAATATAAATGAATGATAATGAAATTAAAGTAAAACCCAACAACTTAACTAATTAAACAATGCTAAAAAATGCTAGGGTGTTGATTTCACCTAGATACGCTAACCCAAATCATAGAATCTATTACCCAAGTTCTAATTCCTTGATTGAAAATCGAATTCCCTAAGTTGTAAAACATACATTCTCATGCTACATTTCCCTACTTATCCCTATTAAGCTTCCGCACCCAACAAAATGAAGATTAATAGTTCAAAGGATTTTAAGCTTTATGGAATTCTATCTAGATTTCATAGATCGCTAAACCTATCTCTAGCGTTTGCTTAATCTACGGTATTTATCCCAAGAGGCACAATCACAAATCACTTCTCAGTCTCATTGTGAACAACACACATTTGAATGGTGATCAAGCATCCAAAAGTCATTAAGCAAAGAGATAAACACTCAATCATGAAATTAAAACTCAAAGTAAATCAATTCATATAAATTTGAATCATTGTATCAAGGTTACATCAAACCCTAGCTAAACAACTTAGTTCATACTCAAAAACGAAATAAAAGAACAAAAACAAACTGAATCAAGATTCATCATTGAAAAACAAGCAAAAGATGGAGAAATCTTCTCTAATTTGAAACCCAAATCTTCAATAATCTTCCCCTTCCATGAGCTGCCTCCCAAATGATGAACCAAGACCCTTTTTCTTTCCTTTTCGCTCTAATTTATACCTTTTTCACTTAAGGACCAAGCCCTAGCAAGCCAAAACGCGTCGTTTTATTTTTACAACTGATGCAGAGGACTTTCGGGCCAATTTTGAGCATGATAGAGTCTGAATCTGGAAAAGTGTTAAACATATGAATTGTAGCCCTTTAAATTATATTTCTGGTCGTTCAGAAATCCGCACAATCAGAGGTCTGTAGCTCAAGTTATGGCAGAAATACTGAAGCACTTCCAAAGACCTTTTTCTTCAGTTCCCAGTGTACATTTCACGACTTCAAGCCAAGTTTCCACCCTTGTCCAATCAGAATTAGGAAAAACCGAAAATATGAAAGTTGTAGCGCTTCTTCTTAGCTTTCCAAAGCTTCTAAATTCAGGTCATTCCGAGTTTCCAAGCTCAAGTTACACAATTTACGCTCAAAACTGTCATTTATGCTCAAAATCATCGTTTAGGCCTGCAAAGACAAATTAATAGAATTAGGTAGCAATTATGGCTCAAATAGTATGAAAAGTATCCTAAATCCTATCGAAATTCAATGCAAAATCACAGTGTAAAATATGATTATCGAATACCCCCAAACTTAAGATTTGCTCGTCCTCGAGCAAAAAGGAATAAAAACTCAAAGAAAGAAAAGCACCAAACAACCAAAAACACAAAACAACAAACTAAAAATGAACAAACAAAAATTAGACTCAAACTCAACACAAGAATTGCCTAGAATTTATGCAAGTCTCTAAGGTTGTTGAAAAATTATTACTAGAAAATGTTCAACACTCCAAGAAGTTATAAGTTGCATCGACTATCTTTCTCTATTAGTCCCTCGAGTAGGTGATCCCCACTTCAGTCCACATTCCGACTTCCCAGATTATTTTATGTAGAAATGTAAGTTTATCAAATGGTGGCAGACTCCATAAGCCTAAGTATGGAACTACTCTCCACTAATATAGACTAGACATGGCTAAGGATCAAAAGGTCTTTGCAAGCTTGTAACTTTAGGCTCGGGTAGTGCGTTCCAAGGAAAAGGATATGATAACAAAGTAAGAGAACTTGGTTTTCCTCATGCAAACACTAAGAGCTACATCAATCTTCGCTTTCTTTCTCAACCACCAATCAAAGTGTCAACCTTTTTACAACCCTCAAACTTATGCATTTCTTATTTTTGATTTTGAATTGAACCAAAGAAATTTTTTTCTGCTTCTTCTTTTTTTTTTTTTTTTCTTTTTTTTTTTCAGATTAAAAAATATTTACAACACCATTGAGGTCTCTTGCCCCTTCTTCGTGCCATTTTTGCAACCCCTAAACTTAAGATTTTGGTCCATCACTTATTCACACACCTCTCAAAGCTCTTTTGTGTCATGCATTAGGTCCATAATTCTCCTAAAGGGTATGATAAAGTGTTTAGGGTATAGGGATTGGACAATTTTTTTTGTTTGCAAGGAAAATAAGACAATGATAATCTCATAAGGCTCAAATGGGTGATTAGGGAAAGATTCATTCATGGGTCGGCTGGAAAGGCTCAGATGTTCCGAAAAATGCCTAAATCATTTCCTCAACAATGTCTAATCCTAGAATTTCGCCTCAAGCACTTCTCTACTAGGTTCTAGAGTCCACCAACATTATCAAGACTTCATCTAACCACATAAAATGTTTCTAAGCATATCGAAAAAATGAAAATGGTGGTTGAGCCACTCAACAAACCTCAATCAAAATTCAGTCAATGAACCTAAACTTGAAGCAATGCTTAACATTTTCCAAGAATAATATCCCAACAATTCTAGTTTCATCATGGACTTATGCAAGTCATCTAGGCAACAACAACACAACACACACAAAACACACTAAACATTTAACAATCAAAGAACTTACAACAAAAAGAAACACACAAACAAACTAAACACACAAATTCTCAAAATTTCCCTACCCCTGAACTTAAAATGACATTGTCCCCAATGTCACATCATGCACATCCAAGGAATAGAAAAAAACAAAAGTAAAGGTTACGAGATACTCCCCTGATTAATCTGTAAAGGCCGATTCTTGTGCTAAATCCTGGCATCCATTCCTTGGCTTCCTCATCATCATCATCTGTCAAACAATTGAAGGTCTATGGTGCCAAATGTGTTAGATATCCTCACCGATTAATATGAAAGAATTACATCCTAATCTCAACCTTATTGAACTAAACCTAAAATCTAAATAAAAACAAATAAAGAGCTTAAAACTAGGAAATCAACATCAATTCCTACTTACAAAACATAAAGAAATAAAAACAAAAACTAAAAAGAAAAGTGCTTCAGGAAAATTTTTGCAAAAAAGAAAGGTCAGGCGACTATTAAAACTGGGGCAATTGAAAGGTGCATGATTGTTTAAAAAGGTAAGGGAGTGGAATGGTGCAAGAATTTTGAGGGAAAAAGGTGAAATTGAAGAAGAGACAAAGAAATTCTTTGGAGGCTAGGGTTTGAAATCGCAAAAATGGAGAGAATGAAGGTGGGTTAAAAAAAATTGTCAGGTTTCACCGTGGCGAAGGACAAGCTTCGCCGCGGCGAAGTTCTTCATTCAACATAAATTAAAACCCAGGTTTTGCCGCGGCGGAGACAAATTCTTCGCTGAGACGAAAAAATACAGAAGCGGTATCATTTTTCAGGTTACTTCGCCTGGCAAAGAACAATCTTCGCCGCGGCGAAGTCTGGGACTTTTCAACTTCATTTTCATACGATGTGCTTCGCCGCGGCAAAGAATACTTCTTCGCCCGGGCGAAGTCTGGAGCATTTTCTTTCCTTTTCCTTAGCTTCAAACTTCACCTGAAACACCCAAAAACACATAAATTAAAACTAATTCAAAATCATAAGAAAACTAAACAAATTCAAACAGCAATGAAATGAAGAACAATTGAAAAGACTTGGGTTGCCTCCTAAGAAGCGCTTGTTTATAGTCGGAAGCTCGACTTTCCCATGGTCCTTCGTCAATCCGGATCCTTGTGGGGTGCTTCACTTCCCATTGCCACCTCTTGGTCTTTCCTTTGGAATTTCGGACATTCTTATAAGCATCTTTTCGGAACTTCAAATTCGTATATGCATACTTGAGATGAGATGGTGATTGGTTGAGTCCAATGTTTGGAGTCTCTTCCAACACCAATTTTGACTTGTGCGCTGTTAGACCGATCGTCACGGTCTAAAAATTAAACCTAAATACCGTAGTAGTGGTAAGCAGGATCGAATCCACAGGGAGCAAGACTAACAACCTAATGTATTTTAAGTAGCGGAAATGAAATTGGCAATAGATTAATGAAACTAAATAGACTAAATGCAAATAATGAAATAGTGAAATTTAAACAAATAAAGACTCTATAATAAAAATGTTGCCATTACGGTTTTGGTTCGACACGAGACCGACTCACACAATTTCTTTTGTACCGCCTTCCCTATGTTTGGTTACATGTACTTTTTCCATTTTATTAAACAAATAAAGACTTCGCTTTCTTAATTTTTTGTGAGTACTTACAATTTTTTGTTCCTCACAAGCGTTACATATGAGGTCGCGTTCTAACTGTTTACAATAACATTCGTACAAGTAATGTCTATGCGAGTAGAGTCATATACATGCGGAAAAAAGTGTTTACAAAAGAACTTGTATTATTTACAAAGCTTGAGAAAAGTAAAATCTTTACAAGGAAAAATGAGTTTGGAATTACTGATAATATGGGTGGAGGTGGAGATGCTCAGCATTCCAAGCTCGTGGTACTTCGAAACTGTTTAACCTTTTGAGGTGATAAGTCCCCGGTCTTATTACTTTGGTGATGCAGTACGGGCCTTCCCAATTTGGCCCCAATACTCCCGCACTCGGTTCTCTCGTACTCAGAAAGACTTCCTTCAGAACGAGGTCGCCGACCTAAAAGTCTCTTCTCCTAACCTTAGAGTCGAAGAACCTTTTCATGCACTGTTGATAGGCTGCTATTCTTAGTTGAGCCTTGCTGCGATGTTCTTCAACTAAATCCAGACTTGCGCGCATGAGCGCTTCATTGTCTACTTCGTTGAACAGGTCTCTCCGAAGTGAACCAGTTCCTACCTCCATAAGGATCATTGCTTCCCAGCCATATGCTAGCGAGAAGGGTGTTTCTGAGGTAGAGGTTCTCGAAGTTGTCCTGTATGCCCATAGGACTTCAGGGAGGTCGTCAACCCAATTTCCCTTGGTTGCGCCAAGTTTGGCCTTAAGAGTGTACTTGATGGTTTTGTTGACAGCTTTAACCTGACCATTTGCTTGCGGTCTTGCGACCGAGGTGAACTTCTTATGGATACCCAGCTCGTCGCAAAACTACTTGAATTCCTCGTTATCAAACTGCTTCTCATTGTCAGAGACAAGGGTATGGGGAATCCCATAGCGGCACACAATGTTCCTGAAGATGAAGTCCTTGAGTTTTCTAGTGGTGATCGCGGCCAATGGCTCTGTTTCGACCCACTTGGTGAAGTAGTCTACCGCAACCACCGCATACTTGACTCCTCTTTTACCAACTAGCATGGAACCAATGAGATCGATTCCCCACATGGAGAATGGCTAGGGGCTGGTCATGGTTATTAGCTGGTGGGAAGGAGCTTGCGGTATATTCGCGAACCATTGGCACTTGTCACACTTTTTAACAAAGCTGTAGGTGTCTTCTTGAATCAGGGGCCAGTAATGCCCTTGACAAACAACTTTGTTGGTAAGGGATTGTGCAGCCGTGTGATTACCACAAATCCTTTCATGTATCTCCCTCATGATATAGTCTGTTTCCTCATCGGTTACACATCGGATGAGGGGGGCGCTAAACCCTTTCTTGTATAGTTAGTCTCCTATAAGTGTGTAACGAGGGTTTTTGCCTCGATCTTGTCGTCGAGCAAGGTCCCATCTCGGAGATACTGAATGATAGGGGTCATTTAGGAAACTGACTCGGTCATATTCACGGCCTGTTCAGGTGAGCTAATACCGGGGCCCTCTATGAACCGAATAGGAATGCTCTCTGGTGCATCTGAGTCAGTGATGAGGCTATCTTTGCCAAGGCATCTGCAATAGAATTACTGTCTCTAGGAATCTACGTGGTCATAAAGTGCTTAAACGGCTTGAGCATGGCCTTAGCTTTCTTCAAATAGCCGATCATCTTTTCTTCCTTGGCCTAATATTCCCCCAAAATCTAGTTGACAATCAACGTGGAGTTACTGTGGATGCTGATCACAGTTGACTATTTCTCTGGCCAACTATAGTCCAGTGAGTAGAGCTTCATACTCAACCTCATTATTGGTCGCTTTGAACCCGAAACGGAGAATGCCATGAATATGAGTCCCTTCGAGACTTAGGAGGAGAAGGCTTGCCACGACCCTTTTTCTGTTCGATGATCCATCGACATACAGACTCCAGGTCGATAGATTTTGGACAGTTTCCTAGGTGACTTCACTAGCTTATTGCTTGGGTTCTTTTATCGGATGATATGAGAATTCTGAGATGAAATCAGCAACAGCCTGCCTTTTGATCGTTGCTTTTAGTCTGTATTGCAGATCGAACTGACTTAGCTCCATGGCCCACTTGAGCAATTTATCTAATGCCTCTGGCTTCTGAAGGACTTGCTTGAGAAGGTAACTGGTCAATACATGGATTCTGTGGGCATGGAAGTAAGGTCACAACTTTCTGGAGGCAATCAGCAAGGCATAAGCCAATCGCTCCATTTCTGGATACCACATTTTGGCATCCAGCAGACACTTGCTCATGTAATATACTGGCCATTGAACCTTGTTCTCTTCCCGAACTAAAGCTACACTGATAGCGTACTAAGAGACGGACAGATACAGAAGGAGAATTTCTTGTGGGAGAGGCTTGGACAGAAGAGGTGGCTTTCCGAGGTGCTCTTTAATGCTCTAGAATGCCTGTTCACACTCAAGAGTCCACACAAACTTCTTATTGGCACTGAGTATATTGAAGAATGGCAAGTAGCGATCTATTGCCCTCGATATGAAGCGATTGAGTGCCGCTATTCGCCCATTGAGACTCTAAACCTGTTTTCGATTGGTCGAGCTTTTCATGTTGAAGAGAGCTTGGATTTTCTCAGGGTTGATCTCTATTCCCCCCTGGTTAATCATGTATCCTAGAAATTTATCTGAGGAGACTCTGAACGAACATTTGAGAGGATTAAGCTTCACTCTGTACTCTGGAGTATGCCAAACATCTCAGTGAGATGTGCTATGTGATCAAAAGTGACATGCGATTTGACCAGCATGTCATCAACATAGACTTCCATCGATCTCTGGATTTTTCAGAAAACATTCGGTTAACCAACTGCTGGTAAGTTGCTCCAATGTTTTTTAGGCCAAAAGGCATAACCTTGTAGCAATACAGCCCCCGATCTGTAACAAAGGAGGTATGCTCTTCGTCTGGTGCATACATTGGGATTTGATTGTATCCCGAGTAGGCGTCCATAAAACTCAGCAGCTCATGCCTAGAAGTGGCATCAACGAGCTGGTCGATCTTTGGCAAGGGGAACATCTCAGCGAGATGTGCTATGTGATCAGAAGCGACATGCTATTTGACCATCATGTCATCAACATAGACTTCCATCGATCTCCCAATTTTTCAGAAAACATTCGGTTAACCAGCCGCTAGTAAGTTGCTCCAACGTTTTTTAGGCCGAAGGGCATAACCTTGTAGCAATACAACCCCCGATCTGTAACAAAGGAGGTATGCTCTTCATCCGGTGCATACATTGAGGTCTGATTGTATCCCAAGTAGGCGTCCATAAAACACAACAGCTCGTGCCCAAAAGTGGCATCAATGAGCTGGTTGATCCTTGGGAAGGGAAATCTGTCTTTTGGACATGCTTTGTTGAGGTCGGTGAAGTCAACACACGTCCGTCATTTGTAGTTAAGCTTCTTTACTAGAACAGGTTGACAACCCAGCTAGAGTAGAGCGCCTCTCGGATGGATCCATTCAGCAGGGATTATCTACCTCAATCTTCAAGGCAACATATTGCTCCGGATCTATTGCTCTCCTCTTCTGGTGGACCGACTTAGCCTCGCTATCAATGTTCAGGGCATGACAAATGACATTCGGGCTGATCCTGACCATGTCGGCATGAGTCCATGATAACACATCGATATTATCTTTGAGGAAGCTAGTCAAGTCACTGGCGAGTTGGGGGTTGAGATTACTTCCAATTTTCAACACTCGGCTCAGCTCGCTTTGGTCGACTGACACTTCAGATAAGTCCTCAACCAGTCCATTGGAAGGGCTTTCCTAGATATGAGGATCCAAGTTATCCTCCGCTGGACCAGGCTATGGTTCGATCCGACTGATCGCCGTTGCCTATTTGGGAAGGTCATGCAGAATGCCTTTTCCCTTGCACGCCATCTGCACTGCTCTTACATAGCAGTCGCGAGATGCATATTGAGATCCGCTAACTTCCCCTATCCCCGTCGGGGTGGAAAACTTCATCTTGAGATGGTAAATTGAAGTGACTGATTTGAAGCTTCTCAGTAGAGGTTGCCCTAAAATGCCATTGAAAGTGGATGAGCAGTCCACTACTAAGAAGTCAATGATCTTGGTCACCTCATCGGAGTCACCCAATGTGATTGGGAGTGAGATCGTTCCTTTGGGGATCCAGTGATCCCCGGTGAACCCGTATATAGGGATAGAGGCAGGCTTCAAATCAGCCTCATCCAGATTCATTCTTTCGAAAGCTCGCATGAACAAGATGTTCACAACGCTTCTATTGTCCACCAACATTCGGTGGACATCGCACCGCCCTATTTGGGGTGTGATGACGAGAGCATCGTCATGAGGATGATGCAATCATGCTACATCTTTCTCGAAGAAGGTGATTTTGTCCTCTCTGCGAAATTAGGCAATGCCGCGCCATGTTCAATACACTGATGGGGTCATGATGGGCTGCGCCAGCATACCTTTCTTGGGCAACTCGCGAATTCCCTGGGAGATGTGGCCCCTAAAGATAATCCCTATGTTGTAAATGCCCCTGCAACCATAACGCTTCTTGCTTGGTTCCTTTTGATTTTTCTTTCGAACAAGAGCAAAGTCATCGATGTACACTTTGAAGTGCCTTTGCTTGATGAGGTCTTCAATTGCTTGCTTAAGGACTCGAGGCTCGACACTCATCAGTGTGATGCCCATTATCCCGATGATAGCAACAGTATTTTTTACTATTTCTGGCTGAAGGGGGATTTTTCAGGAGCTTAGGTTCCCCAAGCAGGCCGACTTCTTCTGATTTGTCAAGGATAACCGAGACCGAGGCATTCAAAGGAGTATAGTGACTCTTGTTGCGATCGTGACAAGGAACTACGGCATATGATTTCTTGGGCTCATATCGCTGTTTCTTTCCTTTTCGCTGATCGTCATTAGCCTATCAGCGATCAACCCTCCTATTCTCCCCCCAAGCAAGTGCACTACTCGAAGGACCGAAGTCATGGTGGTTGAGCGCCGCCATGGATTTTTCAATGTGGAGGTACTTCTCGGTAAGACTGTAGAAATGGGTGAGGGAAACATCGTCCCCTAATTGCAGCTCTTTCCATAGATCTATCTGTGGATGAACTCCCGCGATGATGAGAGTCCGCACGGACTCCTCGGGAGTATGAGCTACTTTATGGAGCTCCCTGTGGAACCTGTCGATATAAGACTGGAGGGACTCGTCCCTCTCTTGCCTTATGTTCTTGAGGTAGCTCAAAGGCATTGAGAACTTCCTGTTCGCCTAGAACTATCTCAGGACTGTCGAACTCATCTGAGGCCACTAGCTGACTGATCCTATTGGGAGCGACCTCAACCATCGCTTGGCATGAGAAGTAAGAGTTACTGCCAAGCAACAACATTTTGCCAAGTCAGAGACTTGGTAGAGTTCCATGAGGTCGTTGAACTAGTACAGATGATCCTGCGGATCGGAATTTCCATCGAATGCTTACATATCAGGCATTCTGAATCTTGATAGGAGAGGGGCGGCTAACACCGCCGGAGAAAAGGGAGACACCTCTGTGACCTACCCTTGCTCGTTTCGCTGAGCTTTTAGCTGATCCAATGCTCGCTGTAGCTCCTTAATTTGAGGTAGCGGAGCCACCTGGGGATCACTTTCCGTAATATGGGTTTGACCCTCATGATTGTGGTTGAGGAAATACCGTAAGTTGGATTCCTCCTCGCCTCAGCCGACAATCTCGGCTAATCTCGACACACGCTGGCTAGAGTCGTGTGATGGCGCTGAATGATTTGCGAAATTTTCCCGACCTTCGCGGTGGTGCGAACTGACTCGCCGACAGTGGGAACTTTCTGCACGACGACGATTGGAGTCATCATTTCGACGATAATGGGAATCTCCCCGCCTTGCACTTTTGTGGGAGTGCTCGCGCGACGTGACACGGGACGGCTCGGGCCACGACATGTCACCGAGTGCAATGCCACGGGTATTCTACCCGAGGTATGATCGGTGTTTGCCGGTCCCTCAGAGCCTCTGGATTCACCGTGAACCACTTGCTTTCCCTTTCTTTCAGGCGCTATAGTGCACGTGGCATGGGCTTTTTCCCTTTTCCATGCTTTCACGCGACCTGTAGGTGTTTTTGGCAGTTGCACCTCCTCATTTGATTCGAGTGGCACGACCCGATCCAATCAGTCCAGCCTTTGGCTGACCATTTGGAGAGTATTGTTGAACCTTTCCAAGTAGCTCATGACGGCTGGATCAAGCCATAAGCTTGAAGGGATGTCCCCCATGGTATTTTGTGGGATTGAGGGCCCTTCGGGAGAACTCTCCTCTTGTACCTGGGGGATCTCTTTATCACCGTGATTGGTTCACTCAAATTCGAATCGGTGAGCCATTTGCTGTAGTGGGACCGATTAGTCAGAGATTCTCCTGATGAAGAACAAGTACTAAATCAAGCCTTCCTTCTAGCGCCAAACTGTTGATGCTTGATTTTGACACCAACGAACCGCACGTGAGAAATGCTGAGCGGACTCAGAAGAAACACATGTGTATGGGGGTATTGGATTGAATAAGGGATGAAGAACCATGTTTAAAGTGGTTCAGATGCTTAAATAAGCGAATTCTATGTCCACTGATGTTGTATTAATATGCGAGGTCAGGTTGCATCTAGCAAGCTGATTTATAGCTTTGAGAATACAAGTGAATACAAGAGAGAGAGAGAGAGAGAGAGAGAGAGAGAGAGAGCTATTCTAGAGTGAAATTAGCTAATCCCACAAACGGGAGAGAAGCCCTCTATTTATAGTGGAATGAATTAAGGTAATGATTACTAAATTTGTGAGTGGGTCAGATTGCCGTGCAAATCCTTCTTTATGTCCCCTTGCTCACCTGTTCGAGCGATTTCCTTGACTTGTACAGGGATTGGAGTGCAGGAGCATACCGCTCACGTCAGCATGCTACGTGGCTGCGTCTGAACGGCTGCAGAATCTACCTAAACTTTGACCGCCCATGCTGACAAGGCTCGGCGTCAGCCCTACTTTTCCAGGCATAACAACATATCCGCAGTAATGCAAAGGATAAATTAAGATAACAAAAATATATGCCCCAATATAAGCCCAGCACTGCCAACCGGAATCTATGTTAAATTTTTCAAAATTTTGGTTATCAGTAAATGTAAGTTTTTCTTACTGCATTGTGGATTTCCTTCACTCGAATCACTGATCTCTCAACTCAACCTGAACAATACATAAATTAATTAAACACTTGCGATAAGCTAATTATTAGCTAGGTTCGGGCACTTAATGTTTATAAAACTAAAACACAATATAAATTTGCGTTCAACAATCACTTACATACTGAACAAACGCGAAAGTCTTTGGATTTCTATTTGCAAAATGTAATTTTAATCTAACGCAAATAGGCTAGCAAAGGGTATTTAATGATTAATTGGAAGACGCTGAGTTAATATGTAACGCATGCAAAAGGGGAGCATAAATTAAAGTCGTAAACACCCTTTATCTTTTCACTTCTATAATTCGATATGTTTACGCTTTTTGGAGGAACTATTTAACTTGAAGATGGTTGGAATTTCTTATTTGTTGCTGGAAAGGGGAAAAAGGAAGAGCCAAAGTGTTTGTTTCTTACATTATTTCTATTTTATATCTTTTTTATATTTATAATTAATACAGCAACACATTGCAGCTCCAGGTCAAATTTTCACAACGTTTATATGATGTTTGAATTGTTTTAAAAGCGTTAGTTATATATTAAAATCTTAAGTAATCTCTTGCTATATATACATAATCTTTCGTTTTCCTTTTCACCATATTTTTTTTGGTAACTGAGATGTCCGAGCCAACTTACTTTATTTTTCAATATGGTAATTTCCTTGTCAAACCTTACTGACATTGCTAGTTGATCTATTAAGTAAATAAGAGGCAAAGTTGAGACTTCCCCAGCCTTGATAGGGTAAATTCTTCTTTAAGAGTTTAAATATATATAGCTAACTCAATAATTACAATTTTCTAAAATGTGTAGTTTTATTTAAAAAATAAATTTAGTCACAAAATCCAATGATTTACAAATTATATCTTTAGTAAAACAACAAATGATATATTCTTAATATATAACGATAGATTATACTAAACTATAAAAAAAACTTGATAACCGAAATTTAATAATACAATTTAATAATTTAATTAAAGCATATTAAATCATACTAGATAATACTATAGCCAGGGGCGGATCCAGCCCCTTTGAGGGTAGGCCTCAAGGTTAAAAAAAAAATAAAAAAAATATTAATATATACACCCACAAAATTTGCTATTAATATTTATACCCAAGCCTACCTTCAGATTTTAAAAAAATGAGAATTATTATACCAATAATACTATATTTACAAAGAAATCTTACAAAGATTTCCATACAAAATGAGGTGGCAAAAAATAAATGGAAGAGTGAAACAAAAAGTCAAACTCATTAAATTCACTCTTCCATTCATTTTTTACCACATCACTTTGTATGGAGATCTTTGTAAAATTTCTTTGTAAATGAAGTATTACTCTTATTATACATATATCTAGACCCTCAAAAAACTTACTAGTAATATATATATATATATTCCAAGCCCACATCATATTAAAAATTTAAAACTCTCTCTACTAATCTTCTCCACAGCTCCACTTGCCTTTTATGATTTTATCTTCAAAAATCTTTACTCTCTCATTCTCTTCCTCATGCTATTTGATCTTAAAACTTTTGAAGACTGAAATTGCTGAAGCTTTCACTACTCAAGGTGTCACAATTAGCTATGTTTTTTGTTTTATCAGTTTTATGTATGTGTATTGTTCATTTCAAATTAATTTATTTTAGGATTGAATCATGCTTTTTTTTTTTAGAGGTTTTTTATTCTAATTTGAGGGAAAAAGACATGGATCTTGTAAGTTTATTTTGTATTTTGTGTCTAAGAATGAACCTATTTTCCCAAATTAAAACCTTAACTATATTTTAAAGGATGTTATTCTTCACCCTTCACCCGCCACTTTCCTATATTTCAAACGTCACCGTTTTGCTACTCAAAATATTAAAGGCTCTGTTGGGTTCACATTTTTACGTTTTTGAGAAAAGTTTTTTGAAAAAAGTTAAAAAAAGTTGAATTGGGCAAGTATTACGATGTAGGATTTGGAAATTAATAAAAATACCCCTTATGTTTATTTATTTACTAAACACCCCTATAATAAAACATTAAAAGTTAACAAAAACACCCCCAACCACCCATTAAATATGGACAGCCGGCCACCACCGCCGGAGGGTGGCCGGAGTCACGGTATCGGTGCATGACCGGCTGGATCTTGCTGGTCGTGTGCTGATATGGCATTTTCTGGCCAGATCCACGATGGATCTGGCCTACAAAGGCCAGATCTACGGCTAGATCTAGCCACCGCATTTGCTAATCAACGACGGCCAAAGATACAACAGTCGTTGATGGTCAACGACGACCATATGTTGGCCATTGTTGACGACTGGTTACGGCCAGATCTTTGGCCTTAGATCTGGCCTTTTCCGGCCAAATCCACCGTGGATCTGGTCGGAAAAGGCTAGATCGGTGCACTACCGGCCAGATTCAGCCGGTAGTGCGCCATTATACCAGATTCCGACCATCTTCCGACATTGGTGGCCGGAATCCGGTAAATGTGGATTGCTGGGGTGTTTTTGCAATTTTTAAAAAAAATATTTAGGGGTATTTAATTAAATTAACAAATTTAGGGGGCTTAAAAAAAGTTGAATAATATTGTGGGCTCCGTTTGGTTCGCTTTTGGGAATACTATTATTAGTATTCCCAAAAACGTTAAACAGTAAAATGTCATTATTCCCAAAATATTATTCTATATTTTTCAATTTCTTTTAAACCTCCTAAATTTGTTAATTTAACTAAACACCCCCAAATATTTTTTTTATAAATTGCAAAAACACTCCGGCCACACTCTGACAGTGGTGGCCGGCTGTCCGTATTTAATGGATGAGTTAGAGGTGTTTTTGTTAACTCTTAATATTTTATTATAGGGGTATTTAATAAATAAACAAACATAGGGGATGTTTTTGTTAATTTCCAAATCCTACATCGTAATACCCACCCAATTTAACTTTTTTCAAAATATTATTCTAAAAACCATCAGAATAATAAACCAAACGGAGCCATGAGTTTTTGCAATTTTACTGTTTAACTTTATTGGGAATACTAAAAGTAGTATTCCCAAACTTGAGCCAAACGAAGCCAAAGAAATTTGAGTTACTATCTATGTTTATATCAAGAAAATTCCTTTTTTTTTTTTTTATTAATTCATATTAAAAGTTAATGAAATATTGACTTGATTTAAGTTTTTATTAACTTTAGCTTAGGCTAGATCTAGTTAAAGTTATGAAAATTTATATTATAATCTTTGAAAGCCAAAAATAAATAAATAAATAATAATAATAATTTAAAAGGTTTTGGTCAAGGTTTACTTAACACATTTACTCAAAATTTTGCTTCTCATCATTTTATTCAAGTAGGAAAGTATTATGTTATTGCATTCTTTTCTCTCAAATTCTTGATATTGTATTATTTTCTTTGCTTAAAGTTTTGTGATTTTTTTAAGTTTTCACTAGTTGTTTGACAAACAATGATGGAGCTGTGGAGGCCCCCCCTCAACAGAAATCCTGTATCCGCCATTGATTATAGCACATTCTAGTTACTTTTGTCCTTGTTATTTTCATTAAGGGCAATTAAGTTAAGTCATGTGATTTTTATGATTAAATATGTCCTTTAAACAAAATCTTGATATTTTGATAATAAAAATTATTAAGCATAGCTATATATATAAATATCTTCTTTTTTTTTGTCTTTTATGTGCAGAAATATCCTTCACAAATAAGCACTTCAATGGTTATTACGATGAAATAGTATAATTTAATTTTAAAATTATTTAAAGATATCTAGAGTTATGCAAATTGTAGCAATGAGAATTTTGTTGCTGAAATAATAATCTAATTGCTAACCACCACTGGGTGGCTTGATAGTAAAAAAACAAAGGATGATCTACATGGTCTCCCAAGTTTGAATCCCTTTGATGGTAAAAGAGCAAAAGAAAGATCTAACATAATCTCTCAAGTTCAAGTCCCCTTAATGGTGAAAGAGCATGAGAAAGATCTAACATGGTCTCTCGATTTTGAGCCCTCACGGTTGCTAATAGGGGTAGCCACTGAAACTCTTACTAGGCCGGTAGTTTTAGGATCTCGAAGGATTAGTTGAAATAATATTCTGATTGCTAAAATAATAATCTAATTGCTAACCACCATTCGGTGACCTGATGGTAAAAAGCAAACGAGGATCTAACATGATCTCCTAAGTTCGAGTCCCCTTAATGGTAAAAGAGCAAGAGGAAGATCTAACATAGTATCTCAAGTTCAAGTCCTCTTATTGGTAAAAGAGCATGAGAATGATCTAACATGGTCTCTTGAATTCGAGCCCTCACGGTTGTTAATAGAGGTGGCCAATGGAGCTCTACTAAGCCGATAGTTTCAAGATCTCGAATGATTAGTTGAGATACATACAAGCTAGCTTAGATACTCCCGTTCATCAAAAATAAAAATAAAAATAATCTAATTGCTTAGATTCTAGTATTACATTTCCTCGTAAACAAGTAGGTAAAGCAGGACAGGTCATTAACACAAAGCACAAAATGTTTTTTCCTTATTACCAAAGCAAAAGGGAATGTTTAAGACTAGTGGGATTTTATATGTCATGAAAATAAAAATAATGATGGAGGCAACTTGAATTAGCTTATAAATCTTGATCTGTCTCAATTAAGGAGAAATTTTTTTTTGGTGAGAGATATCATCTCCTAATTAACTTAATTAATTGAGAGCCTTCCTAATTAAGATAATAGATATAGACTCTATGAATTATTGATATCGGTCTCTTTTGTTCATCAACTAATTAGAAATTTATATGAATTATATTTGTCACTTCTGGAAGAAAGCACTTGGATGCATCTTTTTCTTTCTCTCCAAATCAATTCGAGTATAAAACGTACAACATTTAAGAAAAAATAATTCTGAAGTCTTTATTCTGTTATAAATTACCAATGAACATAAAGAACAAATAAAAAAGAAAAAGTTTTAAGATGGACATGTCACATGTGTATCATGAAACCTTAATTTTGCAAAAAAGGAAAATTTTAAATCAAAATATGCCCTGGATATACCATCTATTGAAGCCAAGTATTGACGCCTTCCTGGAACAAATCTCAAATCCACAAGTGATGTTTACCGACTCCATGACAGGAAATTTTCAAAACGAAAAAAAATCTGATTTTTATTAATAAGGTCACAAGCTAAATATAGACTACATTAGTATATATTACCACAATGAGTATACAAGGAAAAATTATTACAATCAAAACAAGAAAAATTAACCAATTCAATAAATAAAAAGAAAATCAATCTTGACACAGGATCTAAATTTCTTTAGTTAACTAATGATAAAACGCAGTACATTTTTTTATATACTTGTCGAGCCGATCGTCACGGCCACAAAATTAAACCTA
The DNA here is from genome assembly GCF_008641045.1 of Pistacia vera. Taxonomy (NCBI): domain Eukaryota; kingdom Viridiplantae; phylum Streptophyta; class Magnoliopsida; order Sapindales; family Anacardiaceae; genus Pistacia; species Pistacia vera. Next base: position 674,051 of record NW_022196418.1, read on the forward strand.
AATACCGTAGTTAGCAGTAAGCAGGGTCGAATCCATAGAGAGCAAGACTAATGACCTAATGTATATTTGAGTTAACGAAAGAGAAATTGGCAAAATGATTGATTAAAACTGAGGAAACTAATTAATTGCAGGAAATTAAAAGCATCAAATAAATTGCTAACTAAAACACGATATTAAAAATGTTGTCGCTACTGGTTCGGTTTGACTCAAGACCAACTCTCACAATTCCTCTCCTCGCTCTTCAATTTCCTAAACCTACAAGGCTAGGCAAATCAATAAAAATATCTCCCGGCAATCTAGGTATAATCTATCCTGTCTCCCCGTCGTCTTAGTTACAGATCGATTGGTTAAAGACTATCATTGACTAACCGAAAAATGCTAAACCCTTAAACACCACTAGTTGGTACAACGTTAACAAGTACAACCTATCAACCTGTATCATCCAATCAACTAATTACACAACAAATGCATTCCTAGTAGAAATGATATTAAACGCTACTACAACTTGATTGCAATCAGTACTGAAGCAATTTAAAGTCATAATCAACATTCAATAATCTCAAACCGACATTCAATTATGCGAAAAGTTATATATCAATAAAAGTTCTCAATGGACATTATCAATTCAACACGTCGAGCATCAGAATAATATTAAAGCATCGCAAACAAACTAAAACGAAAACAAATATAATCTGAATACAAGAAACTTAACCAAATGTCCAACATTCGAGCTCAACCAACTAGTCGAGAGCAGATGAGGAGATCAATGGAGTCAATCTCGATCTCGCCTACACCGTAACAAACAACCAGGAACTCAGTCGCTCATGGTGGTGATGACGGAGGCTGAAACGGTGGAAACGAAGCTGATCATGGCGGAGAGGAGGTAACCGAAAGTGATATGATGCGAAGAAGAGGAAAAAATGACCAACGGACAGCCTGAAATACAAATAGTCGCACTCCCTAGAAAACGTTAATTTTTCGGCGGGTCTTCTGGAAAATGGTGGCGAAAATGGGATCCGAAGGTACCGATGGAAAGCTCTGGTGATGGGGAGTTTAGATCAGGACCTGGGGAGGTGAAAGGTCACCAGAAATGAGCAAGATCTCAACTGGAAGATGAAGAGGCGTGGCAGCGATTTGGCGGATTTCAACGATTTTTGCGGCGACTTAAGCTTGGAATGGGTAGATCCAGCCGTGTGGAAGAAAGATCAGGTCCTGGGGAGCCCAACCGTCGCCAAAAAATTCCAAAATCACGGTTGGAATGCAAAGAGTCGCAGCGGCGGAATATGAAGCGTCGCGGCAGCAAATCGTGTCTCACGGTGGCGGGTGGAGCTTCGCCGGCGGAAGGTGAAGGGTTGCCGACTTGGAAGATGAAACGTCGCCGGCCAATGACCAAACTCTAGTGAGAGGCTAGGGTTTTTGGGTTTTCTAGTGCGTCCCCCATTTCACGACCTTCACCTGGAAATTTATACACATTGCGGCAAATATCCATTTGGTCCCTACATATTGAAAAATGACAAAATCAACCCCAAGTTTTATGACAATTTAACCCCTTAACAGCATAAATGAGACAATATCAACCCTAGAAAATAAATCACATCCTAATATCAACTTACACAATCCCCAATTTCAATCCAAACAAACCAAATTAGTAAGAAAAACTCAAAATCTGATTTTTATACATAAATTCATAATTTCTCTTAATTGTTTCAATATAACTTCAATTCAATTACACATGTGATCTTTTTATCAACAAAATAGAGTCACTTTCATGACTCTAACAATACTACAAATAATCCAAGCTGGTGAGTGAAAATGCCAGATCAACAAACACACTTTTTGGAAGAACATATTAAATCTGAGTAATTGAAATCAAGAAGAAAAACATAACTCTGTTTATGCTTCTACTTTGAAGTTTGAACTTGATTGTTCAAGTGTAAAAGCACAGAGTTTTGGCAAAGCTCTTCTTAGAGTAAAAAACACACAGCTTCATCAAACAAACTAATGGCTCTGCTAACGAACAACATCACCTTCTGTCAGTTTTAACCACCTTCTATTGCTTGTCTTTAACTGAAGCATGTACACGCAAAATTTCACCAATCTAGCTAATTCTTTTCAGCAACTCCCGATAGATGTCTTAGGTGCCTTATGTCACGAATTTCTTATCGGAAGTGCATTGATAAGGTTTTGGGCATATAACGAGAGAGTTCATCCACCTAACATGTTAGCTTTTTGGGTATGAAACTCTTAACCCATTACAAATGGTATCAGTGCAAACTTGATCTGTCTTGTGCTATAGGATCGACAGAAGCACATTGGGGAGGTCTTGGGCTTATAAGGAGAGAGTCACTCCACCTAATACGTTAGCCTTTTGAGGCTGAAACTCTCAGCCTGTGTCACTTGGTTCAAATATGTAGGTAAACTCTAAGAAGGTGATGTTTTACATATAAAAATTGAACATTTGTTATGAGTTTCAAGTGTATAATTAATGTGTCTTTGTTGGGAAGAAGTCATAGAAATATTATGTGAAGTCTTTTAAACTGTAAACAAAGCAAGAACAATTAACATGCATTTCTAGTATTCTTCCAGCAAATAATTTCTCCTTTTGTATGGCCTAAATGACCGACAAGTCATTTTCTGGTCACGTATGCCCGATTGAGAAATAATTATGTATTTAACTACATAAAATTAAGAATACTATTCTGAGCAGTGCATGTATTGGCAACCCTAATGCATACAGTTCTATTAAATTCATGAAGTGTGCATCTTTAATTAAACAGAAGTGAATTCTTAAGAGATATTGCTCAAGAGCTAAATAAAGCCGAACTTAAAATAGTACATACATAGCACAAATCAAAGAACATTTCCACATGTCCAGCAAGAAGTTTAGAGATGAAGAAAAAATAAACTAACCCATTTACACACACAGTTCATCTTTCAAATCAAAACATCAGACCAATCTCTTGATTTTCTTGCTGCTGCTTGTGCTTAATGAATAATTTTTTTCAGGTCACCAGCCATAAGAACAAAGGCTTCCAAGGACGTACACTCTTGAATAGTTGTCGAGATTGGGAGAGTGGTGGATGAGTTACAGTCATCATTAACCCAAGTGAGATGTTCTTCCCCAAAGAAATCACTATCTTTGAAATGATTGTCTTGGGCCTAGAGTATCGAAGCAGCGAAACAGCCCGTGCGGCATCCTAACATCGCACTCGAGAGGGGGTAAGCCTACACGTGTGCTATTCATCTGCTCGAGGTATACTGGTTTCGTCTTGCCATGACTCACCAAGTAAGCCGCTCTAGCTCCCGACCAGTTTGTGTAGGGATGGCCTAATTCCTTCTTCATAACGGCTCCTACACTCCTTTTTCACATAGCACCTCCCTTCTAAAAAGTCTTAAAAAAGCATTATCAATTTGCTAGGAGGAAACACACCTTACGTCTCACCTGTCACACCCCATGTGAATGCTTTGAGAAACCTTTCAACCTCGTACACTCTTTACACTTGCGATGCCCAATTTCCCTATCAGAATGTTTGACCGACGGTGAAGGCTCCTAACACCCCGGGGAAAAAAGAGGATGTTGAAGCGGGGCTCAGTTCCTAAGCCCAGTTTTCACTTGCATGACTCCACATGTTTGTAGTCTCCCAACTTAGCATTTGCGAGGTTTGAGAGATCTTCCTTCTGGTTTAGACCTATGCCTTTGGTGGGCCGAGCGCCCCTTAACTTGGTCTAGAGTATGACTCAGTAGAACTACCCTTGCGTCACCTTAACATTGCACTCGAGAGGGGGTAAGCTTACACAGGCTCCATTCTTCGGCTTGAGGTCTACTGGTTTCATCCTGCCATGGGCTCATTAGGGAAGTTGCTCCAACTCCCGACTAGTTTGTGCAGGGATAGGCCAATCCCTTTCTTGTAAACTAATTGTCAATTTGGGGGCAAGTAACGTGAAAANTTTAACTGAAGCATGTACACGCAAAATTTCACCAATCTAGCTAATTCTTTTCAGCAACTCCCGATAGATGTCTTAGGTGCCTTATGTCACGAATTTCTTATCGGAAGTGCATTGATAAGGTTTTGGGCATATAACGAGAGAGTTCATCCACCTAACATGTTAGCTTTTTGGGTATGAAACTCTTAACCCATTACAAATGGTATCAGTGCAAACTTGATCTGTCTTGTGCTATAGGATCGACAGAAGCACATTGGGGAGGTCTTGGGCTTATAAGGAGAGAGTCACTCCACCTAATACGTTAGCCTTTTGAGGCTGAAACTCTCAGCCTGTGTCACTTGGTTCAAATATGTAGGTAAACTCTAAGAAGGTGATGTTTTACATATAAAAATTGAACATTTGTTATGAGTTTCAAGTGTATAATTAATGTGTCTTTGTTGGGAAGAAGTCATAGAAATATTATGTGAAGTCTTTTAAACTGTAAACAAAGCAAGAACAATTAACATGCATTTCTAGTATTCTTCCAGCAAATAATTTCTCCTTTTGTATGGCCTAAATGACCGACAAGTCATTTTCTGGTCACGTATGCCCGATTGAGAAATAATTATGTATTTAACTACATAAAATTAAGAATACTATTCTGAGCAGTGCATGTATTGGCAACCCTAATGCATACAGTTCTATTAAATTCATGAAGTGTGCATCTTTAATTAAACAGAAGTGAATTCTTAAGAGATATTGCTCAAGAGCTAAATAAAGCCGAACTTAAAATAGTACATACATAGCACAAATCAAAGAACATTTCCACATGTCCAGCAAGAAGTTTAGAGATGAAGAAAAAATAAACTAACCCATTTACACACACAGTTCATCTTTCAAATCAAAACATCAGACCAATCTCTTGATTTTCTTGCTGCTGCTTGTGCTTAATGAATAATTTTTTTCAGGTCACCAGCCATAAGAACAAAGGCTTCCAAGGACGTACACTCTTGAATAGTTGTCGAGATTGGGAGAGTGGTGGATGAGTTACAGTCATCATTAACCCAAGTGAGATGTTCTTCCCCAAAGAAATCACTATCTTTGAAATGATTGTCTTGGGCCTAGAGTATCGAAGCAGCGAAACAGCCCGTGCGGCATCCTAACATCGCACTCGAGAGGGGGTAAGCCTACACGTGTGCTATTCATCTGCTCGAGGTATACTGGTTTCGTCTTGCCATGACTCACCAAGTAAGCCGCTCTAGCTCCCGACCAGTTTGTGTAGGGATGGCCTAATTCCTTCTTCATAACGGCTCCTACACTCCTTTTTCACATAGCACCTCCCTTCTAAAAAGTCTTAAAAAAGCATTATCAATTTGCTAGGAGGAAACACACCTTACGTCTCACCTGTCACACCCCATGTGAATGCTTTGAGAAACCTTTCAACCTCGTACACTCTTTACACTTGCGATGCCCAATTTCCCTATCAGAATGTTTGACCGACGGTGAAGGCTCCTAACACCCCGGGGAAAAAAGAGGATGTTGAAGCGGGGCTCAGTTCCTAAGCCCAGTTTTCACTTGCATGACTCCACATGTTTGTAGTCTCCCAACTTAGCATTTGCGAGGTTTGAGAGATCTTCCTTCTGGTTTAGACCTATGCCTTTGGTGGGCCGAGCGCCCCTTAACTAGGTCTAGAGTATGACACAGTAGAACTACCCTTGCGTCACCTTAACATTGCACTCGAGAGGGGGTAAGCTTACACAGGCTCCATTCTTCGGCTTGAGGTCTACTGGTTTCATCCTGCCATGGGCTCATTAGGGAAGTTGCTCCAACTCCCGACTAGTTTGTGCAGGGATAGGCCAATCCGTTTCTTGTAAACTAATTGTCAATTTGGGGGCAAGTAACGTGAAAAGAGAGAATTTTGATTTATTAAAGAAAGTCTGTTACATTGCTGTTTACATACAAAGAAATAAACTTGTAACTATCAATTAACTACTTCTAACTACTTCAACTAATTACAGCTCAGCATAACAGATTTCTAACTAACTAAGCTTCCTCCTATATACCAACTTGAATCTTAACACTCCCCCTCAAGTTGGCATCTTATGAATATTTTTCAAGCATAACTTGGAAAGAAGCTTTTCATGCTGTAACCTTCCCAACCCTTTCATCATCACATCTGCTAATTGTTCTCCAGTTGGTATGTATTTCGTAATGATCAAACCACTTTGAATTTTCTCTCTTATAAAATGACAATCTATCTCTATGTGTTTTGTTCTCTCATGAAACATGGGGTTTGCTGCAATTTGTAATGCTGATTTATTATCACAGTAAAGTAACACCGAGATTTTGGCTTCATCATCAAGCTCTTTAAGTAAGCCAGTTAACCAAACTAGTTTTGCAACAGTTCTAGCCATGCTTCTATATTTTGCTTCTGCAGATGATCTTGCTATGGTATTTTGCTTCTTTGATTTCCAAGGCAGAAGAGAATCTCCTATCTTGATGCAGTATCCTAATACTGATTTTCTACTAACAGCACAAGAGGCCCAATCTGAGTCACAAAATGCTGTTAAATCTTTTGTAACTTTTGCAGACATAATCAACCTAAGAGCTGGTTCCTTTTTCACGTATCTTATAACTCTCAATGCTGCTTCTAGATGTGATTGTTTAGGAGTCTGCATGTGTTGACTTAAATTCTGGACAGCAAATGAAATATCTGGCCTAGTCATGGTTAGATATAATAACCTTCCCACCATCCTCCCGAACATACTAGGATCTGTCAGCAATTCATCCTTTTCATCTGGTGGAAATTTTTTATCAAACTCATATGAAGTCAGTTTTAAATGTTGTTCAAGAGGAGTGTCAGCAGGTTTTGTAGCAGATAACCCAGCCTCCGAAATTAATTCCAATGCATATTTTCTCTGGTTCAAAACAATTCCTTAGAGGACCTAGCAACTTCAATTCCAAGAAAGTATTTAAGGTGACCAAGGTCCGGGGATAGGGGAAGTAAGCAGATCTCAGCTCGCATCTCGCGACTGCTATGTGAGGGTAGTGCAGATGGCGTGCAAAGGGAAAGGCATCCCCCGTGGCATTCCCAAATAGGCAATGGCGATCATTCGGATTGAACCATAGCCTGGCCTAGCCGAGGATAATATGGATCCTCGTATCCAAGAATGCCTTTCCAATGGGCCAATTGAGGATCTATCGGAAGTGTCAGTCGACCTGAACGAGCCGAGTTGGGTATTGAGGATTAGAAGCAATCTCGACTCCTAGCTCGCTGACGACCTGACCAGCTTCCTCAGAAAAAATATAGATGTGTTCGCATGGTCGCATGCCGATATGGCCAGGATCAGCCCGGACATCAATTGCCATGCCTTAAACATCGATAGTGAAGCCAGGCTAGTCTACCAGAAAAGGAAAGCGATGGATCTAGAGTGATATGCTGCTTGAAAATCGAGGTAGATAATCTCCTTCAAAATGGGTCCATTCGAGAAGCCCTCTACCCGAGTTGGGTTGCTAACCCAGTTCTAATGAAAAAGCCCAACGGCAAGTGGCGGACCTGTATGGACTTCACTAACCTCAACAAAGGTTGCCCAAAGGACAGTTTTCCCCTACCTAGGATCGACCAGCTCATTGATGCCACCTTGGGGCACGAGCTACTGAGTTTTATGGATGCATACTTGGGATACAATCAAATTCTGATGTATGTGTCGGACGAAGAGCATACCTCCTTTGTCAAAGATCGAGGGCTGCATTGCTATAAGGTCATGCCCTTCGGCCTAAAAAACGCTGGGGTGACTTACCAACGTTTGGTTAACTGAATGTTCTCCGAGCAGATTGGAAGGTCGATGGAAGTCTATGTTGATGACATGCTAGTCAAGTCGCATGTCACTTCAGATCACATAGCGCATCTCGTCGAGATGTTCGACATCCTCTGGAGATACAAAATGAAGCTCAATCCTTTCAAATGCTCATTCGGGGTATCCTTAGGAAAATTTATGGGATACATGGTTAACCAGCGGGGAATAGAGATCAACCCCAAGAAAATCTAAGCTCTCATCGACATGAAAAGCCTGACCAACCGAAAACAGGTTCAGAGTCTCAATGGGCAAATAGCGGCACTTAGTCGCTTCATATCGAGGCAACAGATCGTTGCTTTCCATTCTTCAATATCCTAAAAGCCAATAAGAAGTTTGAGTGGACTCCCGAGTGTAAACAGGCATTCTAGAGCATTAAAGAGCACCTCAGAAAACCACATCTTCTGTCCAAGCAACTCCCGCAAGAAATTCTGCTCTTGTATTTGTCCGTCTCTCAGTACGCAGTCAGTGCAGCTTTAGTTTGGGAAGAAAACAGGGTTCAATGGTCGGTTTATTACGTGAGCAAGTGTCTACTAGATACCGAGATACGGTATCCGAAAATGGAGCGATTGGCTTATGCCTTGCTGATCACTTCCAGAAAGTTGCGACCTTACCTCCACGCCCACACAATCCATGTAATGACCAGTTACCCACTTAAGCAAGTTCTCTAGAAGCTAGAGGCATCAGGTAAATTGCTTAAGTGAGCCATAGAGCTAAGTCGGTTCGATCTGTAATATAGACCGAAAGCAACTATCAAAGGGTAGGCTATTGCCGATTTCATCTCAGAATTCTCCCATCAGTCAGTAAGGGAATCCGAGCAACAAGCCGGTGAAGTCACCCAGGAAACTGTTTAAACCTGACGACCTAAAGCTTGTACATCGATGGATCATCGAATAAAAAGAGGGCCAGGGCAGGTCTTTTTCTCCTAAGTCCCGAGGGGACTTGTATTCATGGAATCCTCCAGTTCGGGTTCAAAGCGACCAATAATGAGGCCGAGTATAAAGCTCTGCTCACTAGGTTGCAATTGGCCAAAGAATTGGGATCAACTGCGATCAGCATCCATAACGACTCCATGCTAGTTGTCAACCAGATTTTGGGGGAATACCAAGCCAAGGAGGAAAATATGATCTGCTATCTGAAGAAGGCTAAGGTCGTATTCGAGCCGTTCAAGCACTTCACGATCACACAGATCCTTAGAGATAGCAATTCTGTGGCAGATGCCTTGGCAAAGATAGCCTCGTCGCTGGACTTGGATGCACTGGAAAGTATTCCTGTTCGGTTCATTGAGGCCCCCGGTGTCAGCTCGACCGAACAGGCTATGAATACAGCAGAATCAGTTTCCTAGATGACTCCTATCATTTAGTATCTCCGAGATGGGATCTTGCCCAACTACAAGGTCGAAGCAAGAACCCTACGAACAAGAGCTGCTTGTTATACACTCATAGGAGATCAGCTATACAAGAGAGGGTTTAGCGCCCCTCTTCTCCGATGTGTAACCGATGAAGAAGCAGATTACATCATAAAAGAGATACATGAAAGGATCTGCAATAATCATACGGCCGCACGATCTCTCGCCAACAAGGTTGTTCGTCAAGGGTATTACTAGCCCCTGATTCAAGAAGACACCTACAACTTTGTTAAAACGTGTGACCAGTGTTAGCGGTTCGCAAACGTATCGCGAGCTCCTTCCCACCAGCTGGTAACCATGTCCAACCCCTGGCCATTCTCCATGTGGGGAATCGATCTCATCAGACCTATGCCAATTGGTAGAGGAGGGGTCAAATATGCGGTGGTCGCGGTAGACTACTTCACCAAGTGGGTTGAAGCAAAGCCCTGGCCACGATCACCATCAAAAAGCTCAAGGACTTCATCTTCAAAAATATTGTGTGCCGCTATGGGATTCCTCATACCCTTATCTCTGATAATGGGAAGTAGTTCGATAACGAGGAGTTCAAGCAATTTTGCGACGAGCTGGGCATCTATAAGAAGTTCGCCTCGGTTGCAAGACTGTAGGCAAATGGTCAAGTTGAAGCTGTCAACAAAACCATCAAGCACACTCTGAAGGCCAAACTTGGCACAGCCAAGAGAAATTAGGCCGACGACCTTCCTGAAGTTCTATGGGTATATAGGACAACTCCGAGAACCTCTACCTCAGAAGCCCCTTTTTCGCTAGCATATGGCTACGAAGCAATGATCCTTATGGAGGTAGGAACTAGTTCACTTCGGAGGGACCTGTTCGACGAGACAGACAACGAGGTGCTAATACGCACAAGTCTGGATCCAGTTGAAGAACATCGCGGCAAGGCTCAATTGAGAATAACAGCCTATCAGTAACGCACGAAAAGGTTTTTTGACTCTAAGGTCAGAAGAAGAGACTTCTAGGTTGGTGACCTCGTTTTAAAGGAAGTTTTTCTCGGTACTAGAGAACCAAGTGTGGGAGTTTTAAGGCCGAACTGGGAAGACCCATACTGCATCGCCAAAGTGATAAGGCCGGGGACTTATCATCTGAAAAGGCTGAATGGTTCTGAAGTACCGCGAGCTTGGAATACGGAACATCTTCGACCATATTATCAGTAATTCCGAGCTCATCTTTTCCTTGTAAATAAAAGAATTACCTTTCCAAGTGTATAATTATGTTCGCATAGACTTGTTATAATTCTGTTCGCATAGACTTGTTCCAATGTTATTATAAAGTTAGAATGCGATCTCATGTATAACATAGGGTACAGAAATTGTAAATACTCATGAAAGATTAAAAAAAGGTATGTATTTCTTCATTAATATAAGGGGAAGTACATAAACGAGCAGGAAAAGATTCCAAAAGCAATTATTGGCCCTCATCCCCAATTCTTGGAGGCGCGACCTCATCGTCCCTAGGCTGATCACCATCCACTTGGCCGACTACGACCTCCTCGGGGACATATCTCGAATGCTCTCCCTGATCGGGTCCTCGGGCAGCCTCTGCTGTATCCTCATCGTCAAGCCACACCATGGAGCTAAGAATTTGTTGGTATTCCTCTGGGAGGTCGGAAATATATATTTCAGGATTCTTTGGTTGTCGGGCATAGATGGATTGAATTGCCAATTCAGCAACCTTCGACTCGATCTCCGCCCCTTAACGCTGTATCTCTTCAGTCAACGAAGTGACTCTTCCCTGACTAGCTTGGAGTTCAGCCTCAAGCACCAACCTTTGCTTCTCGGAGGCCTCCCATAGCTCGGCCCTTTCTTGCTCTACTCGTAAGGCCTGCTCGGAGGTCATTTTAAGATCTTGGTCTTTCTCGCTAGCCTCCTTGGAGAGTCTGGCCACTGTCCTCTGGAGCTCTTTTATCTCCTCTCTGTACTTCTCTAGCTCAGCCTTCTAAAAATCCACCATGCGAAGAGTAGCATTCCTGTCATTCAGGTACTGGTTCGTTGATGCGATGGATAATTCCTTCTTTGCCTCAGCAACTTCTAAGTCTTGTTTGAGCCGCGCATTCTCTTTTCTCAGTGCGACCTCCCCCTCGGTAGCTCCCAGCCAGACCTTTTGTAGGGACAATTGAATGGAGAGCAGAGCCTACGAACAAAAAAGAGTAAAAGTTAGCTTGCTATTAGAAAAGATAAATGTAGTCCTCGTCGAGGACAGCTCGTTCTACCTTGCTCAGGTGTTGGATAGATGTGGACATCAGGTCTAGATGATTGGAATCCATGAACTGCTCAAATGTTTCTGCAAGTCTGCACTCCAACAGGGTAAAAACCACTGGCTGTAGATGATTTGGAAGTTGTCCCATCGAATCCAACACTGGAGTGTCCATGCCCGCGCCTCCAGTAGGAGTCGTGTCGCGTATCGATTTCTTCCCCGGCCTCTTTCCAGGGTCAGCAACCTCACTCTATCCTGTTCGTGGTGCTCCTAAAGTAATGGCAATGTTGGTTGCACCTCCAGTAGACCCTCCCTAGCGGAATGCTTGGTAGGGCTACGACCTCCCGAACTAAAGGCCTAGGTCTTCTGATTCAGACTCTGACTCTGACTCTTTGGTCTAAATTTGCCTCCTCTTCTTAGGTCGTTGGGTCGTCGTCTTCTGCCTTGGGCGAACAGTTGAAGGCTGAGGAGCCCCTATAGGTCATACCAAAGCTCTTGATGTTACCCCTCCGATGGGGGAACCGTTGGGAACAGCTCTAGTCTGTCCGATGGTGCCCACTCGAGGGAAAGTGAACTGCCTCAGTCGTGGTGATCTGGGCACCTTTGGAGCATAGGTGCTGCATGTGAACATCATTAGTAAAACAGTTCACTACATGCACAATCAAAGAATAAACCAAGGGTACGAAACTTACTCGGTGGGGGATTTAGGGTCGTTTCCGAGTTGAAGAAATCGTATTTCCGTAAGTTCGCAGTCGTCACGAGCAATCTAGAATCGCGACTTTCTTCAAGTAGAAAGCCGAAGGCAGTAATCCTATCCGAATCGCCGAGGAGCTCTAACCTGGTCGTTTTGTTAACTACAAAGAAAAAAAAGGGGAGCTCGTTAGCGAAGACTAAAAGAGTTCACAAATTCATAAAAAAGGAAAACCTACTTGGATCCTGAAAATAACAAATGCCATCATAACAAAAGAAAAAGAACTCCGTCTCGTATGCTCCTACATTGTTTGGGTAATTGTGTATTCCCACTTCGATGGTAGTTCACTTAGAGAGATAGTAAGAATCTCTGTCCTTACTTTTCTTCAGAATGTATGAGCAACCGAGCTCTACTGTGGTTAGCTCGCCCAATCCGCTCTCATGGCACGCAATGTACATAACCACAGCTATCATGTACACATTTGGCGTGAGCTGAAGCGGTGCGATCCTGAAATGATCGAGGACCGACCTGACAAAAGGGTGGAAGGGGATCAACCCTTCACTCTTGAATATGTTCTCGAAGATTGCAGCCAGCCCCTGTGGCAGATTTCGAGCTATGCGTGTCCTATCTCGGAAGACCTCCACGCAGAGAGCGTATTAGTCTACTACCTTTTCAAGATCCTTGGCAGTCATCACCGGTAGGATCTCTTGAGGGGGACCCGTAGGAGCATCCTGCACAGGCAAACTGGTTCCTTCCTTGGCTCTAGTCGTTGGGGGGTCCATTCTACTGCGGTCCGTAAAAGCGACAAGCAGGGAATCGTTTAGTCCTCATACACTATTTCGTACGATGACGTGGAGGAGAAAGTAAATACTTCCTCCCTTAAACCCTTTAAAAAAAAAAAAAAAAAAAAAAAAAAAAGAAAAAACCCTAATAGAATAACCTCAAAGCCACCATTCATGGCTCGAGCCCAAGGAGAAGATTACATCTCCGATCAACTAATAGAAGACTGTCATCATATGGAAACTATTGAAAGCAAAAAATAGCAAAAATGGCAAGAGAAACCATCCTTACCTCCTGGAATGAGAAGAATGAATCCTCTTGCTTTGAATATCAAGTGCGCACTAGTTTGAAAGGCAAAGAATCAAAGCTCACGAAAATCTCTTGCTCTCTCTAAGAAGATGAATATTGTGACAATGCCTAAAGTAAACCTAGGGTTTTATAGTGAAGGAAATGACGCTTTGGTTTCCCTAAGTCGAATGATATTTGGGCAGAAAAACGCATCTTACCATTGATCTCAACCACATGTCGCAGATCAGCAAAGAAGAGTGACCATCACGCTTCAAGAAACCAAATCGTCGTTCTCTTCTGTTGAAAAACTCAAGCGACAGCACGTTCTCCCTCCTCCACATTAAATACGCCCATGTCCGCATTTAATGCTCTGATAAGGAATGTCGTTTTAGCATGGCTCGCATTTAATGCGCATGGCTGGCACTTATTGCGCATAAGACACGTCTGTCAGAACAAAAGGTATTTCATTAAATGTATCCGCTACAAAAGTTCAATGGATAATATCTGAAGAGGTCGTTAAGAAGAACACTCTTCGTCTTGTCAGTTGTAAAGCGACGTGACTCTTCGATCTTATCCTACTCTCAACGTGTATCAGTTCTGAAGCAACACGATCCCTTGTCTTCAGTAAAGAATTCCAAGTGCAATCAAGTTGTGAACTTCGGAAGATCAAAATCATGGCACTGATGTGGTCTAAGAGCAGGTCGCTCATCCTTAAAATAATGACCATCTCAGGTCGCATGCATAAAAGTGTCACCTCGACCTCTTTTCAATCAAGTCGAGTTGACCAGAATCTCTTCGAAAGCATCAAGTCACGACATAATATATAGTTTCCAAGGTTCAATTCTCAAACCTTAAAAACCAGGGGACTTCTGTTATGCTTGTAAAAGTAGGGTGATGCAGAGCTTAGTCAGCATAAGTGGTCAGAGCTTAGGTAAGCTGTTAGAGTAGATGCCCTAGAGCCAATCAATTATTGTAGAATTGACTCTTTGTAATAATGTTCATTAATCAATAATAAAAGGCATTTTATTCTATATCGTGTAAATCATTATTATTGCAATATGTATTATTATATGTCCTTAGAATGGTAGAACCATGACGAGGGTATCAAGTGTTTCAAATCTTGATAGTGAGAACCCTATGAGCACATATGGTGGCCATTTTAGAAACGTTTGTAGCCCCAGTATTTTTCTGAAGTAAGGGCACAGATAATATGGTAAGGCTATCATAGTGTTGAACGACCCTGTTGAAAGGCAGTGACTGATCTCACTTGTCAAGGTTGTTTGGTGACAACCTGGTGCAACACATGGGCGCTTGTTGTAGGCGATTACACCCCATAAGTTCACTGGATTGACCTACTAGAGGATTCCATATGGATGGTAACCCCAGTGTCTATGGAACAAATCCTCTAACGAATGGTAGTGCATGTGATCCTTAGACTTGAGATCATCGGAGCGCCTTGTGCACCGAATGGTTTAGTTTGACACTAGCTAACGCAGTTCTTTTCAGAGCTGTCAATACAGTGGTGATTGGCTGCATCAAAGAGTGTATCAAGACTATGGTGGATTGATAGAGGATTCATCACTCTCGGGTACGGGAGAAGTTATCTCACNATGCTACTATTTGTCATAAAATATTTCAGGAATAATTTTTTACAAACCAACCAAACATCGTCTTCTGCTCAATTTAAAAAATATTACCCTAGTTATCCAATATTAACCCCATCCAAATAGCCCCTTAAAGTTATATTTGTATCCATCCCATAATCTATTCATTAGACTGTTATAGTTATAGTGTATATATATGGTTGGGTTCCCTCTTCTCATGAGTTAGCTTTTGAGAGTGAGATCTACCGAGGCCCAAAACCCTGCGACATGCATGAAGGGTGTTAAATTTACATCACCAATCTAGTGAATCGACTGGTTTGTTGCCCATACACCCATACAAAAAATGATATAAACCAAGAACCCCCTACGTGATTCTATGTCAAAATGTGTACTCATCCAATCCAGTATCTTTTGCAAGGGTGCAGGTAGGTGGGCATAACAAGATAATTAAAATGATGATAGAGGATTTCCTCGTTCCCTTGAATCACTCCCTCCCTCTAAATCCAAGGCTTGTGGTTGACACTGACTTATAATGGGTACTACTTATAAGTGTATCATAACTTTAATTAGTTCAATGTTAAATAATGCAGCAAGACAATATTGCAGTTCCCTGTCAACTTTTTAACACGTTAATTTGTTAAGCGTATCAGAACTTTAATTAGTTCAATGCTTAATGACATAATTGCGGGTTGATCAATTAAGCAAAAAGGAAGCAAATTAAATTTAGATTTTTTCTAGACTGATTTGATGAAAATTGTATTTAAGTGCATGAATATGTTTCACATGTTATCGGAGCTTTTAGGTGAGATGACAACTTAACAACAACTAAGCACTTCAATGGGTTGTTATGATTAAGCTCTAACTTATTTATAACTTGTCATAGAGTAATGCAAATTGTAGCAACGAAGAATTTTGGTGGAGTGTTGGTGAGTTAAAGGAAGAATAANTTGAGTGTCAATCTTATTGTTACGCTAACTCACTGGTTAAAAATTAACTAGAAAAAGGAGAAAAGTTGTAAAAAAAGTGCAAAGAGAAAAGGAATGTACTGAAAATTCGGCAAACAAAGCTGAGAAATGTTTTTGCATGTTCTTCTGGTGTATTCGTGTGGGTTACAAAACTAAACATTAATTTCAGCCAACAAAAGTTAAAGCGCTTTTAAAAAGTACTTATTTATTAAATGTTTTTTAAGGTTCTAATAGCTATAATTTACCAGCTCATTTAAGGCAGGATAATATTAGAAGACCTCATGGATCATCACCCAACATAACCTAAACCCTGACCAAATATCAAGTATAAATATATTTTAATATTATATGCACAAACCTAAGAGTTTGCAGGCACCATCGTAAAATGTAGAAAAACTTCTTCCTATAAATTTGTTTCATTTCTACAATACCAAACTTAATAGCATAATCGAATATTCCAAACCCTATCGTATTTTTAAGAGGATTTTTTTATTTTAGTACAATTTGGCTTATGCTCAATAACATTACAATTTACAACCTGTTAGGAGACATTTGGATCATATAATATTTTATTATAGAAGATATTATATTAACGGAATAAAAAATCATCTTGAAAATTACTGGAAATGTTTAAAAAATGTGTTTGGTTGGTTCGAATAAATTGGTGAATAATATGTTTAGTTGAGAGGATAAATTGGTATGTATATTATATAAATTACTAAATTGTCCTCCTTTTTAAATATTAATATAATAATTTTTTATTATTATTTTTTGAATCATTTCTGTGAACCCCTTACTTTCTCCAATTTAACAAAAACACCCTAGCAACCAAAAACGTTTTAAACTTAACAAAAGCACCCCTACCCACCCCAAGCCACTGCGGGTAGCCAGCCACCACTATCGGCGGCCACCAACAGTACCACAGATCTGGCCATGACACTGACAGTGCCATAGATCTGGCTGTGACACCGGCAATGCCATAAATCTAGCCATGGCCATGAAATGGCCATGAAATGGCCAAGTCTTTGGCCGTGAAACGTAGGCTGTTTCACGGCCATAGATCTGGTTGTTTTCGACCATAGATCCATAGATCTATGATCCATGGTCAAAAAAGGCATCACTGGCACACGGCTGGCCATATACGACTAGTCGTATGACATTATGACGACTTTTGGCAGCCTCCGATGACGGTCCATGGTGGCTAGCGGTGATGGCTAGCTCTTGGTACAATGTCATTTCTGTAAATAATAATAATAACAAGGACAATGTCGTCCAGGAAATTTAAAAAGTGAGGACAAAAGAGTCTGTATGAGTAAATTGAGTGTTTTGTAGATCTTAACAAATATAAGGTTAATTTGGACTAAATGCTCAACTGTTTAGGAGCAATATGAAAAATAAAATTATATTACCTTGGGTAAGTTTTAATAACAGCACCCTCCCTCCCCTAGGGTATTAAGATTCCGGGCAATTTATCACCCAAATGCTACTATTTGTCATAAAATATTTCAGGAATAATTTTTTACAAACCAACCAAACATCGTCTTCTGCTCAATTTAAAAAATATTACCCTAGTTATCCAATATTAACCCCATCCAAATAGCCCTTTAAAGTTATATTTGTATCCATCCCATAATCTATTCATTAGACTGTTATAGTTATAGTGTATATATATGGTTGGGTTCCCTCTTCTCATGAGTTAGCTTTTGAGAGTGAGATCTACCTAGGCCCAAAACCCTGCGACATGCATGAAGGTTGTTAAATTTACATCACCAATCTAGTGAATCGACTGGTTTGTTGCCTATACACCCATACAAAAAATGATATAAACCAGGAACCCCCTACGTGATTCTATGTCAAAATGTGTACTCATCCAATCCAGTATCTTTTGCAAGGGTGCGGGTAGGCAGGCATAACAAGATAATTAAAATGATGATAGAGGATTTCCTCGTTCCCTTGAATCACTCCCTCCCTCTAAATCCAAGGCCTGTGGTTGACACTGACTTATAATGGGTACTACTTATAAGCGTATCATAACTTTAATTAGTTCAATGTTAAATAATGCAGCAAGACAATATTGCAGTTCCCTGTCAACTTTTTAACACGTGAATTTGTTAAGCGTATCAGAACTTTAATTAGTTCAATGCTTAGTGACATAATTGCGGGTTGATCAATTAAGCAAAAAGGAAGCAAATTAAATTTAGATTTTTTCCAGACTGATTTGATGAAAATTGTATTTAAGTGCATGAATATGTTTCACATGTTATCGGAGCTTTTAGGTGAAATGACAACTTAACAACAACTAAGCACTTCAATGGGTTGTTATGATTAAGCTCTAACTTATTTAGAACTTGTCATAGAGTAATGCAAATTGTAGCAACGAAGAATTTTGGTGGAAGAATTGCTCATATTAGTATTCATTCTACTGCAAAAAGAAGTAAAGTAGGCCTAGGACTAGTCCTAGGATAACAAAAGCATCAAAGTTGATGTCTCAAACCATTTTTCCTTGTATCTAAGCAAAAGGGGATGTTTGAAGACTTGTGAGATTTTATATGTTTTGAGATTAAAATTAATAACAATATGATGGAGGCAAATTGAAATTGTTTGTAATTGTAAGTACTTTGATTGTCCGAAATCATTGTGATTTGCCTTTTTTTTTTTTTTTTTTTTTTTTAATCATAGTTTTTATTTTTTTATTTTTTATTTTTATTTTTTATCATAGGAGGTGTTCGGACCAACTTACACTCACCTAAACTAATCCTCTAGGATCTTGAACCTGTCGGCCGAGTAAGGACCATAGTGGTCATCCTTGTTAGTGTTTAGAGGGACTTAAACTCAGGAACTCATGTAACCTTCTTTTACTCTTTTACCATCAAGTCACGCTGTAGTGGTTAATCATTGTGATTCCTTCTTCACTGCTCTCTAGCAACTATATATTAATTTTAGTTTTTTTAATATCCTCGTAAACTTTGAGAAGGCGATAACTTGCAGTATATGACATAGTCATAAAACAATAAGAATAACCGTAACAGAAACGGAGTCTAATATTTAATTCAACAACTACATGCATTTCTTTAATCAGACAGAAGCGAAATCTTAGAGTCATTGCTCAAAATTGAAGCAACATCAAACATAAACTTATAATAGTTGGACACATCAAAGTACAGGATAAGTGTCAAATATTTCATATTCTCATCCGAAAATTAAGTTATATATCAAAACATCTGACAAATCTATTGTTCTTTAGGGATGATATCAGGCTTCTCTTTGCTGCTGGTGGTGGATTATCAATGAGCACATGCTTCAAGTCATAGGCCGTAAGAACAAAGGCTTCCACTTGCTTAACCACTAGAACATTTCTTGTTGAGATTGGGAAGTTGGATGAAGGGTCCTTAACCCAATCCACAAGTTCTTTCCCGAAGTATCCACCCTCTTTCACATAATCAGTTTTGTTATTATTGCTATTATCCATGCCCCTGGACGAAGTGTATGTCCATATTTCACCTCGCAACACGAAGAGAATTTCACTAATCGGTTCTCCCTCCCGGACAATGAGAGTTCGGTCACCATAGAAAGCTGGCTTGATACGAGAAAACAGCGCCTTCAAAGATGGTTCTTCCCATTTTCCCAACTCTTCTAGCTTGATATGCATTTAAGAACAAGAATGAGAATACATCCAACGTCCAACCAATGCTTGTGGATTCAAATCAAAAGCTAAATTATTTTGCCTTAAACTCAATAGAGTTGTATCTGTAAGATTATCTAAATGTTTGTGTTTTATGAGAATAATGGAGTAAATATCTGCAGTAGAAGGAGGCTACAAAGAAAGTTACTCACTTTCTTTAACCATTTTAAGCGTTCTTCCCTCTTCATGTTGTTGATATCCTCTGGTTTTTCGCTTTCGGATTGTAGATATGTCTGTTTAATAGGAAGCATGATTCGTATATAGAAATTAAATTTAATGTGCTTAATCTTAAGCATATTGAGACAAATAGAACATTTACCAACCTGCATATTTCCAATTAAAAACACAAATAGCAACGTGGAATAGATGATTACAGAAATCACGTAGATATTTTCCAAGGGAAAGGTACTTGCTTCAAGATTTTGACCGAAACAACTGCAAAAATAAATAAATAAATAATGTAATCCACGTATCAACTAAGTTGAAAAGATACGCACAAACCTGAGAACTTGCAGACCCCATCGTAAACAGAATAAATATTTCTTCGGAAATGATTTCATTTCCACAATTCTATATTGAAGAGCGTCCTTGAATATTCCAAAATCTGTGTTATTTCCACCAGCTCGTGCCGTTCTAAGACAACTTAGCTTCTCTAAATTCTTATTACCACAAACAAAAGAACTAAATTTCAATGTATTCTTGAAAATATACTCATCTCTCCAACATACTAGAACTCTGTCGATGGCAAAACAGTACCAAATTGCTCCAAATACCTAAATTCAGAACCAGAAAGTCAGAATTTATTCATCAATTACGACAAATAAGGGATGACTGAATTTGAATTAAAACTTACATGACCTCCATGCAAGTAAAGGAAAAGATTGAACACAGCTTTTGCCCATTTGGCTTTGGCAATGAAACCTGTATGCTTGGAGGCATTTCTAATAGTTATCGAGAGTCCAATAACCAGAAGCATGTATCCGAAAAGAAACAAGTTCGTTGTAGTCAAGAATATCCTATCCGTTGTTCCCCTTGTCAAATCTGGAAGTATCG
This sequence comes from Pistacia vera, assembly GCF_008641045.1. Classification (NCBI taxonomy): domain Eukaryota; kingdom Viridiplantae; phylum Streptophyta; class Magnoliopsida; order Sapindales; family Anacardiaceae; genus Pistacia; species Pistacia vera. Next base: position 694,508 of record NW_022196418.1, read on the forward strand.
TCTGCACAGATTACAGCACAAAGTATGATCAGAATCTGAAATTATTCATTAATAAACGAAATCGTGAAAGATTTGAGCTTACCAATGTCATCAACAAGACGGGTACTTGAGTAAACATGAAATGTTCTATCCCCTTCTCTTTAGTAATAGTTCCCGCAAAGATTTTTCTGATGACATTGGGAACATATAGAAGCATGTAAGTGTTGAAGAAGGCGACGACGGCAAACGTGGCATACAATTCACTGTCGATTTCAAGGCAATTTTTTTTGGGATTGATCACATAAGAGTAGTAATGCAAAGGATGCATGAAGATGACAATCATATAAGCAGTGAGAAAAGTCCCGTATCCCCAACGAGAATCCAGGTCAAATTTTTTAATTACCACTTTCGAACTCAAGCGTTTCCAAATCCCTTTAGGATCGTGACCTTCAATTGGAATTTCATCTTCCTTCCTACCTTCCTCTACATTCAAGGTCTGAAGCTGACCCGCCGACCTGCACAATACAAAGCAGTAGTTTAAAAACAGCTAAACCGAAGACTTTTCACTGACTTGCTAAAACTTATTGTGTAGAATCACTTACATGATGAAGAAGGCGAAAGTCTTTGGATTTCGATACGCAAATTTGTCCGAAAAATAGTTCTGCAATCAGGTTAGGCGAATGGGATCAGTTAGCTGGATGGCATCAGATGCTAATTAGTTGCTTTAATTTCTCCACCAGTATGTGTTTTTTCAAAAAGATGAAGAAAACTTTTTGCTACTCCAAGTTGGAGCCCGACGACTGGAATCAATTTTAAATTTCATGTCTAGTAAATTAGTTGAATATTCAATCAAGCAAATTTATATTTAAGTGCAGGAATGTCCTTAACAAATCAGCACTTAAGGAAATTAAGATGGAGAATTTTGGTGGTTTGGTGGAACACGTGAATCATGATAAGACTTTTTGGGATCCTCCATATCCAGCAAAGATACTTTATTGTGTTATATTATAAAATATACGGTCGTTAAATGAAAAAAGACAAAGTCATAGGTTTGGAATTTGGATACATGAAATCAACCATGCACACCTTTATACTAAATAAATATAAAGTAACAGAGCTTGAGCAGATTATGATTTTGAACATCTATAAAAAGCTCGAATATATGACTAATAAAACCTAGATAGAGAGTCTCTGAAGATTAAAATATGAAGATAGGTGAGTGGTTGTGTTTTTCAAACAGGACCAATAACACAACCAAATTAAAAGCGGAAGCACTTGTGGGTAGAGATCCTTTTGGCTTTATTTTCATTATAGACGCAACATTCATCATTCTCACTTCAGCAAAAGTTCTAATTGTTTATCGGCACTTGATCACTTAACTAGAACAACAACTCTATCGTCACTAGGACGAGAGTTTTTCATATACAAACTAATTTACATAAACTGTGCTGTTCTACAATGTTTTTTCCTCTTTCTTGGGTTGAACAATTCAATTTTTTTCTTTTTTTACAACAACAAAACTATCCATACATATAGCTAAAGACAATTTACCTATTGTTCTTCAGCTGTAAAATCAGGCTCTGCTGGCTTCTGAAGCCGCATGGGTGGTACCCTCTCTGGCACCCTTGCCTTACGAGTACCATTACGCCGAATTGCACGAAGTGCATTAGCAGCAAATCTTGAGGCATAAATGGTGGCTCCTAAACTTGGTGAATTTCCACCAGCCTTAGACAGTGCATCTTGCAAACGATTCTCTTCTGCACGTAAAGATTCTTCAAGCTTCTTTTTACTATAGCGGCGCCAAGCTGCTTGTATGAAACAAGCTGCCCAACTCCTCCACTGCTGTGAATAAAGCCTAAAAGTATGACGCAACTGCTTACTGTGAAGCCGCCTGAATTGAGAGGCAACAAACTTCAAGTCATCGGCCTTTAAAGCAAAGGCTTCAACTTCCGTAAGAGCTCTAACAGTTCTAGTTGAGATGGGGAGATTGGAAGAGCACTGAGGATCCAGAGCCCATGTCAGAAGTTCTTCACCACAGAAATCACCAGCCCCAAGATATTCAGAGTTAAAGAAACCAGTTCTTCCACCATTGGTAGTTATAGTCAATAGCTTGCCTCGCATGATGAAGAGCATTTCATCAACAGGGTCACCCTCTCGGACAATGTAGCTTTCTTCAGTGTACAGCACTGGCTTGAGACGGTCGCACATTGCATCCAAAAGTTGTTCGTCCATTTTTTCAAACATTGGCACCTTAAACACATCCACAAGACGAATGCAGGTTAAGAAATCACCAGCACTGCTCTAACTCTAGAGAAAGGGTAAACAAAATAAAGAAAACAAACTGTAGTACAAAAGAGGAACTCACTCTCATGAGCAAAGCCAAACAGAGATGACGCTTTATGTCCCTTTTAAGATCCTTGGGAAGATTACAGAGCAGATTCTCTTCATCAACACCTCTGGTTTCTTGCCATTTGTATTGCTCATAACGCCTTATTCGCTCCCTCAGAGTATCAGGGAGCAATCTGTGGGCCATCCACTGTTCCGCATCACGTCTTTTCACTCTCATCTCCTCTAATCTTGTAGTTGTAGACTGCAAGTATGTCTGTTTCGTAGCAATTTCAATTCATCAAAATCTATATTAATAGCCTGTTTTCTGAAACCCAAGTCTCATGCACAACTTTTAAAAACCAACTCAAACATAAAGACATAATGTAAGCTATATTATCACAAGAATGATGTGTTATACTTAACATTTAGGAACCACTATAATGATCCAAATATACCAAACCTCTAAATACAAAATTTATGGGCACCAAACTACCTGCATATTTCCGATGAGAAATGAAAATAGAACCAGGCCCGAAATTGAAATGAAGACTGCAAAGCAGATTTCCCAGACAAAAGTACTTGTTTCAAGGTTTTGACCAAGAGAACTGCAAAAAAGAAGAAAGATATCAGATAGACATAAAAGAAGAAAACCATGATGTATCAGAACACTGTAAGCACATGCATCCATCAAAAGAATAAGAACAGAAATACATCAAGAAGAAAAATATATAGATGCATCAGAAAACAGTAGTTCCACGAGTACCAGGATTCTACAAGCCTAAATCAACAGGATAACAACTATAGAAACCATTCAGTAGATAACTTTCCAAAGCCTTAACCATCAGTTCTTACAAGTAGCAAACAAGCAAATAAAGATTACTGATTTCATCATCATTCAAGATGTCGAATCTGCCTTAGCAAAAATATAAACATGAAAAACAAAGTAAATATATTATACATGCACACCTCAGATTTTGCAGGCCCCACCAGAAACAGTAAAAGAACTTCTTTGGAAAATATGTTGACTCCACAACACCAGATTGAAGAGCGTCAAGGAATATTCCAAAATTAAATTGTGTTGTATTTGGTGTTTGTATAGGACAAGCAGCACTTAGTAATGCACCATTTCCTTCACCATCATCACAAAACAAAAAGCACCTAGTATGACCCACACAAGCTTGTTTCCAGCAAGTTGTTTCTCTTTCTATAGAAAACAAGTACCAAAAGGCTCCAAATATCTGTAAGAAAATCTTAAAAGTTAGTAATCAGAAAGTTCAACCAAATGAGACAATCACAGTTCGTATCACAGCATAATGTAACCAGATGAGTTAGGAGTACGTGAAATAAACGTTCTTGGCTCACATAAAATGGTAAGTTTTTGAGCAGACTCACAAATTGAACTGTGGTGGACTCCTTGTTGGGAAAAACCCAACCAGCCAAAAGTTAAAAAAAAAAAAAAAAAAAAAAAACAATCTTCAAACTTCTAATGACTCAGCATACCACTACTCATAAGTAATTGAAACTTGACAGAAGCCAGCCAACAAAGCTATTTAGGTCTTCTGAACATTACACAGAATGCATCTTCACCTCACAAGTAACCACTACTGTATTTGTCAAAAATTTATTTTAATCCTTCTAAGAGTATGCCCTTTATGTATTTGGCAGCACATTTTACATATATATGTAACTTCATTCAAAACTCAACCTATCTGTGGTAAGCATAAACTTCCACGCATACATGCATGAAAGTGACAGTGCTGTCATTTTTCTATCCTTAACTAGCATTATAAATCGTAATAAGCAATTAACCATTGTTCCCTTCAAGTATCTTCAAGGTTTAAAGACCTTGGCATGTGCAAACAAGGGAATGAACTACCAAATATGATGCAATATTTCTGCTCTTGTTCGTAGCAAAGATGATGCAACATAGCTATAGGTAAATATTTAACATAAAATGACAGCAAATCTGCAAATCAAACTTACATGACTAGCAAGCATGTAAAGAAATAGATTAAATGCAGCTCCAGCCCATGCAGTTTCAGTCAGTATACCAGAAGTCCTTGTAACTTCCTTGTATAACGGATATATTCGAATAAACCTAGGAAAATATTGAAAGAAAACAACAAATTTCAACAAGTTCTTCGTATTCAGAGCTTCCGATCCCCCCAGTCTTGGAATGATAATAAGAATCACCACCTGCACACATAGAACCAAGTAAGAAGTCCACAAACTAATTTCCAAGAAAAATGACATCCACTTGAAAAGGACATAAGCATATAAAAGTAACTAAGACTAAAACTTTGGGAACAAAGAATATTTTCAAATAAATCACCAAGCTTAGATATCGAATTTACAGTTAACATGAAAAATACACTCAATTTGGGAGTTTGAAATCTTGCATGCAACTTCTACGAAGGGGTATGTATAGGTCACTGGTAGGAACCCACTCCCAAATTGATAAGAATTGGACTAGGCAGGGGGTCTTTGATAGGAATTGGACTAGGCAGGGGGTCTTTGATAGGAATTGGACTGGGCAATGGTTCTTTTGTGGGCTTTGATAGAACTACCCTTGGAAAACAGGCTTGCCAAGGAAGAGTGCCCAAGCCCTTATAAACCACATGCCCACACCCTTTTACCTCTCAATGTGGGATCCTAACATTCCCCCACGTTTCGACCCATTTTCCCTCTCAATGGGGGATCCTAACATTCCCCCACGTTTCGACCCATTTTCCCTCTCAATGGGGGATCCTAACATTCCCCCACGCTTTGAGACCCAACACCCTCGTTGGTCTTCTTTCCAAAAAGCACTCACCCTCATCGGCTACCCTGCCCTCGTCAGCCTTACTGCCCTCCCTTTGAATCTTACTTCGCCTAGAAGCTTATGAGACCCTAGAAACCTGTCAGGCCCTAGAACCCTGTCAGCAACTCTCCTTCTCGACCTCTTAAGGGATCCATTTGAGCCCTACTGCGTGGGCTCAGAAGGTGGGGCCTGCTCTAATACCATTTGATAGGAACCCACTCCCAAATTGATAGGAATTGGGTAGGACAGTGGGCCTTGGATAGGAATTGGGCTGGACAGTGATCTTTTTGTAGGCTTGGTAGAACTCTCCTTGGAAAACTAACTTGCCAAGGGAGGGTGCCCAACTTCTCGAGTGTTAGGATCCCACATTGAGAGGGAAAAATGGTGGGCATGTGGTTTATAAAGGCTTGGGCACCCTCCCTTGGCAAGCCGGTTTTCCAAGGAGAGTTCTACCCAAACCTACAAAAAGACCACTGTCCAACCCAATTCCTATCCAAGGCCCACTGCCCCGCCCAATTCTTATCAATTTGGGAGTGTTTATTCTTATCAGTCACACAACGCAAAGCCCAGCAATAGAATCAAAAGTCTCTTACAATAAGAAACTGAAACAAGTAGAAACATAGAAAGCTTAAATGGTCCAGCAAAAAGCAGGGAAAATTTTTCAATATCTTGGATGACACCAAATGTAACAAACAGAACTCCCTTTTGCAGAGTGCTCATAAGTAATTGCATACTATATATCAAGTCATTACTTGTCCCACCACACTAAACTGAGTTGCAATCTAAAAAGAAACTATTAAACAGTACAAATGCCCCAGACAAAACAATTTTCAGGACATAAAGAAACCCCTTTACCTGTGGGAGTGGAAGGACTGCAAGAATGTCAATTAAGAAATATGATGATAGGTACTTCTTTGCTATTAACCAAGTATCTTCAACCAAAATACCCCTTCCAAATACCCGAGAAGGGGGAGCAATAAACCCAGTGCGAAACTGAAAAATTATATGAAGTAAATAAAAGATATCCGTGAATGAACGCAACACACTTGCTGTAGTCTCCATCTTTCTGTCCAAGGTCAGGCACTTCTTATTATCGTTAATCACAGGAACATAAAAGAACAAAGGATCCAATGAGATGGCAACCATACATGACAATACGAATATCTTATTCCACCTCTCAAGGAATGGCCCTTGTGGGTCAAGAACCTTCTTCTCAGATCCCAAGCCTTTATTAACAAAACTATTAAACGAGTAGGATCTCAATGTTTTTCTAAACCCCTTAAACCTCTCAGACCCAGATTCTAACCCTCTTTGGAACTTCTCTGAAAATGAGTTTATTGTAGTTCGGAATTTATCCGATCGCATTCCATAATTCCCAGAATATTGTCCCTCAGGACTTTTATCTGAATCCCAATCATTAAACCTGAAAAACACATAACATAATCAAGTATAAAGTCAATCTAATGCACCCACCTAAAAAAATATATAAAATAGAAGCACAATGAAGTGATAAATCACCAGAAAATCTCAACTTGTTAAAAATTGTGTAATCACAACATTAGTAAACTAACCTCACTAACTTCCCTGACCGGTAACTCATAACTATAGCTTATTCACAATACAATATCCAAACAACAAATCAAGATAAATAAGCCCAGTAGTCCACCTCTTCATGTAAAGCGAAATTCCCAATGTCTCACCTGATTCAAAATTTATAAAAATTAAAAATTAAAAAAAAGAAAGAGTCAAAACTACAAAGCAGAACTCCAAGTACAACAGATGATAGAATCAAAAACGGTTCTCACAAAAATTAAAAAAAATAAAAAGGTAAACTTTAAAGTCAAAAATAAACCGTTTCAGAAACGAATCCAAACACCTGTTTTTCTTCCAAGAACAACAACAATAACAGACAGATTGCTGCAGTACTAAACTGGTAACGTTGCCGAAGCAGAAAGTCAAACTTATATTAGTTACGTTGACTAATCAATCCAGTAGCGTTTGTAATTAGAATTACAAAGCAACCAATTCGATACTCAAATCAAAAGTTTTCCGGCAACAAAGCAAATTTCTGAGCTGAACAAATTAGAAATGAAAAAACACAATAATAACAATAACAATAATAGAGAGAAAAAGGAGAAATACCTCGGTGGTGGGTGAGGAGGTCAGTGAACAAAGCAGCGAAGGATTTGACTGAGTGGCTTTGAGAAATTAAGAGAGGGAAGTTTCGAGGAAGGAAGGAGAGAAGAGGGCGGGGGCCAGAGACTAATGTTTTGAATAATCAAATCATTAACTGTTTCCTTACTTCGGTCAAGAGATAGTCGTATTGGAGGATAGAGTCACAAGGAAGATGACACCCCTGTCAGCCAAAAGTTTCTTGTGAATTACAGGTCCCACTGACAGCTTTTCAACTAAACGTCGCCGTTTTATGTCTCAGAAAAATGTTAGAAGGACCGAATGTAATGCATCTGATAAAAAAATTAAATTTAAATATTTTTTTTATATATATTTATAATTCAATCTTATAAATTTTTGTTCACAATCCTAAATATTTATAATTTAACTTCATAAATTTTCTCTCATAACTCTAATCTAATAATTTATAATTATGAAAGTATTAATTATAAAAAAACAGTTTGTAACATTTACTGATTACTAATATATTGTTTAGAATTTTAGTATTATCAATTTCAAATAAGGAAAACAAGTGTGACGTGGCAAAATTTATTGCTTTAATTGGACGAGTAAGATATTTACCCAACCGGAGAGAGTTTATTCTCGTGATGGCAGCACAGAACGCGGCAAATACTGACCAGGGTACGGCGCCCACAGCGACACAAGTCAAACCGGCTGTCAGAGATTCTCATTTTCCATTTGACTTTTCTTACCTACTTCCCCGCTCCCCTACGGTTATTTTATTTATTTACGAGCAAAATTCCCCAACATCACCTCCTACAAAAACGAGGTAAACCCAAACTATTTTTTATTAGTTATAAAATATACCAAAATTTAAAACTACTTTAATAGCTTAACAGTTAACACTGGAGAGACTCCGTACGTAGTCGTTTTGACAGGGTCATGGATCGGCAACTGCCAACGGCTTGATCATGATCAACGTAGCTTAAGTGGATTAAGAAATGTGCATGTGTTCAAATAGCTGGCTTTCACAACAACTCTTCTGATATTCAAATAAGATATTATATTTTTGTATTTGAATGATTTTGTGACACTACTATGAAGAAAGTCTCGATTTGGTGCAACGACCTCGTTTTAACTGCGGAGAGAGTTTCACAAAGGTCATACGAAGAAAAAGTCTTGATGGTCCCTATACATGACTTGGACACAACTTTATTATGGTTTGAATTGAGTCGGCATCAACTAAAATTATTTATAAATATAGAGAACACGAACTCATGAAGGCCTATTATGGTGTGTTTTGTTAAAGAGAGTCAATTNGGCCACCACCGCCGGAATCTGGCCGGAAAGTTGCGTTACGACACAGACCCGTCGGATCTGTGTCGTAACGCGTCGATCTGGCCTTTTCCGGCCAGACCCGTGGCTGATCTGGCCGGAAAAGGCCAGATCTACTGCCAGATCTGGCCTTCGACGCCGCAGATGGAGTTTTGCGGCGTCGACGGCCAGACTAGCCGTAGATCTGGCCTTTTCCGGCCAGATCAGCCACGGGTCTGGCCGGAAAAGGCCAGATCGACGCGTTACGACACAGATCCGACGGGTCTGTGTCGTAACGCAACTTTCCGGCCAGATTCCGGCGGTGGTGGCCGGAATCTGGCACTTGCGGGTGGGGGGTGTTTTTGTTATTTTATAAAATTTTTATATATTGGGGTATTTAGTGAAATTTGTAAACTTAGGGGGTTTTTTGAAATTTTCAAATTTATAAAAAACTAAAATTCAAACTTTTAAGGGCATTTTAGTCTTTTCACTATTAATAAACAGTAATAAACAGAAATCACTAACAGAACATGACGGAAAGTACCTATTTGTCATTTTAAAACCTTTTGGGTACCAACTTGTCGTTACGATAAATCTTGGGTATGTGTAAGTCGTTCTCCCGTTAAAATATTTTACTATAAAAGTTAGATAAATCTTTGAATATTTTATTAGGAGAAATTTTATTATTGTTTAATTTGGAGGTGTTATTATTTGTGTTGGCTTAATAACTTGTTCATTAGTAAATTTTCTTGATTTTGTTTTATACTCTTTAAAGTATTATAAATTTATTCTATATCATCAAATACAATCATAAACATATTAATTATAAAAAGCATTATAAATAAATACTCATATTTTTGTATATTTATACCCAATATATTATTTATTATAAGTTTAATTAACGTCTTGACCCCAATAAATGAGTTTTTTGCTATACCCTAATATATGGTCCATTTGTTAAGTCAAATATATATACAAACAAATATTTGTTAATTATCTAATTAATGATCATCCTAATTATGATATGGATACAAAAAATCATCAATTAGGCACGATCCATCCATTATTCAAACATTAAAACACATCTCAAAATAAAGAGAAATCTAATGTTTAATTACTTTAGGAAGGGCTTTTTTTATTATTATTTCAATACAAATTTAAAAGCTAACTAACAATTAATTAACTTTTCATTAAGTCAAATGACTAAAAATGTAGTATTTGGAATAAGGACCAAAAATAATACTTGAAACAATTATCCTTAAATATAATAAAATGAGGGTGAGTTTGGGATTGTTATAATTTTTCCCATAATCACTTATTTCTCAAGTAATAATCTAAAATGTGTTTGGTAAACACATTTCCAAAGTGATTATGAAACAATCTACTTTTTCCATAATCTATTTTATTGAATAATTTCAAAAGTATGTATTTCTAACTTTTGAAATTCAAAATCAGTTTTTAGAAAAGTCAATTACCAAAACACCTTAAAAATTAAACATAAATTCTAATTTTATTAAATATATATTCTAATTTTGTATAAATTAATAAAATAATAAAAAACGTTTAAAACACAAAATACATAAATACTAAATAATAATAATAATTTTTGATGTAATAAACTAAGATAACAATGTTTATGTTATTTTTTTGGCAGGCATTGCAACTTTGTTGTTTTTTTTTAATGATCGGGGTGTCCGACTCAATTTGCACGTATCTCAATTAAACCCTAAGCCTATTGAACACCATATAAATTCAATGTTCTAAGGAATTCTCGAGTCAATTGAACATCCTACAAGCTTAGTGTTGTTTTAAGGAATGTGGTAGGTGGTATCAAAATAGTTCGAACCCAAAAAGTCAAAGAATGAAGCAAACTTTCTTGATTGCCAAACTACACATTCAGTCGGCCCAAATCGATTGAAGGGTTCTTATACCTCAAAATCAACAAGTCCTCGACCCAATCCAATAGAGAGTCTGCACCATTCAGCCACTAGGCCACACTAAAATCATAACATAAGCATGCGGTTCAACCCCTAGTGCATCTACGAACAAAGAAGCAATCAACAACTCATTCACCCATAAGGAAGCTTCAAAAACATAATCACAAGTATAATATAGAAGAAGCCTCAAGCGGCTAAGTTCAAAGTACAATGTAAGGCACACACGCCAAGAAAGGGCGTCGCATGCCCCAAAATACATGAGCAAAAACAAAAATAAAGCTAAGTATCATCGGTGGGGGTCGTCTCGTCCATCTCCGACTCAGTCACCCTATCGCCAGCACCAGCACCTGCCCCTACAGCCTGGTCACTCACATCTTCAATAATCGATGGCCCCAGCTAGCTAGCAAAATCAAGCACCTGTTCATCAATCTGCTCCTCCGCATGCCCAGCCTCCTCCTCCTCCATCATCTTCCGCATGAGCTGGATGTCCTCATCCAGGTTCCAATGAGAGGTGTTCCCGGCCTTGTACTCAAGCATGAGCTCTCCTCGAGCCCTAATAATGGCATCATCAGCAATGGTAAGGCACTGCTCCTTGAGGGACTCAACCTCCACAGTCTTCTCGGCCAACTCTCTCTTCAGCCTCTCCAACTCACCCTCGGCTCCCTTTAGGCGCTGTTGGCTCTCCCGCTCAGCTTTCTGTGCTGCTGCTTCCCTCTGTTGTAGGTTGGCGTTAGACTTCGATACATCCTGTATCCTCTTCTCCTGCAACACGATGGACTTCCTCAGGTGCAAACTGCTGGTGAACATCTGCATCACAAAACGACTTGATTAGTGTACATCAACAATAAACACAATGATAAAGTGAAATCCTGGCTTCTACCTGGAAAGCACGGGAAACCCCCCAGTCCACGGCCTCGACCGCATCCATCTAGTTTAAGCGAGTCTCGTCAGCTAGAAACAGGAATGAGTCGGCCAACTGACTCATGGAAGCCGTATATAATAGGTCGATACAGAAGCTGGAATGCTAAAAGTGATCTTCTCAGTCTCCTCATCCAGGACTGTAGTCTTGGATGATCCAGCTCCGGCCATGGGCCGACGAATTGGTGGAGTCGCCGTCACATCCTCCGCTATTCTTTCCTCTCTCGTCGAGGATTCCCTCTTCCGTTTCTCCCAACGCCTCGTAATGGACTCGCTTGCGCTTGGGACAGTTAGCTTTTTCATTAGCTTTTCTGCGATCGCAAACTCTCCAACAGTTAGTGGATTTAGTTTCGACTTACCATACAAGGTATGATTGCGGTAGCGAGTGAGCAGTACACTCCAAGTTTGCTTCACTAAAGGGAAAGGGATACCTCGCTAGATGGCTTCTACCTCAATCGAGAGATGGCTCGTCCTGAGGTTAGCTTCCTCTAACACTACCCGCCAATCCCTCCGCGCCTTATGAATTGCCAGCACCTTCTGGGTTTGCACGTCCAAGTCGTCCCCGCTCTGCCCAGCGCGGTTGTATTCAAGCTCTGCAAAGGAAAAACACAATAAGACTTTAGTAATCAAAATTCGAGGAAAAGACAAAGTTTCTCACCAGTAGCTCACCAAGTGAATGGGATGTCACCATGGCCTCTCTGCCCGAAGACTACATCACCACGCATAAAAAAATATTGGTCCTTCCAGTTCTTATCACTCGACCGGAGATCAGTCACGAGGTGGGCCCACTCGTGTCTAAGGTTCACCAGGTATCGACCTTTGTCCTTGTCGTTCTTCTTTAGGAAATAAGAATAAAGCAGCTCGTGCAGCCCAAACATTACCTGATGTCGCACACAAAGGTCCTCTAGAGCCATAAGCAACCTCCACCCATTCAGCATGAGTTGGGACGGAGCAATCCTAAAATGGTCCAAGACCTCCCATACCAGGCGAGGAATGGGAAGCCTAAGCCCATCATGGAACCACTTCTCGTAGGCACTTACCCATCCCTTTGCTTACCAGTCAACCCTATCGTACGACTGGGGCGCCCTAATCTCAACGGAGTCCGGAATGTGATACATCGTCTGGATCCGCCACATGTCATTATCCTTTAGAAAGGGTGGGTAATCTCGGCTAAGTATTCCACCACTCGGCTGACTCGGCTCGTCCTTAGAGTCACTACCTGATGATGATGGTTTACCAACTCCTTCGGAGTCTTCCCCAATCACCCCTTGCCTGTCAAACTGATCGTCATCAAGTTTAAGCCCACTTGTCCCAGGGGCCGCTACGTTCACTCCGGTCGGTATGCCAACTAGAACGCCCCCACCTTCGGGCATCATCACCATGGTTGGGGCACTCTCGTAATCATTCCTGACATCTACTCCAGCCCTACTAGAACTACTTGACTCCGAACCGGACATTTTTAGCCTATCCACTCTACCCGACCAACCAATTCAACTCCACAATCCTCACTCCCCAAATCCTAAGTACCGGATTACCACTCGCCCTGCACCACCGACCAACCTATTCAAGCCCACAAACTTGACTCTTAAAAACCCGAAATCACCGTTCGACCTTCACCACCGACCAAATGACCCTTCCAAAACTTTTCTTGACAACTTCTCATCCTTCAACGTCATTTGACCTCTCCCAGCTCAACTATGGTCACTGAACACCCATAAGTTCATCGATCGTCCCCCACAACCGGCTGACCTAATCTTTAGAATCAACAACTATTTCATCCCGCTAGCCCCAAGCAATTGACCTAAGTTGTATAACCTTTCGCTTGGTCGAGACCACCGAATGCTTGTTCAACTCTACTTCCCGTATGATCCCTTTACCACTCGGTTGGGATGACCGGATGACCCACTTACCCACCTACAGCGGTCTCTTGTCAACCCAGACTAGACCCGTTGACTCGATTCGGTCAAGCAGACTAACCGAGCCGAATCGATGTACTACGTAACTCGGTTTCGTCTTCTATTCTTCATCCAAAACCCGAAAACATCAAAAAAAAAACAAAAAATCAGGCGAATCGCCAATAATTTTCCAGAAACCCAATATTCAAACCTGTTCTAAGAACCAAAACTCAAGCACCCCTAAAATTCAAGCAAAACCTCTCAAAAAACAAACCAAAACTCTTCCCAAACATTGCTCGAACTTTTCAATAAACAAACCAAAATCTTCCCAAAACACAACTCAATCTCTTTAAAAAACAGCGCACAAACACGAAGAAAACCGGAACCAAACAAAAAAAGCTAAGAAGAAGGAGTTTTACCATGAAAATGGCCAAATCTCGGAATCCTTAGAAGCTGTGAAGAAAGCCTAAGCTTCAAAGAAAAACGCGAATAGAAAAGAAAAATGGGAGATGAAACGAAGAGTCGCGAGCCTAGATACTTATCAGCAAAAAGGTGTCAGGTAACACGTGTCACCACACGAATAGACATTGAAAACCGCAAGCTTTTAATTTTCTTGCCCGAGTTTAGATGGCATCCCGATCATGCACGTGTCAAGAGATGTTCAGTCCAGTTACACTCAATCCCCGAGACGTAACCATTCGTTCGGTTTATCCGACCGAGCAGGATCGACATCATCGTATCTAACCACCCAGCCTTAGTTATCCAAGATCATACCAAACACCTCAGCTAAATATAAATTTCACCACTCGGTCACCCCAACCGAATGAGCGACCACACTGACCGAATGTAACGCCCCACATGAGGTACGTAGTTACTGTTTCCTCTTTCGCTCTGTTGGTTTTTGGTAATATTGTTTAATTTAGTGTTGTGTTGAATGTTTGCCCTGAAATTGGTTGAAAATAGAAGAAGTTTAGTGTTTCAGTCGTCGCCGCGGCGAAGAGGTGTTGAAGCCGCAGGGGAGCTGCTGGACAGTTTCGCCGCGGCGACAGAAGTTTCTTCGCCGCGGTTATAGGCCGATTAAATTGTTTGTTGAGTTTTAGATATTTTCTTCCCTAAGGGCTATTTGACCATTCTACCCCTAATTAGCAGGAAAAGTGGGGAGTTAATTGTAAGGATTTTTCATGGAGAATATGTTGCTATGGGGGTGAGTTTGTAATGAATCAAAGGATATAGATGGAATTCCCAAAGAAGAGTAAGGGCAAAATGGGAATGATTGTGTTTATATTTCATTAAAAGGAATTAGAATTAACAAACCCCTCATTTCTTCTTCTCAAACGCAACTCTCCATCTTTACTCCTCTCAACTTCTCTTTTCTTTTGATCAAGGAATTTCAAGGGGTTTTTGAAGTGATTTGGGGTAGAAAAGCAACCTAAGGCTTCCTAAGGTAAGGATTTCTACTTAAGTTGTGTGATTTGTGAGGTTTGATCCATATTGAAGTTTGAAGGTTTTTGTTCTTTTGGTTAAGAGTAGAGAGAAAGTCAAGCAAAACAAGTGAAAAGAAGAGTTGGTGAAGTCTCTCCATAACAAGTAAGTAAAACCCAACCCAAGTTGAGATTTATGAATTTTCTTGATTAGGGTTTTGATAGAAATGATGTATGTATGTGATGTACATGTATTATGCCATGTATGGAGGTTTAAATAGAGATTTCTATGCCTTAAGAATGCTTATATCTTGCAAATGTGAGAAATGAGTTGTTGGGTTGGAAAGGTAGTTTGAGATGGAATTGAAGGGGTATTGTGGATCCCTTTTTAGAAGTGTTTTGTTTGACAGGTTTTATGGCTTTGTGAAGGGGTTTTTCCCCATTTTGGATGGTTAGAGAAAGATTTAGAATCATTGCTATATTAGAGTTTTATAGTGCACATGAGATGTTTGATGAAATGCCTAATAGAGGTTTGAGTATGATTAGTGAACCTTAATTCTTGCAATATGGCATGTTGGCATTTCATAAGTGCATTAGTGGAGATGAACCATCCATATGCATTATTATATGCATTGAAAAGTGACCTAAGAAAGTGTAGGAAAATTGTGTATGCAATTACCCTATGAGTAGAGAGCTTGGTGGGTACAACCACTTTAAGGGTAGAGAGCATTGAAAAGTACTACAATAGAGTGAATTAGAAGAGTAGTATAGTTGGGATGATGCTTTGTGATCATCACCCGATAGTTATGGGGATCGGGTTGATGCTTTGTGACCACCACCCGAATAGCCCTTAGTGATGGGTCGACGCTTTGTGATCGTCACCCGATGAGTAGTAGAGACGGGTAAATGCTTTGTGACCACTACCCGGTTAGTAATAGATAAGTAGGTTGATGCTTTGTGATCATCATCCGACATTTAGTAGAAGAGGGTTGATGCTTTGTGACCATCACCCGATAGTGACTAGAGACGGGTAAATGCTTGGTGATCGTTACCCAAAATTCATGAGGAACGGGTAGGTGCTAGGTGATCTCCACCCGATAGTTAGGAAGAACCGAGTTGGTGCTTTGTGATCCTCACTCGGTAGTCACTAAGAACGGGTTGGTACTGTGTGAATTCCACCCGATAGCCATAGAGAGTGAGATGGTGCTGTGTGAACACCATCCGGCCGTACCTCCGGTAAGATGAGGCCATGATGTTTAGTAGAAACAGAGATAGAATCAGAAAAAGTATAAGGAAAGAATTAAGAGTTATACATACGGGGAAAGACAGATAGAGGGTTTTACTTACTGAGCATTATTTTTGTGCTCACCCCGTTATTTTCCTTTGTGGATGCAGGATCTAGGTGATGATGCAGTCGGCGGGGCGTCGGCAAGCGAAGAGAGATAGCTACACTGTTTCCCCTGTTTTGTCTTTTAAAACGAATTTTTGTAAACAGTACTTTTTGTGTATAAAAGACATATGAATTGTAATGAAAAGAAAACTTTGGGCCCAATTTTCTATTGTTATTATGCATGCATTGTATGAGTTTTTCAGCAGTTGTTACACCGAACGAGTTCATACCCTCGCTCGGACTCGACCAATCCCATAGCACCGTAACCAAGTAGGGACTAATGTAACCCACTCAGCTGGCAGCACCGGCTGAGTACACCTACAGCGTATAACTCATTCATTCACCCACTCGGCCTGGCGAACCGAGCGAATGCACCTTCAGTAGACAATTCTTCATTTCTGTACCCGGTCGGGCACACCGAGCCAGTACATGTACGTTAGACTGTTCGCCCATTCGACCCTATGCACCGATCGATGGAATCCCTTTGGATTGATCACACACCCCGACTCAAATAAAGGCACCGAGCTTGTTCACGACCATGGGTCGCACCCATCCAACCGATCAGTCGTACCGAAGAACTGACCAACTGCGGGCACGGTCATGCGGCTAATCGGTCGACCACAAAGGCCGACCGGATACACCTTAGGCGACGCCTACTCTCTAAGTTAAGCACTCTTTAACTCAAAGAGTGGGGGGCAAATTGTTAGGGTCAAAAAATGTTCTCGACCCAAATATGATAACACTTCTAACAAAGAGGAAAGCCTAGGCCTAGTCCCGATGCGGCCTGAGCCAGAATTCCCCAGATGAGGCCCATTCGATATGAAGTACAGTCGGTCCACACCATTTAGACCCAAGCCTCCTGATCCCAGCACACCATCTGGGCCTATGGTCTAATTCGGAGCTCACGGTCACCTACGGATCACACTCCTATTTGAACTCTGATAAGGCAGTCCACTATTATCCCAATTCCTCCAAGGTCCATATCCGAATCATACCCGGACTTCCTTTCACGCCAGGATAAGGGGGCTAGAAGGTACATCCCTGGAAGGAACGATTACTACGAGGACTCCCAATCACACTAGGATTGGGAAACCACAAAGTCACTATTTAAACAGAGGCTAGCCCTCTCCCAAGGCAGATGACATTACACCTTCAGATCCCGGAGTTCCCGCTTGTGAACTTCGCATTACAGCCGTAGTCACAGTCCCCGACTAGACTTCTGGTAACCTCTCTACTCCCTAGCCCTTACCAAATTAGCCTCTTTCAACCTTGCTGACTTGAGCGTCGGAGTGCCTACGGCAAACACTACTCCGGTGTTTTTCGTCGCTTCACGTTTGTTTCTCTACGTGTGCAGGTGCAGCAGATCGCTAGTGACCTCAACCTTACGGGATCAGTCTCTCCTTCCGTACAGGTAGATTTTTACGTCTACAATATCTTATATTTTATACACATTAATTCCCTTCTTATTTGATAGGATAAAAACGTATTTTCATGTATTTTTTATTAAAATTAAATTAAAAAAACATTTAACACTAATTTAGTGGCACACTTATAACCTCAAACCCGTCGAACCGCCACTCGGTAAACTGGACAGGGGCTAATCTTTTCATTCTCTTGATTCCCAATCGAACTTATAAGACTATCACTCTGTCTATGAAACTATCACTGTCTTACCCCTGGCAACATCCGCTGCCCCAACCCCGTGGCACCCACCCACCACCAATCTACCACCCACTCTCCTCCCAAACGCCTTACCCCGTATAGCCGCAAGCAGTGGCCACCCACACAAAGCTATTATTTGAGAATTGGGCTTTGGGTTTGTTATTTAGATTGATTGATTTGGCTTATTAGATTTGGGTTATTAAATTTGAAACAATTTAAACGGCATACAAGGCCTTATCTACTAATGTGATTTGAAAGGGATTAATTATCAATTAATCAATACATTATCATCATAATTAATTCATACGATCCTATAAAGCAAAATAAGTAATATTGTTATAAATAAACAATATTTTTCTGATTCAAGAAAAGGGTGGATCAATTAAAATTATTTAATAATCAAAGAGGAGTTGCTTTATAAGAATATTAATCAAATAGTCAGGTTAGACGTAGTTAATTACCTTATTACCATCCTAATTATTTGTGAAAAAATGATAGAACATTAATTAAAAAAATTCAGTTAATTAGATGTTAACAACAAAACATGAGGATAGAAAAGGAAATGAAAATGATGTTCTCAATCTCTACCACTGAGTTCTATCATTTTCTTGTGAAATCCAGGACACAACACGTGTCATTTAGCTACGGTATCATAAATATATTTGTGATAATTGTTAACTTTTAATGAGATATTATTGTTTTAGTTTATTTGTTTTGATTTGTAAAAAAGAAAAAGGAAGAGGAGGTATGATAGGATTGAGTATAGCAGATAAGAACTAAAGTGATTGCATGAAAAGTGCCACGTTGCCGCTTCTCTTCGGTGCCAACTGCCAAGCTAAAAAAAGCCAGCTCTCTCCTCCACTTCGCAATCTCACACTCTCCTTTTATATATAAATCACCTCACACTTACTGACAGCTCTTCAATCTCTCTTTCTCTCTCTAGGGTTTCCAGATTCTCTTTCAGAGAGAGAAAGCTTCTCAAAAAAATCTTATTTGCAATTCAAAACTTCGTGTTTCATCAGATTCGGATCCTCCACTTTATCCGACCCGAAACTGATCACCTCTCCCTCGACTACGCTCCCTCTGATCCGATCCGCTTCTCTTTCGGACCTCCACTTCCGCAAATTCATTCAATCAAAGATCCGTAATTCTTTGAATATTCTCTTGAACATGATTTTTATTTTTAAAAGTAATATTTATTAAGTTAGCATTAGATTTAAACAACTTTGATTTAAAATCTGACAGCATTTTTGTGAAGTTTACGACGTCGTTTTTTTTCTCAGATTTCGCATTGCAGGTTAGAGTGGTAGATTTTAGATGGTATGCAGCAGTTGTTTAAGGAGTGTGATTGTACGAGCTGGGAAAATAGGAATATTGACGAAAAGGAGGGTGCAAATAAGCAACAGTTGGAGGAGTTTGCATGCCTGTGTCGGTGTAAATTATACGTGGAATTGCGAATTTAGAAGGAGCTTAAAGATGATGGTTGATTCATCAGGTGCGGCGGCAAAACGCGGGCCGATTGTCGATATATTGCCGGAGAAAGAAGACGACGGTGGATATGTTAGTGGAGGATGGAAAAGGTAATTATGAGTTATTGCATTTGACAATATTTGTGTAGCTCGTGGTTGTTTAGGATTTTAATGTATTTGCTATGTTATGCATTTGATTAATTACACGTTTTTATTGAATTGCGTATGGATTGAACTCGATTGCTTATTTAATTGACTGGCCATATGTCCCAGTGGCTTAATAAATAGTGGAGGAAATAGAGTATCTTTCTTTGTTTTTGAGAATTTATGGAATTTGTTTGAAAACTTTCTATTTGTAGAAATGGGAAAAAAGTAGTTGGAGATGGTATTTTTTAGCATTTGGTTTTAAAAGTATATACGAACCTGGAGAAATCTAATTAAATTCAAGCATTACTAACATTTTTCCTATAATTGTAGTTATATCGAGGGAAATCGGTTTCTTGTGCTCACAAGAATGAACATGAATGTTTTATGTTAAGGTTTTACTGTTGAACAAAATGATCAAAAGTTTTGCTGTAGAGGTTATATCTTATGCTATTCGTGATATTTACGTGCTAGATAAATAATCAGGTTTAAACTTACTATTGGTTGCTTTTGTGATGGACAGTGAAGATGGAAAACTGAGCTGTGGTTATTCAAGTTTTAGGGGAAAGAGGGCAACAATGGAGGATTTCTTCAATGTTAAGACTTCCACGATTGATGGGCAAGCGGTCTGCATGTTTGGAATCTTTGATGGTTAGATTTTCCCTGATCATCTCTTGCCTTGGGGAAAGATATAAAATTATGGGCATTAAAGCAATGTAACATGGATACTTTCACCAAGTGTCAACATGGTGACAAAAGAAGATTGAAACTGCTATACGGAAGTAGTGTTTCAACTGGTTATCAACATGCACGTGACTGATGGGAAAAGACATGCTTTATTACAAGTCTTCTTGTCATGTCAGTCTTGACCGTTGTGTGTATGGTAATTATGATCCGTAACATGATGTCTTATACGTGGAATGAAGTTAGGGTTTACAAACGTAAAGTCAGCCGACACCTGGGATCTGAGCTGCAGCTTGTTGTATGATTCAAATAGGATCCTCTTAGAAAGATAAACTTATTTGCATTGATTGTCATAATAATGGTCCAAGGTCAATGTTTGCTTGTAGGTTTCAGAAGCTTATTTAATTATCAACTTTTGAGCCTGTCCATGTGATCCTCTTATTCTGATGTTTGTGTATGGAGAGTAACTGCTGTTAACTGTCCAAAGACAATTTGTTTTGTGTCTATGTTGGATTGTTTATTTTTATAAAATATACAATATAACCATTGCAGGTCATGGTGGTTCTCGTGCTGCTGAGTACTTGAAGGAACACCTATTTGAGAATCTCGTGAAGCATCCACAATTCATGACAGATACTAAATTGGCAATAAGTGCGTACATACTTATCTGATATGACGTAGTTGTGATCCTTATGGATACATTGTCATAAAGGAATTGGTCAATACGATTGTAACATATCCTTTGTTCTCAGCATTCAGTGTAGGATCCCATGCACATTCAGATGTTTACTTTTCTGTCTAGGGCGGAATGAAACATCTTGTGGCACTAAGTCTGTCATTTATGGGTCAAGTGTGTGGGATCCTGCATGGAGTGTTTTCCAATCTTTTGATTTTGATTTGTGTGATTCCATCCAGTGACCCGGGTGAGCTTGCAGGTGAAACATATCAACAGACTGATGTCGACTTTTTGGAGTCTGAAAGAGATACTTTCCGGGATGATGGTTCTACTGCTTCAACAGCAGTATTGGTTGGTAACCACCTATATGTTGCCAATGTTGGAGATTCAAGGACTGTGATATCAAAGGCTGGTAAAGGTATGGTTTACATTTATATTTTCTGTGTTAGTTCTTTTGGAGGTAAGTAAATGAGTTCTAAAGTATAATGTGGAAAAGAACAGCATGCTTAATCACAATGGACTGCCTATTGCAGCTAAAATGGTTGTTTCGGATATGGTAAATATTTAATGGAGTTGTGATAAAAGATGAAATTGAATATTTGACCTTATGAGAAATTCATCATATGCTAATTGATTTATGCGTTTAAAGTTTCTTTTTTTGTTGCATGATGTGATTGTGCTCAATGTGAGGCATCAATGCAATAATGTTGTTGCCCAGAAGTGACTATGCATGTGTGGATTTACATGCATTTTTTGGCTAGAAAAAGTTAAGAGAGTGTATATATGGATATTTATAAAATATAAATATTGAAAATCTTCAAGGGGTAATATGGCGATATCTAAAATGCTAAAGGTCTAAAGTATAGTTGTATTGCTTTTAGGAACATGGGGTAGCCACAAAATTATGTTAGATTGACTTTTTTCTTCCCCCTAATAGAATGCATGTTATAAAATATAAATGAGTTTTTTTTCCTTAGAGTAACACTGGTTATTATTCTAATTCTCTCTACTTCATTCAACTCTCAATGTAAACTTATGTACTACATTCGCTTTGCATTTATATGTGTTCAAAATTAGTTATACTTTGATAAATACTCAAAGTTATTTTCATATCAAGCAAATTAAATGTAACAGATAAAATGAGACAGTTAATGTACTTATATATGTATGTTTAAACTTTTGAATCTATGAAATAAGGTTTACTGTTCATATTCAAGGAGGCTCTAAGGGTATAACCCAGGGCAGCCCATCCAGTGTTGTATCTGAAATCTGAGCTGTTGTTTAACATTGCATTATTTATTTACTTTTGCTGGTGGTTCTATGGGTTGTTGGTCATTTTAACCAGTGAATAGGCTCATGATTGTATTAATTATTTACTTTTTACTGCATATGAAAATGAATTTGAGTATTGTCTAACCGTTTTTTAAAGCATTATCTTTTTATTTTCTCTTTTAGCTATCCCTCTCTCTGAGGATCATAAACCCAACAGAAGTGATGAGCGGAAAAGAATTGAAAATGCTGGCGGCGTTGTAATGTGGGCAGGTAAAATTATTCACTGTATAACATTTATTATTGAAGTAAAAAGATGCAAATTGTCAATATAATTGCTGTCATGATAATTTCCAAGCAGAGAGTATATAATGCAACTGATTTGTGGGTTGAGCAATAATTCGAAGCCTACGGTTGCTAAAAGTTGTGCTTATTAACTAACTTTAGTTGCTTATTACATTCTTTTGTTGTGTCAGAAAGAGTTTGACATAAGTCTTGGAGTGACAAGGTTTAGGATAGGAAACCATGAACGAGTGCCTTGATAGACTGCTGTTCCTTTTATTGTTTTGTCAGGCACTTGGAGAGTTGGAGGTGTTCTAGCTATGTCACGTGCATTTGGTAACCGTATGTTGAAGCAATTTGTTGTTGCTGAACCTGAGATCCAGGTAATTATCTATATCTTTGTTTATTATCTTGTGAAGGATTTAAATTTGTTAACTTTTTTTTGCCCCTTTGGGTAGTAATAATCAGGGGTTTTTATGGGCTATGTTTCATCTAGTTTAGAGACTGGTGGAAAGTTTACATCTCTGTAACTACAACGAAGAGACTTCCCTGAGTTGTAAATTTACCCTGCTCAAATTACTCCTATTCTAACTCTCTAAGATCTGGTTCATTAGCATCATTGATTAATTATAATCATGTCGCTCTAAGTTGTAGAAAGTGGGGGTTCAATTAATCTCTAACTTTTCTGCATAACCTATATGAAATTGCAGTTAGCAAAACCCTTTTTCATGCTAGCCTGTACATTTCTGGTGGCTTCTAACCTGATATGTATATCTGGGAACCACTATTTATAATGACTATTACTATTCATTGTGTTTATCGTTGGATGCTTTTCAGTTGATTGCGAGTTATTAGAAATCAATTTATGTTTTCTGTATTTTTACAGGATCAAGAGATAGATGAAGAATTTGAGTTGCTTGTGCTTGCAAGTGATGGACTATGGGATGTAGTACCCAATGAGGTAAGCCTGCTCTCTTTTTCTCTCTAATACATACATGTAAGCATATTCCCCTCCTCCTGTGAACAAGGCATTTTGACACTTTTAAGGGATATCACTTCCTGGATTTTTATTGAATTATATCAGTAGTGGACTAGTATTTGCTTTTTGTGTAGAATATATTGAAGTGGATTTGTTTGAGGACTGTTGATTATTTAAGACTCTATATGAAATATAGAAACCAGTCTATTTGACATTTACCTTTAAAATACGCCCAATCAATATGCTTTAGTAATGTGTGTTTCTTTGCAAGCCAGCCTTCAAAAGGTGGTTTTACTGGCGTAATATTCTTAGATCTCCTCTATTGCTTTCCACTTATGCATTGCATGTTCAGGATGCTATTGCACTTGCCCAAACGGAAGAAGAACCTGAGGCTGCAGCTCGGAAATTAACAGAGACTGCTTTTACCCGTGGCAGTGCTGACAATATAACATGCATAGTGGTGAGATTCCACCATGGTCGTGATGCAGATCCAGCTGATCCCCAGCCTGATTAGGTATCTTAATTTATGTTGCATGTGTAGATTTATTGACCCTTCAGCTCAGGTATGGATCATCATTCCGAATCTTGCACATGCGTGTTGGGTGAATGTGCATAGCAAACAAGAAGGCAATTTTTTTATTCATTGTTTTGTTTCTAATTTGCTCTTGTATTGAATACATGAACCATTTAAATGTTCATTCCATAAATTTTGCGTCTGCATAATGAGGCCGTCTGGGTATTTTAGCTATAAGATAATAAAGACATGATGGTGCTTTTCTTGTTTGGGCAACCACTGCAGTATTAGATGTTACCGAAATTGAAATGTAGTAAATTCATATCCGAGACATTCAGAACCAGATTATGCTACTGAAATTGAAGTATTTTTCTTATGCAAAAGATAACCCTTTACCTAATTATATATATTTAATCAAGTAAATACTAGGATTTAAAGTGGCAAGAAAATTTAGGAAAATGAAACAAATGGAATTTCTTGAGTTCATGACATGTTCCCACCCAAAAAATGGCTCATTGACAAATTCATATCCACCTATTTTTTAAATACCTGTCAGTACCCATAGCACAATTTTTTTTTAGTAATTTTCATTGTGAAGAAGGGTAAAATGGTCAAAAATATATTATTAGTGTGCGTAGAATGGTTAACAAACATTTGACCATCGGAGAAGAAAAAAAGATAAGTGTTGGTGTGCGTTAGCAAGGGATGGTGCAAGTTAGCAACGTCGCCGTTGACGATTTTTGTCGTTTTTCGATCGATCTCGGCGTTCAAAATCACTTTCGAGACCACCCACAAAATCTCCATCACCTCCTCTACAAAGTCCAAGCCTCTCATTTGCTGTCATCACTCACCATTTCCCACCACCACCTCCATTCACACGATCGACTCTTCAAGCTGAATTTTTGGTCAATTTCTTTGCCAAATTCACCCAGACACCATCACACTCCCCACAACCTACTCTACAAAACCCTTACCTCCATCACTGTCCCTTGCTCGTCGATCGTTGGTTGTGCACTATGTGACCTTTTAACTTCCAAGTTGATTTTCGATTGTTTTCCGTGTCAGAAATTGTCTTTGCCACCACCAATCAACTCTTTGGATTTTCCTCTCTAAAAGCTCCAATATTCTCGATCCCGTTTGCTCACCAATCATCGGCGATTGAAGCTTCTCCACCCAAGAATTTTTCGAGTTTTGATCAATTAATTGAGTTTGATTCGTTCAGTTTTTATGTTTATTGGGTTGGAACGATTGAAAAATGTTTATTTACAATATTTGTGATTCGTTTGTTGATTTTTTGGTCGTTGGCACTCTCTAACGTTTGACAACAACGGCAATGGACGATGCTAAGAAAAGAAGCGAAAAGAGAGGGTTTTTTTTAGTAAATTACTTTATTTTTCACCCAAATAAGAGGAATATTTAGATAGTAAATAAATATTTTAAAAGTTTGAGGGTTGGTGACATTTTTTGTTGGGAATATATCGTTAACTCGGAATTTCATCGTCCATGTTCTAGACAACAAAAGACTTTTAACCATGTATGTTATGACTTATGATGTAACTCCCAGTCAGCAGCCTCAAAGCCAATTGGTTGTTGAGAAATCTCGGTCTTCAATACAACCATTAATGTTTTATCTCTCTCTCGCGTTTAAAGTAGACGACCTCATTAATTGGCTTACTTCTACACAAACTGAAAATGATTTTTTTCCTTTCCTTTTCTAAGATTTTCTCATGAACCAAACGAAAGTACACCATTGTTCAAGAAACAAAACAAAATTATGAGAGCCATTGTGGATGCTATAAAGATTTAAATTGGTGTTTTTTATAGTGTTTATTTAGATTTGACAGGAATGACGTATGTTATGCCTAAAAAATAAGGGCTGATGTAGGCTTATATTAGTAAGGACCAATCAGAGTTCAGAAAGGTATTATGCCATCCAGGCGCTGTCATATCGTCCAATGACAGAAGGAGTAAGGTTGTCATCAGCTTAACAGGTAAATGCCTGACAAGTGAGTGGCTGGGAGTCACCCACCTACCAAAGCCCTGCGCGATTTACGGATATCTTCCATACAACCGACCAATAGGAAGCAGGGTAGGAACTGTACGGCGTCTGCCCGCTGACAGACCCGTAATCATTACCCAGAAACCTCTTACTATAGATAGAGAGCTCCCCTCTCATTTTTGGGGATTCTAATTCTGATAATATAAACACTCTCTCTCTCTCTCTGTATTTCTGTTCCCTCTGATTGTTACATGCGACCTAATTGTAATCTTTCATAAATAAAAAGACAGTGGATGTAGGATTCGCTTTGAGCATCCGAGCCACTTTAAAAATCGTCTTCCTTTTATTTATTTCATTTTCCAGTTCACGTGTAATTTCTAAGTCCGCTTAGCACTTTACACGTGCAAATAGTTGGTGTCAAAATAGAGCATCAATAGTTTGATGCTAGAAAGAAGGTCTGATTTAGTATCCGCTCTTCATCAAGAATCTCTGATCAATCAAGTCGATTCGCTAACAAATGGCCCGTGGTTTCGAAACCGAGCGAGCTAGCCCCAACAACAAGGAGATCCCTTGGGTACAGGATGACACTTCTCCCGAAGTGCCCCCGATTCAGCATAGTACTGCAACAGACATTCCTTCGAGCTCACAGCTTAACCCAGCTGTGATGGATTACTTGGAGATGTTTAATAATACTCTTCAAACGGTTAACCGAAGGTTAGACCATTTGGATCAGGTCAGACCACCCAAGTCCGACAAGGTAGTGCCACTGCCAAAAACGCATGTAGGTCACGCTAAAGCACGGAAACAGGCGAAGGCCCATGTCGTGTGCACTACAACGCGTAAAGACAAAGGAAAACAGGTGGTAGATAATGGGCCAAAGGGCTCCAAGGGACTAGCAAATATCGGTCGCAAAACAGGTAGAATACCTGTGGTTTTACGACTTGGCAACATGTCGCATCATGAACCGTCCCATGCCACATCGTATGGGCACCCCCAAAAGAGTGCAAGGTAAGGAAACCCCTAGCAACCGAGGGTCGGTTCTGACCACCGCAGAGGTTGGGCTAACTCCCCGAACCTTTCATTGCCTTCACACAACTCCAGTCAACGTGTGTCAAGATATGCCGGAGCCTCTGGCCGAGGTGAGGAAGAGTCCGATCTACGGTCTTTTCTCAACCGTAATCATGAGGGTCGAACCCACGTTGCGAAAAATGATCCTCGGGTAGTTGCGTTGCCTCAGATTTATGAGTTACAGTGAGCTTTGGATCAGCTTAGAGCTCAGCAAAATGAGCGTGGGTAGGTTGATGAGGCGTCTCTCTTTTCTCCGGCATTGTTAGCTGCTCTTCTCCCATCGAGGTTTAGAATGTCCGATATGCGAGCATTTGATGGAAATTCTGATTCGTAGGATCACCTCTATGAGTTTAACAATCTCATGGAGCTTTATTAAGTTTCCAACTTGGCCAAATGTCACTATTTGGTAGTGACCCTAACTGCCCATGCCAAACGCTGGTTTATATCGCTTTCGTTAGTATCTATTAACTCGTGGCAGCAGATGAGCTCGTTATTTTTAAGATACTTCCAGACGAATAGGAAGTTCTCAATGCCGTTGAGCTATCTGAGCAATATATGACAGGAAAAGAATGAATCCCTCAAGTCCTACATTGACAGATTTCACAGGGAGCTACACAAGGTGGCTAACACACCTGAGGAATCTGTTCAGACTCTCATTATTGCAGGAGTTCGCTCACAAACCAACCTGTGGAAGAAGCTACAATCTGAGGATGACATTTCCCTCACCCGCTTCTACAACCTTACGAAGAAGTACCTCAGAATAGAGAATTTTGTGGTCGTTCTCAATCGCCACGACCTTGGTCTTTCGACCAGTGCTCCTAACTAGGGGGAGGGTAGTAGAAGAGCTGATTGCAGATGGGCTAATTACGATCAGCGGAAGGGAAAGAAGCAGCGATTTGAGCCCAAGAAATCCTATGCCTAGGTTCCTCGTTGTGATCGCGACAAGAATCTGTATACTCCTCTAAACGTGTCAGTATCGGCTATTCTGGACAAGTCAGAAGAGGCCAGCCTGCTTGGAGAGTCGACACCCATGAATAATCCCCCTTCGGTGAGAAACATCAAGAAATATTATCGTTATCATTAGGATAATGGGCACTACACCGATGAGTGTCGGGCTCTCAAGCAAGCAATTAAGACCTCATCAAGCAGGGGCACTTCAAGGAGTATGTCGATGGTCCGACTCCCGTTCGGGAGAAGGATCAAGAGGAATAGGGGAAGAAATGACGTGGTTGTAAGGGTCTCTACTTCGTGGGGATCATCTTTGGAGGACCGCACCTTATGGAAAATTCTCGAGGTGCCCAAGAAAGGTATGCTCGGGAGGCTTGCCATGACCCCGTGAGTGTGATGAGCACGGCCTCACGACCCACTAAGGTTCACAGAGAAGAAGAGATTACCTTCTTAGAGAAAGACGCGGTGCGATTGAATCACCCCCATAAGGATGTACTCGTCATCGCGCCTAAAATATGCCGGTGCAAAGTCCACAGGATGTTGGTGTACAATGGCAACGCCGTGAACATCCTATTTCAACGAGATTTTGAGGAGATGCAGTTGGATGAGGTAGATCTGAAGCCTACCTTTATCCCTTTCTATGGTTTTACTAGGGATCATCTGATTCCCAAGGGAACGATCGCACTTCCCAGCACTTTGGGTGAGACTAACGAAGTGACCAAGATGATAGAATTCTTAGTAGTAGATTGTCTGTCTGCTTTTAATGGAATTCTGGATTGACCTCTACTACGAAGTTTCAAGGCCTTCACCTTCATTTATCATCTGAAGATGAAGTTTCCTACTTCGATGGGGTGTGGGGAAATGAAAGGGTCTCTAAGTGAATCTCACGACTGCTATGTAAGGGCAGTGTAGATGGCATGCAAAGGGAAATGGAAGCCATTGAGCATTCCCGAGCAGACAATGGCAATCAGTAGGATCGAGCCACAACTGGGTCTAGTGGAAGATTGTATAGATCCTTGTGTTCAGGAAGAGTATTCCTACAGTGGGTCGGTTGAGTCTCTAACGGAGGTATCTGTTGACCAGAATGAGTCGACGCGAATGTTGAGAATCGGGAGTAATCTCAGCCCGTAGCTCGCTATAGATTTAACGAGTTTCCTTAGACAGAATATCGATATTTTTACATGGACTCATGCTGATATGATCGGGATCAACCCGAATATAATATGTCACGCACTCAACATTGATAGCACAGTCAAACCGGTTCGCCAGAAGAGAAGAGTCATGGACCCAAAACGCTATGTTGCCCTTAAAGTTGAGGTGGATAAGCTCCTCTCAAACGGGTTCATTAGGGAAACTCATAGCCCAAGTTGGGTCGCCAATCCGGTTTGGTAAAGAAACCCAACGACAAGTGGCGAACTTGCGTTGATTTCTCTGACCTCAACAAATCTTGTCCAAAGGACAGTTTCCCTTTGCCCAAGATCAATTAGCTCGTCGACGCCACCTCTAGGCATGAGCTGTTAAGCTTCATGGACGCCTACTTAGGGTATAATCAGATCCTGATGTATGAGCTTGACGAGGAGCATACCTTATTGATCACAGATCGGGGACTGTACTGTTATAAGGTCATGCCCTTCAGTCTGAAGAACGCTGGGCAACCTACTAGCGTTTGGTTAACTGTATGTTTTTTGAGCAGATTGAGAAATCAATGGAAGTCTATGTCGATGACATGTTGGTTAAGTTGCATGTTGCTTTAGATCACATATCACATCTTGCTGAGATGTTCGACGTACTCCAAAGGTATAGAATAAAGTTTAATCCTCTCAAGTGTTTGTTTGGAGCATCCTTAGGGAAATTCCTAGGGTATATGGTTAACCACCAGGGGATTGAGATCAACCTTGAAAAGATCCGAGCTATCCTAGATATGACAAGTCTCGCAAATTGAAAGCAAGTTCAGAGCTTGAATGGGAAGATAGCGACTCTCAGTCGCTTCATATCGAGAGCAACAAATCGTTACTTGCTATTCTTTAATATACTCTAGGCTAATAAGAAGTTTGAATGGACTCTGGAATGTGAGCGAGCCTTTCAAAGCATAAAAGAACATCTCGGAAAGCCGCCTTTTCTATCCAAGCCTCTTCCCAAAGAGATCTTATTTATCTACATGTCTGCCTCCCAATATGCAGTTAGCATAGTTCTCATCCGGGAAGAGGACAGAGTTCAGTGGCCAGTGTATTATACGAGCAAGTGACTTCTGGATGCCGAGACACGATATCTAGAGATGGATCGATTAGCCTTCGCCCCGCTGATCACTTCTAGAAAGCTACGACCTTATTTCCATGCCTATACCATCCATGTTCTAACCAACTACCCACTCAGACAAGTTCTTCAAAAGTCGGAGGCTTCGGGTAAGTTGCTTAAATGGACTATGGAATTAAGTCAGTTCGATCTACATTGTAGACAGAAGACAATAGTCAAAGGGCAGACTGTTACTGATTTTATTTCGGAGTTCTCTTATCAGTCAGATCAAGAACCCGAACAGCCAGCCAGTGAAGTTGTCTAGGAAATTATTTGGAACTTATCAACTTGGAGCTTCTATGTTGATGGTTCTTCGAACGAATAGAAGAAGAGTCGGAGCTGGTCTTCTACTCCTTAGTCCCAAAAGGACTCAAATTAATAGAATCCTTAGGTTCGAATTCAAAGCTATGAATAATGAGGCCGAATATAAAACGCTACTTGTTGGTCTACGACTAGAAAGAGAAATAGGGTCAGAAATAATCAACATCTATAGCGACTCTTAGCTGGTTGTTAATCAGATCTTAGGAGAATATCAAGTCAAAGAAGAGAACATGATCAGCTATCTAAAAAAAGCTAAGGCCGCAATTGAGCCTTTCAAGCATTATATGATCAATCAAATTCTGAGAAACAGTAACTCTGTCGCAGATCTTTGACAAAAATAGCTTCCTCACTAGACTCCAATGTCCTGGACAACATTCCAGTTCGGTACATCGAGGTTGCTAGCATCAGCTCGCCTGAGCAAGCTGTAGCTACAACCAAATTTACTTTTCGGATGACTCCAATTATTTAGTATCTTTGAGATGGGACTCTGCCCAGCGATAAAACTGAGGCAAGAATCTTGCAAACTAGAGCTGCTCGTTACACACTTATCGGGAATCAACTGTACAAATGAGGGTTTAACACTCCCCTCCTCCGATGTGTAACCGATGATGAAGTAGACTACATCATGAGGAAGATACATGAAGAGATCTGCGATAATCAAGCTGTTGCACGATCTCTTGCCAATAAAATTGTCCGTTAGGGATATCATTAGCCTCTACTTCATGAGGCTGCCTTTAATTTTGTGAAGAAGTGTGATGAGTGCCAGAGCTTCGCGAATGTTCCGCGAGCTCCTTCCTACTAGCTAACGACAATGATCAGTCCTTAGCCATTCTCTATGTGGGGAATTGATCTCATCGGGCCCAAGCCGACCAGTAAAGGGGGCGTCAAGTATGCAGTGGTTGCGAAGGATTATTTCACTAAGTGGGTTGAAGCTGAGTCTTTGGCCGTGATCACTACCAAGAAGCTCAAAGACTTTGTCTTCAAGAATATAGTGTGCTGCTACGGGATTCCTCATACACTCATCTCTGATAATGGGAAACAGTTCAACAATGAGGAATTCAAGCAATTTTGCGACGAGCTGGGGATTCATAAAAAGTTTGCCTCAGTAGCAAGACTGCAAGCCAATGGTCAAGTTGAAACTGTCAACAAGATTATTAATCACATATTGAAGGTCAAGCTTGGAGCAGCCAAGGGCAATTGTGCCGATGACCTCCCAAAAGTCCTATGGGCATGTAGGACAACTCCGAGAACCTCTACTTCAGAAACATCATTCTCGCTAGCGTATGGCTGCGAGGCGATGATTCCAGTAGAAGTAGGAACTGGTTCACTTCGGAGGGAATTTTTTAACGAGGCAGAGTGTAAGTTTGGACCTGGTTGAAGAACATCACGACAAAGCTCGGTTAAGGATAACCTCCTACTAGCAGCGGGCAAAAAGATTCTTCGACTCCAAGGTCAAGAAAAGGGACTTTCAGGTTGGCGACCTGATTTTGAAAGAAATCCTTCTTGATACAAAGGAACCGAGTGCGGGGGTATTGAAACCTAACTGCGAAGGTCCATACCACATCTCAAAGGTAATACGACTTGGGATGTATCACATTAAAAGGCTTAACGGCTCCGAAGTACTGCGAGCTTGGAATGCTGAATATTTTCGCTCCTATTATCAGTAATTATGAACTTGCTTACAACTTTGATTATTTCTTTTTACTTGTAAAATTTTCCTTCTTGTAAGTATTATGAATAAGATTTTTCCACTTATTCTCGAAGAAAAACTTGTGTCGTGATCTCAAGCATTTTGTTAATAATTTTGTTCTTTATAACATTTTATATGTTCAATGGTCAGATAAGTCATATTTGTTTTGTGAAGTGCTTAAGTTATAAAAATGCTATCGCAAGTGACCAAGAGTTCCTTTTATATATTGAAAAAATATGTATAAGAGGCGACAAGGAGTTGCAAAAGCTAAAAAGCTAGGAGAACTACAAGGATAGAAAAAAAGAGCGATCATTGATCTTCATTTCTAGGCCCCCCGAGCGCGACCTCCCGAACCTTTAGATGATCGTCAACCTCTGGATCATCCGCCCAATCTTCTGGAATGTTCGGCTGATCATCTTCTGGATGAGGTTCTTGTTCCTCCTATTGCTCAGCCTCTTCAACCTGAAGCATGGAAACAAGGATGGACTGGTATCTGTTCAGAAGGTTGGAGATGTCCATCTCTGGGTTCCTCGGCCGCAAGCTATAAATGGCTTGTATTGCCTAGTGAGCAATCGTTCTCTTGAGCTCGAGGTTTTGTTGCTTCATCTACTCAATCAATGAAGTGACTTGCCCCTGAGATAGCTTGAGGCGTACCTCTATCGCCCTCTTTTGCTTCTTAGAGTTCTCCCATAGTTGAGCCCGACTCTCCTCTGCCGCCTTCGTGTGATCGGTGCTCACCTTTAACTCTTTCTTTCTCTCCTGCTCAGCTCCTTGGTGAGTCTTGCCACCGTCCGTTAGAGCTCCTTGTTGTCCCCATCCCTTTTTTCAAGCTCGACCTTCTGAAAGTCCGTAGCTTGAAGTGTAGATCTCTCTTTGCCAGGTACTGATCCGCCTGGATGCGAGCTCTCGGGGGGCCTCTAAAGTGTTGGGGGGCCCATCGAGGGCACTCCCGAGCGAGTGATGGGGTAGGGCCGAGTTCTCTCCGGCAACACCCCGAAGCCCTCTGGCTCTGACTCCGTTTCCTCCTTGGTAGTCAGGTGTTTCATTTTCTTGGTCTTGTGGCCCATGGTTTTCTTTTTCGTGGCACAAGCAGCCACGGGCCAAGGAGCTTCTTCGCGTTGCATTGTGGGTTGTCGTCTTTTGACACCAATCCGTATCCCTCTTGAGGGGATGACACTAGGGATCACTTCGGTTGGCTTAGTCGGGTTGACCCGAGGGAATACAACCCCCTAGCTTGTGTAGGTGGCTTCGGAACCCTTGGTGGCATGGTCGCTGCACGCCATGAAAATGTGTTAGCAAAAAAGTCATCTTTGGCATAAGACTAAAAGTTCTTCTGGATACGAAGATACTTACGGGTTGGAGCTTCCAAAGATGCCTTGGGGCTAAAGAATCCGTATTTTCGTAGGTTAGCAGTGGTCACGAGCAGTTTTGCATCATGACTCTAATTAGGTAAACGACCAAACGCCTCGATACAGTTGAAATCTGCTAGAGCTGACAACCTGGTCATCTTGTTCTCTGCGAAAAAGGAAAATTCCATTAGTTTTAACTACCAAAACAGAGTTAAAGGAAAGGATAGGCAGCTTGGAAAACAAAAGGGAAAAACCTACTCGGCTCCCTAAATTTACAAACGCCATCATACTCGAAGAAGAAATATTTGGTGCCATAAGCCTCAACGTTGCTGGGGGTAACCAAGTATCCCTCCCTCGATCGTAGATCGCTTCTAGAGATAGAAGGAAACTTTGTCCTTGCTTTTCTTTAAGTAGTAAACACATGCGAGTTCTAACGTTGTTAACCCATTGAGTTCGTGTTTGCGGCATGCGAGATACATAACAATTGCTATCATATACACATTGGGCGTCAGTTGAAATGGCGCGACCTCGAAGTGGTAAATGATCGATCTGATGAAGGGGTGAAAAGGTATTGTCACCCCGCATTTGAAGATTGCTTCTAAGATCACAGTCATTCCCTCTGAAGGGTCTTAAGCGGTGTGCGACCTATGCTAGTAGATGTTTACGTTGATCATAAACTGGTCTACCGCCTTTTGAATCTCATCTGCAATGGCAGCTGATAGCACCGCCTGTATGGGACCCATCGAGGTGCTCGGGGGCTACGAGCTGGTTCCAGCAGTTGCTCTCATCTCCAAAGAGTCCATTACTCCTAAAGTTTGAAAAGGTGCAACACGAAGAGATGACTCAATCTCTATAAGACTATAAGTAGTGTTTCATACAACGACTCAAAAGAGTAAGAAAAACCCTAATTTTCCTTCCTTAGCCCATAAAAACCCTAAACGTCCTTGAGAACGAGTTCCTAAGGATCTGTGCCCTAGGTTTTTTATTCTTAAGAGTGTTCTTTTTTTAACACTACCCAAGAATGTGCATCATGAAAAGTTTACCAGACGTTCAAACCCACCATTGTTGTGAAAAAATCAAGTTTTAACAGGAATGAAAAGAAGAAAGGGAAGAGTATTCCTTACCTCTTGGTTGCTGGGGATGAATGTTCTATCGTAGCAGCGAGTGCGCATCAACTGGAAGAAGAATGAACTGGTTTTTTAGTGCAAAAAACTCTATTTTTTCTCTATGAAGATTTGAGTTCTGTGAAAATCATGAAGTGGGGTTGGGGTTTTATAGGGAAGAAGGTGACGTTTGGTTTCCTTTGCAAGCGACGTTTGGGCGGGATGCGTTCCTAGTCGTTGGATGCGACCAAGTGTCGCCAATCCTCGTGAAGAGTAACCTTCACGCTTCGTGAAGATCAGTTGATGTCTCCCTCCGTTGGAGACTCCAAACGTTGGCGTGGTTATCTTCACCACATTGAATGCGCCCTTATCCACATTTAATGCTTTAAAAGAGAATGTCGTTTCAGCATGGCTTGCATTTAATGCTCATGGCTGACACTTATTGCGCAAAGACACGTTTGTTAGATAAATCTTACTTTATTGACCAGGCTAGCTGTCAAGCGCAACGGATAACATCTGAAGAAGTCGTTCGAATGAAACACTCCTCTCCGTGTATTGAGCTCAAAATGAAGTGACCTCCGATGTTCGGCAAGAATTTTCTAAGTGTTTTTAGGTCGAGAGCGATGGGTAAAGCTCGAAGCATGTTGGTATAGCACTGAGCATGATCTGACCTTAAGTCGTTGAACCTTTAGGGGATGATCATCTCAGGTCGCTTGTGAAGTTCGCCAAGCCCATATCGCGACCTCCACTTAGTTCATTGGTCGAGTAAAATCGTGAACTTCGTGTTATTTCAGCCGTTCTCCACTTGCAGCTCAAGCAAGTGATCCTCGAGATGAGTCAAATCATAGCATAGTCATGAAGTTCCTAAAGTTCAAGCCTTGAACCTTAAGAACTGGGAGACTTCTGTTATACCTAAAAAATCAGGGCTGGCGTAGGCTTACGTCAGCTAGGACCAATTAGAGTTCAGGAAGGCATTATGCCATCCAGGCATGTCGTCCAAGGACAGAAGGAGTAAGACTGTCATCAGCTT
The DNA here is from genome assembly GCF_008641045.1 of Pistacia vera. Taxonomy (NCBI): domain Eukaryota; kingdom Viridiplantae; phylum Streptophyta; class Magnoliopsida; order Sapindales; family Anacardiaceae; genus Pistacia; species Pistacia vera. Next base: position 730,102 of record NW_022196418.1, read on the forward strand.
GGCAGGTAAAGACCTGATGAGTGAGTGGCTAGGAGTCACCCACCTACCCAAGCCATGCGCGATTTAAAGATATCTTCCGTACAGCCGGCCAATAGGAAGTAGGGTAGGAACTGTACAGCACCTGCCCGCTGGCAGACCCGTAATCATTACCCAGAAACCTTTTACTATAAATAGAGAGCTCCTCTCTCATTTTTGGGGATTCTAATTCTGATAATATAAACACACTCTCTCTCCCTCTCTGTATTTATGTTCCCTCTTATCGCTACATGCGACCTGATTGTAACCTTTTATAAATAAAAAGACAGTGGACATAGGATTCGCTTTTAGCATCCGAACCACTTTAAAAATCGTCTCCCTTTTATTTATTTCATTTTCTAGTTCACATGTAATTTCTAAGTCCGCTTAGCATTTTATAAGTGTGAATAGTTTGTGTCAAAATCGAGTATCAACAACGTACAATTAGAAAAGCTTTTCAAATACTAAACGCCTGCTATGTAAATATATGTATTTGTTAGAATTATACAAGTGAAAATAATGCATATTCATTGTCATGTATTTATTAAAATAAAAAAATAAAAAAGCCTTGTATACTTGATTACTTTAACCTGCCGAAGAATATGTATTTGCGTATGTTAAAAGCAAGGCTTTGGATTCCTTGGGTTTCACAATATGGTCATAAAAATTGTTCCTTAAAGATTATAAAAAATAAAAAATAAAAAATAGGTTTTGTGATAATGTTAATAACAAGCAAATAGCTATTGGAAATAGAATTTCTATTTTAAACATGATTGTAAGTCAACTAAAATATAATTGGTCTGAACATCCCGATTATAATATATATATATATAACCAAAAAAATTTATTTTTTATATCAAAAATTGAGAGTTGACTAATTGATTAATTTTGTAGTTTATTTTTACAAATATTGTTCTCGTTTTTCAAACTTGAATTTGTAAAGCTAAGCTGGAGATTATGTATGCGTTTGGTTTAATATTTTTATCCCTATTCTGGATCCTATTTTTCAAATAGCGTTTGGTACAATATTCTCAAAATATTACCCTATTTTTTTAATTACATTTTAACCCCATAAGGTTATTAATTTCACTAAATACCCCCTGAAAAAAAAGTTTAAAATTAACAAAAACACCCCCATCAACCCAACTTGTCAGATTCCGGCAACCACCGTCGGTGATAGCCGGAATCTGTACAACGGCCAAACTTCCGACCAGAAATGGCCGGAAGTTCACCGCTGTGGCCTTTTCCGGCCAGATCCACCACGGATCTGGCCGGAAAAGGCCAGATCTGGCCGTCAGCGACGGCCAAAGAAATGGCCGTCGTTGACGGTCAACGACGGCCAAATCTTGGCCGTCGTTGACCGAAAACGACGGCCACATCTTTGGCCGTCCCTGACGGCCAAAGATGGCCGTCGTTTGGCCTTTTCCGGCAAACGACGGCCATAACAAACCGTAGATCTGGCCTTTTCCGGCCAGATCCACCATGGATCTAGCCGGAAAAGGCCATAACGACGTGTTACGGCACAGATCCGACAAGTCTGTGCCGTAACGAAATTTTCCGGCCAGATTCCGGCGGTGGTGGCCGGAATCTGACACTGCAGATGGTGGGGGTGTTTTTATCATTTTACATGTTAGGGTCTTTAGTTAAATTAGTAAACCTAAGGGCTTTTTTATAAATTTTTAAAATTTACCTCGTAATACTCCCATATCCAATAACCCAATACTACCCCTAAAATCCTATCCAAAATACTAAACCAAACGCACCCTATATGTAAAAGAGGTGGAGAGTAGTGGAGATGAAGTGGTGGTATATTATTATATGGTAGATTAGGTAGCAAATCAAGAAAAATGAGAGTATTATTGTACAAAGAGAAGCATCGTTTACTTGGAATTTATTATGTTATTTAGAAATGTACATTAGTTGAAGCATTATGAGTGTAAAGGCACCAATCCATGTGCTGCTTTCATTATGAAGTCATTGGATGATTGTTAGGAACTTTTCACACATGGGCTCTAAATTTAATTTAATTTAATTGATATCAATGACCTCCATATTATTATTGATATGTGACCACTCAATTCTTTTGGAAACATGCCTACAATTCTAAGGTATGTTTGTCTGAGCTTATGAAAATTAGCTTATAAGCAACAATTGTTTATAAGCTAAAATTAATTTATAAGCATTTGAAATTTTAAGCAATTACGTGTTTAGTTAAAGTACTTATAAGTGATTGATAAGTAATTGACGTGTTTAGTAAAATGTGGCTTATAAGTACATTTTATTATAAAATTACTAAAAAAGGTACTACATTAAACAATAGCATACTATGAAATTTTAAAATTAAATAAGGATAATATGGTAATATACTTGGTCAAACTAGCTTATAAACAAAGTGCTTATAAGCCAAAGGAAAAAAAGTATCTACCCCCCCAACTTATTTTTTTTAGCTTATAAGTTCAACTTATAAGCTCAAAAAAATTATAAACAAACAGGTCAGCTTAATTTTAGAGCTTATAAACAAGTTTGACCAGCTTATAAGCTTAGACAAACACCCCCCTAGTTATCACTTATAATTCTCTCCTTTATTATACCTTTTCAAGTTTGTATAACTATTATTAATTTTCTCGACTATATTCTAAACTGATGGTTTTTATACTAATTTAATGTGTATGATTAATGTAATAAATTGGGTTCAACTGAGTAATATTGTTTATTCTGTTAAATGATTTTATTGGTTTAGTTAAATGACTTAAAGGCATAAATAAACTTAGACTCTTGTATTTGTTAAAATTTTTGGATATGACAGATAATAAATGATTTATTTTTAATAAATGAGAATAACAAAAAAAAGTAAAGAATAATAAGCAAATGTCATTCCCCTTTGGAGATCGATCTTACAAAATTAGTTGAAAATGCCATATAATTCTTACTTCTTAGCATGATAATGCTCCTTGCTACATTCTATCGGGCTATTGTTAAACTATAAGAATACCATTTTTATTTGGGGAGAAAATGTCACTCAATAATACCTCTCCCTTCATGGTCGGATGACAAGCTCGTTAACCGTTGAGGTTAATTATATTGAAGATTTTTTTATTCGAGTCGCAAGAGATGTAAATGCTAGGTTTACCCAAAAAAAAAAAAAAAAGAAAAGTATCACTAAATAAGTCAAGAATTTCAAGTCCATGTCCAAAAATTCATAGACTTTTGAGAGTCCTGTCGATAATATTGATGGATGGCGGCCTTATGGAAGAAATGATTGTGGAGAGCTTGAACTTGAAACATTTGACCATAACAAACATATAAAAAATGCCAATTACATTCACCAAAGAAAAAAAAAACTTCAGTTCACATAAACACATGAATTAAATGGTAAGAGGATACAACAAGAGCAAGGCTTTCACTACTTGGTTGATTTTTATATTATTATTTAAAAATAAAATGGGCTTGTGGGTATGCTCATATTCATTACATAGAAATGTGTATACAACCTAAATAATATGTGCATATATACGTTTATACATACGTATAATGTGCATATATAAATTTATACGTATGTATAAATGTATATATATTTGATATTACTAACTAAAAAAATGTGAAAATATGAAATATCTCATATGGGGACCATATATGGTGTTGTGTCGAAAATTATGTGTTTTTCTCGATTTCTAATAAAATTTAAAAAATATTATTATATTTACAAACTATATATATATATTATAATGAAATTAACATAAAAATAATAAATAAACTATGAATAAAAAATCACATAATATTTTTATATCAATTTATGTAGAAGAATTTGTATGGTTGATTTGTAAGTGAGGTGTAGATGAGATAATTATTAAGGAAATCAGATGCTTAAACCATAGAAAATTTGTAGTAAATATTAAATGCCATTTGGCAAATAAGTAACTCAACCCAAGAGTTAAAAACTAACCCTAGTTAAGAAACCATTATAAAAAGGTGTGTTAGCTTACAAAAAAGTTAAAATATTAACCAAACCCATACTTTATTAATTTCGTGTGCACTACAACGCGTTAAAGACAAAGGAAACAGGTGGTATATATGGGCCAAAGGGCTCCAAGGGACTAGCAAATATCGGTCGCAAAACAGGTAGAATACCTGTGGTTTTACGACTTGGCACATGTCGCATCATGAACCGTCCCATGCCACATCGTATGGGCACCCCCAACAAGAGTGCAAGGTAAGAAACCCCTAGCAACCGAGGGTCGTTTCTGACCACCGCAGGTTGGGCTAACTCCCCGAACCTTTCATTGCCTTCACACAACTCCGTCAACGTGTGTCAAGATATGCCGGCCTCTGGCCGAGGTAGGAAGAGTCCGATCTACGGTCTTTTCCTCAACCGTAATCATGAGGGTCGAACCCCCGTTGCGAAAAATGATCCTCGGTAGTTGCGTTGCCTCAGATTTATGAGTTACAGTGAGCTTTGATCAGCTTAGAGCTCAGCAAATGAGCGTGGGTAGGTTATGAGGCGTCTCTCTTTTCCCGCATTGTTAGCTGCTCTTCTCCCATCGAGGTTTAGAATGTCCGATATGCGAGCATTGATGGAAATTCTGATTCGTAGGATCACCTCTATGAGTTTAACAATCTCATGGAGCTTATTAAGTTTCCAACTTGGCCAAATGTCACTATTTGGTAGTGACCCTAACTGCCCATCCAAACGCTGGTTTATCGCTTTCGTTAGTATCATTAACTCGTGCAGCAATGAGCTCGTTTTTTAAGATACTTCCAACGAAGGAAGTTCTCAATGCCGTTGAGCTATCTGAGCAATATATGACAGGAAAAGAATGAATCCCTCAAGTCCTACATTGACAGATTCACAGGGAGCTACACAGGTGGCTAACACACCTGAGGAATCTGTTCAGACTCTCTTATTGCAGGAGTTCGCCACAACCAACCTGTGGAAAGCTACAATCTGAGGATGACATTTCCCTCACCCGCTTCTACACCTTACGAAGAAGTACCTCAGAATAGAGAATTTGTGGTCGTTCTCAATCGCCACGACCTTGGTCTTACCGTGCTCCTAACTAGGGGGAGGGTAGTAGAAGAGCTGATTGCAGATGGGCTAATTACGATCAGCGGAAGGGAAAGAAGCAGCGATTTGAGCCAGAAATCCTATGCCTAGGTTCCTCGTTGTGATCGCGACAAGAATCTGTATACTCCTCTAAACGTGTCATTACGGCTATTCGGACAAGTCAGAAGAGGCCAGCCCTTGGAGAGTCGACACCCTGAATAATCCCCCTTCGGTGGAAACATCAGAAATATTATCGTTATCTTAGGATAATGGGCACTACAACCGATGAGTTCGGGCTCTCAATCAGCAATTAACCTCATCAAGAGGGCATTCAAGGAGTATGTCGATGGTCCGACTCCCGTTCGGAGAAGGATCAAGAGAATAGGGGAAGAAATGACGTGGTTGTAAGGGTCTCTACTTCGTGGGGTCATCTTTGGAGGCCGCACCTTAGGAAAATTCTCGAGGTGCCAAGAAAGTATGCTCGGGAGGCTTGCCATGACCCGTGAGTGTGATGAGCACGGCCTCACGACCCACTAAGGTTCACAGAGAAGAAGAGTTTCCTTCTTAGAGAAAAGACGCGGTGCGATTGAATCACCCCTAAGGATGTACTCGTCATCGCGCCTAAAATATGCGGTGCAAAGTCCACAGGATGTTGGTGTACAATGGCAACCCGTGAACACTCCTATTTCAACGAGATTTTGAGGAGATGCAGTTGATGAGGTAATCTGAAGCCTACCCTTTATCCCTTTCTATGGTTTTACTAGGGATCATCTGATTCCCAAGGGAACGATCGCACTTCCCAGCACTTTGGGTGTAGACTAACGAAGTGACCAAGATGATAGAATTCTTAGTAGTAGATTGTCTGTCTGCTTTTAATGGAATTCTGGATGGACCTCTACTACGAAGTTTCAAGGCCTTCACCTCATTTATCATCTGAAGATGAGTTTCCTACTTCGATGGGGTGTGGGGAAATGAAAGGGTCTCTAAGTGAATCTCACGACTGCTATGTAAGGGCGTGTAGATGGCATGCAAAGGGAAATGGAAGCCATTGAGCATTCCCAGCAGACAATGGCAATCAGTAGGATCGAGCCAAAACTGGGTCTAGTGGAAGATTGTATAGATCCTTGTGTTCGGAAGAGTATTCCTCAGTGGTCGGTTGAGTCTCTAACGGAGGTATCTGTTGACCAGAATGAGTCGCGCGAATGTTGAATCGGAGTAATCTCAGCCCGTAGCTCGCTATAGATTTAACGAGTTTCCTTAGACAGAATATCGATTTTTTACATGGACTCATGCTGATATGATCGGGATCAACCGAATATAATATGTCACGCACTCAACATTGATACACAGTCAACCGTTCGCCAGAAGAGAAGAGTCATGGACCCAAAGCTATGTTGCCCTAAAGTTGAGGTGGATAAGCTCCTCTCAAACGGGTTCATTAGGGAAACTCATAGCCCAAGTTGGGTCGCCAATCCGGTTTGGTAAAGAAACCCAACGACAAGTGGCGAACTTGCGTTGATTTCTCTGACCTCAACAAATCTTGTCCAAAGGACAGTTTCCCTTTGCCCAAGATCAATTAGCTCGTCGACCCACCTCTGGCATGGCTGTTAAGCTTCATGGACGCCTACTAGGGTATAATCAGATCCTGATGTATGAGCTGACGAGGAGAATACTTATTGATCACAGATCGGGGACTGTACTGTTATAAGGTCATGCCCTTCAGTCTGAAACGCTGGGCAACCTACTAGCGTTGGTTAACTGTATGTTTTTTGAGCAGATGAGAGAATCAATGAAGTCTATGTCGATGACATGTTGGTTAAGTTCTGTTGCTTTAGATCACATATCACATCTTGCTGAGATTTCAACTTACTCCAAAGGTATAGATAAAGTTTAATCCTCTCAAGTGTTTGTTTGAGCATCCTTAGGGAAATTCCTAGGGTATTGGTACCACCAGGGATTGAGATCAACTTGAAAAGATCCGAGCTATCCTAGATATGACAGTCTCGCAAATTGAAAGCATTTCAGAGCTTGAATGGGAAGATAGCGACTCTCAGTCGCTTCATATCGAGAGCAACAAATCGTTACTGCTATTCTTTAATATACTCTAGGCTAATAAGAAGTTGAATGACTCTGGAATGTGCGAGCCTTTCAAAGCATAAAAGAACATCTCGGAAAGCCGCCTTTTCTATCCAGCCTCTTCCAAGAGATCTTATTTATCTACATGTCTGCCTCCCAATATGCAGTTAGCAAGTTCTCATCCGGGAAGAGGACAGAGTTCAGTGGCCAGTGTATTATACGAGCAAGTGACTTCTGGATGCCAGGACACGATACAGAGATGGATCGATTAGCCTTCGCCCGCTGTCACTTCTAGAAAGCTACGACCTTATTTCCATGCCTATACCATCCATGTTCTAACCAACTACCCACTCAGACAAGTTCTTCAAAGTCGAGGCTTCGGTAAGTTGCTTAAATGGACTATGGAATTAAGTCAGTTTCGATCTACATTGTAACGAAGACAATAGTCAAAGGCAGACTGTTACTGATTTTATTTCGGATTTCTTTCAGTCAGATCAAGAACCCGACACGCCAGCCAGTGAAGTTGTCTAGGAATATTTGGAACTTATCAACTTGGAGCTTCTATGTTGATGGTTCTTCGAACAATAGAAGAAGAGTCGGAGCTGGTCTTCTACTCCTTAGTCCCAAAGGACCAATAATAGAATCCTTAGGTTCGAATTCAAGCTATGAATAATGCCGAATATAAACGCTACTTGTTGGTCTACGACTAGAAAGAAATAGGGTCGAAATAATCACATCTATAGCGACTCTTAGCTGGTTGTTAATCAGATCTTAGGAGATATCAAGTCAAAGAAGAGAACATGATCAGCTATCTAAAAAGCTAAGGCCGCAATTGAGCCTTTCAAGCATTATATGATCAATCAAATTCTGAGAACAGTAACTCTGTCGCAGATCTTTGACAAAATAGCTTCCTCACTAGACTCCAATGTCTGGACAACATTCCATTTCGTTACACGAGGTTGCTAGCATCAGCTCGCCTGAGCAAGCTGTGCTACAACCAAATTTACTTTCGGATGACTCCAATTATTAGTATCTTTGAGATGGGACTCTGCCCACGTAAACTGAGGCAAGAATCTTGCAAACTAGAGCTGCTCGTTACACACTTATCGGAATCAACTGTACAAATGAGGGTTTTAACACTCCCCTCCTCCGATGTGTAACCGATGAGAAGTAGACTACATCATGAGGAAGATACATAGAGATCTGCGATAATCAAGCTGTTGCACGATTCTTGCCAATAAAATTGTCCGTTAGGGATATCATTAGCCTCTACTTCAGGCTGCCTTTAATTTTGTGAAGAAGTGTGATGAGTGCCAGAGCTTCGCGAATGTTCCGCGAGCTCCTTCCTACTAGCTAAACAATGATCAGTCCTTAGCCATTCTCTATGTGGGGAATTGATCCATCGGGCCCAAGCCGACCAGTAAAGGGGGCTTCAAGTATCAGTGGTTGCGAAGGATTATTCACTAAGTGGGTTGAAGCTGAGTCTTTGGCCGTGATCACTACCAAAAGCTCAAAGACTTTGTCTTCAAGAATATAGTGTGCTGCTACGGGATTCCTCATACACTCACTCTGATAATGGGAAACTTTCAACAATGAGGAATTCAAGCAATTTGCGACGAGCTGGGATTCATAAAAGTTTGCCTCAGTAGCAAGACTGCAAGCCAATGGTCAAGTTGAAACTGTCACAAGATTATTAATCATATTGAGTCAAGCTTGGAGCAGCCAAGGGCAATTGTGCCGTGACCTCCCAAAAGTCCTATGGGCATGTAGGACAACTCCGAGAACCTCTACTTCAGAAACACATTCTCGCTAGCGTATGGCTGCGAGGCGATGATTCCAGTAGAAGTAGGAACTGGTTCACTTCGGAGGGAATTTTTAAACGAGGCAGAGTGTAAGTTTGGACCTGGTTGAAGAACATCACGACAAAGCTCGGTTAAGGATAACCTCCTACTAGCAGCGGGCAAAAGATTTCTCGACTCCAAGGTCAAGAAAAGGGACTTTCAGGTTGGCGACCTGATTTTGAAAGAAATCCTCTTGATACAAAGGAACCGGTGCGGGGGTATTGAAACCTAACTGCGAAGTCCATACCACATCTCAAAGGTAATACGACTTGGATGTATCACATTAAAAGGCTTAACGGCTCCGAAGTACTGCGAGCTTGAATGCTGAATTTTCGCTCCTATTATCATAATTATGAACTTGCTTCACACTTTGATTATTCTTTTTACTTGTAAAATTTTCCTTCTTGTAAGTATTATGAATAAGATTTTTCCACTTATTCTCGAAGAAAAACTTGTGTCGTGACTCAAGCATTTTGTTAATAATTTTGTTCTTTATAACTTTTTATAGTTCAATGGTCAGATAAGTCATATTTGTTTTGTGAAGTGTAAGTTATAAAAATGCTATCGCAAGTGACCAAGATTCCTTTTATATATTGAAAAAATATGTATAAGAGCGACAAGGAGTTGCAAAAGCTAAAAAGCTAGGAGAACTACAAGGATAGAAAAAAAGAGCGATCATTGATCTTCATTTCTAGGCCCCCCGAGCGCGACCTCCCGAACCTTTAATGATCGTCAACCTCTGGATCATCCGCCCATCTTCTGGAATGTTCGGCTGATCATCTTCTGGATGAGGTTCTTGTTCCTCCTATTGCTCAGCCTCTTCAACCTGAAGCATGGAAACAAGGATGGACTGGTATCTGTTCAGAAGGTTGGAGATGTCCATCTCTGGGTTCCTCGGCCGCAAGCTAAATGGCTTGTATTCCTAGTGAGCAATCGTTCTCTTGACTCGAGGTTTTGTTGCTTCATCTACTCAATCAATGAAGTGACTGCCCTGAGATAGCTGAGGCGTACCTCTATCGCCCTCTTTTGCTTCTTAAGTTCCCATAGTTGACCCGACTCTCCTCTGCCGCCTTCGTGTGTCGTGCTCACCTTTAACTCTTTCTTTCTTCTCCTCTCACTCCTTGGTGAGTCTTGCCACGTCCGTTAGAGCTCCTTGTTGTCCCCATCCCTTTTTTCAAGCTCGACCTTCTGAAAGTCCGTAGCTTGAAGTGTAGATCTCTCTTTGCCAGTACTGATCCGCCTGGATGCGAGCTCTCGGGGGCCCTCTAAAGTGTTGGGGGGCCCTCGAGGGCACTCCAGCGAGTGGGGGTGGGCCGGTTCTCTCCGCAACACCCCGAAGCCCTCTGGCTCTGACTCCGTTTCCTCCTTGGTAGTCAGTGTTTCATTTTCTTGGTCTTGTGGCCCATGGTTTCTTTTCGTGGCACAAGCACCACGGGCCAAGGAGCTTCTTCGCGTTCATTGTGGTTGTCGTCTTTTGACACCAATCCGTATCCCTCTTGAGGGATGACACTAGGGATCACTTCGTTGGCTTAGTCGGGTTGACCGAGGGAATACAACCCCCTAGCTTGTGTAGGTGGCTTCGGAACCCTTGGTGGCATGGTCCTGCACGCCATGAAAATGTGTTAGCAAAAAAGTCATCTTTGGCATAAGACTAAAAGTTCTTCTGGATACGAAGAACTTACGGGTTGGAGCTTCCAAAGATGCCTTGGGCTAAAGATCCTGTATTTTCGTAGGTTAGCAGTGGTCACGACAGTTTTGCATCATGCCTCTAATTAGGTAAACGACCAAACGCCTCGATACAGTTGAAATCTGCTAGAGCTGACAACCTGGTCATCTTGTTCTCCGAAAAAGGAAAATTCCATTAGTTTTAACTCACAAACAGAGTTAAAGGAAAGGATAGGCAGCTTGGAAAACAAAAGGGAAAAACCTACTCGGCTCCCTAAATTTACAAACCCATCATACTCGAAGAAGAAATATTTGGTGCCATAAGCCTCAACGTTGCTGGGGTAACCAAGTATCCCTCCCTCGATCGTAGATCGCTTCTAGAGATAGAGAAACTTGTCCTTGCTTTTCTTTAAGTAGTAAACACATGCGAGTTCTAACGTTGTTAACCATTGATTCGTGTTTGCGGCATGCGAGATACATAACAATTGCTATCATACACATTGGGCGTCAGTTGAATTGGCGCGACCTCGAAGTGGTAAATGATCGATCTGATGAAGGGGTGAAAAGGTATTGTCACCCCGCATTTGAAGATTGCTTCTAAGACAGTCATTCCCTCTGAAGGTCTAAGCGTTGGCGACCTATGCTAGTAGATGTTTACTGTTGATCATAACTGGTCTACCGCCTTTTGAATCTCATCTTCAATGGCAGCTGATAGCACCGCCTGTATGGGACCCATCGAGGTGCTCGGGGGCTACGAGCTGTTCCACATTGCTCTCATCTCCAAGAGTCCATTTCCTAAAGTTTGAAAGGTGCAACCGAAGAGATGACTCAATCTCTATAGACTATAAGTATGTTTCATACAACGACTCAAAGAGTAAGAAAAACCCTAATTTTCCTTCCTTAGCCATAAAAACCCTAAACGCCTTGAGAACAGTTCCTAAGGATCTGTGCCCTAGGTTTTTTATTCTTAAGATTGTTCTTTTTTTAACACTACCCAAGAATGTGCATCATGAAAAGTTTACCAGACGTTCAAACCCACCATTGTTGTGAAAAATCAAGTTTTAACAGGAATGAAAGAAGAAAGGGAAGATATTCTCCTTACTCTGTTTGCTGGGATGAATGTTCTATCGTAGCAGCGAGTGCGCATCAACTGGAAGAAAATGAATGGTTTTTTAGTGCAAAAACTCTATTTTTTCTCTCATGAAGATTTGAGTTCTGTGAAAATCATGAAGTGGGGTTGGGGTTTATAGAGAAGTGACGTTTGGTTTCCTTTGCAAGCGACGTTTGGGCGGGATGCGTTCCTAGTCGTTGGATGCGACCAAGTGTCGCCAATCCTCGTAAGAGTACCTTCACCTGTTCGTGAAGATCAGTTGATGCTCCCTCCGTTGGAGACTCAAACGTGGCGTGGTTATCTTCACCACTTGAATGCGCCCTTATCCACATTTAATGCTTTAAAAGAGAATGTCGTTTCAGCATGGCTTGCATTTAATGCTCTGGCTGACACTTATGCGCAAAGACACGTTGTTAGATAAATCTTACTTTATTGACCAGGCTAGCTGTCAAGCGCAACGGATAACATCTGAAGAAGTCGTTCGAATGAACACTCCTCTCCGTGTATTGAGCTCAAAATGAAGTGACCTCCGATGTTCGGCAAGAATTTTCTAAGTGTTTTTAGGTCGAGAGCGATGTAAAGCTCGAAGCATGTTGGTATAGCACTGAGCATGATCGGACCTAAGTCGTTGAACCTTTAGGGATGATCATCTCAGGTCGCTTGTGAAGTTCGCCAAGCCCTATCGCGACCTCCACTTAGTTCATTGGTCGAGTAAAATCGTGAACTTCGTGTTATTTCAGCACGTTCTCCACTTGCAGCTCAAGCAAGTGATCCTCGAGATGAGTCAAATCATAGCATAGTCATGAATTCCTAAAGTTCAAGCCTTGAACCTTAAGAACTGGGAGACTTCTGTTTACCTAAAAAATCAGGGCTGGCGTAGGCTTCGTCAGCTAGGACCAATTAGTTCAGGAGCATTATGCCTCCAGCGCATGTCGTCCAAGGACAGAAGGAGTAAGACTGTCATCAGCTTGGCAGGTAAAGCCCTGATGAGTGAGTGGCTAGGAGTCACCCACCTACCCAAGCCTGCGCGATTTAAAGATATCTTCGTACAGCCGGCCAATAGGAATAGGTAGGAACTGTACGCACCTGCCCGCTGGCAGACCCGTATCATTACCCAGAAACCTTTTACTATAAATAGAGAGCTCCTCTCTCATTTGGGGGATTCTAATTCTGATAATATAAACACACTCTCTCTCCCTCCTGTATTTATGTTCCTCTTATCGCTACATGCGACCTGATTGTAACCTTTTATAAATAAAAAAGACAGTGGACATAGGATTCGCTTTTAGCATCCAACCACTTTAAAAACGTCTCCTTTTATTTATTTCATTTTCTAGTTCACATGTAATTTCTAAGTCCGTTAGCATTTTAAGTGTGAATTTTGTGTCAAATTCGAGTATCAACAACGTACAATTAGAAAAGCTTTTCAAATACTAAACGCCTGCTATGTAAATATATGTATTGTTAGAATTATACAAGTGAAAAATGCATATTCATTGTCATGTATTTATTAAATAAAAAAATAAAAACCTTGTATACTTGATTACTTTAACCTGCCGAAGAATATGTATTTGCTTATGTTAAAAGCAAGGCTTTGGATTCCTTGGTTTCACAATATGGTCATAAAAATTGTTCCTTAAAGATTATAAAAAAAAAAAATAAAAATAGGTTTTGTGATAATGTTAATACACAAGCAATAGCTATTGGAAATAGTTTCTATTTTAAACATATTGTAAGTCAACTAATATAATTGGTCTGAACATCCCGATTATAATATATATAATAACCAAAAAATTTATTTTTTATATCAAATTGAGGTTGACTAATTGATTAATTTTGTAGTTTATTTTTACAAATATTGTTCTCGTTTTTCAAACTTGAATTTGTAAAGCTAAGCTGGAGATTATGTAGCTTTGGTTTAATATTTTTATCCCTTTCTGGATCCTATTTTTCAATATCGTTTGGACAATATTCTCAAAATATTACCCTATTTTTTTAATTACATTTTAACCCATAAGGTTATTAATTTCACTAAATACCCCCTGAAAAAAAGTTTAAAATTAACAAAAACACCCCCATCAACCCAACTTGTCAGATTCCGGCACCCACCGTCGTTGATAGCCGGAATCTGTACAACGGCCAACTTCCGACCAGAAATGGCCGAAAGTTCACCGCTGTGGCCTTTTCCGGCCAGATCACCACGGATCTGGCCGGAAAAGGCCATACTGGCCGTCAGCGACGGCCAAGAAATGGCCGTCGTTGACGGTCAACGACGGCCAAATCTGGCCGTCGTTGACCGAAACGACGGCCACATCTTTGGCCGTCGCTGACGGCCAAAGATGTCCGTCGTTTGGCCTTTTCCGGCGGTCGACGGCCAAAACAAACCGTAATCTGGCCTTTTCCGGCCAGATCTACCATGGATCTACCGAAAAGGCCATAACGACTTGTTACGCACAGATCCACAAGTCTGTGCCGTACGAAATCATATCCGAGACATTCGGAACCAGATTATGCTACTGAAATTGAAGTATTTTTCTTATGCAAAAGAAAACGCTTTACCTAATTATATATATTTAATCAAGTAAACACTAGGATTTAAAGTGCCAAGAAAATTTAGGAAAATGAAACAAATGGAATTTCTTGAGTTAACATGTTCCCACCCAAAAAATGGCTCATTGACAAATTCATATCCACCTACTTTTAAATACCTTTCAGTATCCATAGCACAATTTTTTTTAGTAATTTTCGTCGTGAAGAAGGGCAAAATGATCAAAAATCTATTATTAGTGTGCGTAGAATGGTTAGCAAACATTTGATCATCGGAGAAGAAAAAAAGATAAGTGTTGGTGTGCGTTACCAAGGGACGGTGCAAGTTAGCAGCGTCATTGTTGACGATTTTTGTCATTTTTCGATTGATCTCAACGTTCAAAATCACTTTCGAGATCACCCACAGAATCCTCATCACCTCCTCTACAAAGGCCAAGCCTCCATTTGCTGTCATCACTCACAATTTCCCACCACCACCTCCATTCGCACAATCGACTTTTCAAGTCGGATTTTTGGTCAATTTCTTTGCCAAATTCACCTAGACACCACCATCACACTCCCCACAACCTACTCTACAAAACCCTTACCTCCATCACCATCCCTTGCTCGTCGATTGTTGGCTGTGCACTATGCAACCTTTTAACTTCCAAGCTGATTTTCGATTGTTTTCCGTGTCAAAAATCGTCTTTGCCACAACCAATCAACTCTTTGGATTTTCCTCTTCAAAAGCTCCAATATTCTTGATCCCGTTTGCTCACCAATCATCGGCGATTGAAGCTTCACCATCCAAGAGTTTTTCGAGTTTTGATTGATTAATTGAGTTTGATTCGTTCGGTTTTTATGTTTGTTGGGTTGAAAAGATTGAGAAATGTTTATTTGCAGTATTTGTGATTCGTTTGTTGATTTTTTAGTCATTGGCACTCCCTAACATTTGACGGCAATTGTCGGTAATGGAAGAGACTAAGAAGAGAAGCGAAAAGAGAGGGGTTTTTTTAGTAAATTACTTTATTTTTTACCCAAATTAGAGGAAAACATAATATTTAGATAGTAAAAAAATATTTTAAAAGTTTGAGGGTGGGTGACTTTTTTTGGTTGGGAACATATCGTTAACTCGGAATTTCTTCGTCCATGTTCTAGACAACAAAAGACTTTTAAGTTTTAACCATGTATGTTATGACTTATGATGTAACTCCCAGTCAGCAGCCTCAAAGCCAAATGGTTGTTGAGAAATCTCGGTCTTCAATACAACCATTAATGTTTTATCTCTCTCTCACGTTTAAAGTAGACGACCTCATTAATTGGCTTACTTCTACACAAACTGAAAATGATTTTTTTTCTTTCCTTTTCTAATATTTTCTCATAAATCAAACGAAACGACCATTGTTCAAGAAACAAAACAAAATTATGAGAGCCATTGTGGATGCTATAAAGATTTAAATTGGTGTTTCATAGTGTTTATTTAGATTTGAAAGGAATGATGTATGTTATGTCTAAAAAATGAGGGTTGATGCAGGTTTATGTTAGCGAGGACCAATTAGAGTTCAGGAAGGCATTATGCCATCCAAGCACTGCCACGTTGTCCAATGATAAAAGGAGTAAGGCTTTCATCAGCTTGACAGGTAAAGGCCTGACGAGTGAGTGGCTGGGAGTCACCCACCTACCCAAGCCCTGCGCAATTTACGGATATCTTCCGTACAACCGGCCAATAGGAAGCAGGGTAGGAACTATATCGCACCTGCCCGCTGGCAGACCCATAATCATTACCCAGAAACCTCTTACTATAAATAGAGAGCTCTCCTCTCATTTTTGGGTATTCTAATTATGATAATATAAACACTCTCTCTCCCTCTCTGTATTTCTGTTCCCTCTGATCGCTACATGCGACCTAATTGTAATCTTTCATAAATAAAAAGACAGCGGATGTACGATTCGCTTTGAGCATCCGAACCACTTTAAAAATCGTCTCCCTTTTATTTATTTTATTTTCCAGTTCACGTGTAATTTCTAAGTCCGCTTAGCACTTTGCACATGCGAATAGTTGGTGTCAAAATCAAGCATCAACAGTTTGACGCTAGAAAGAGAGCCTGATTTAGTATCCGCTCTTCATCAAGAATCTCTTATCAATCAAGTCTATTCGCTAGCAAATGGCATGTGGTTTCGAAACCGAGCGAGCTAGCCCTAGCAACGAGGAGATCCCTTGGGTATAGGATGACACTTCTCCCGAAGTGCCCCCGATTCAGCATAGTACCGCGACGGACATTCCTTCAAGCTCACAGCTCAACCTAGCTGTGATGGTTCAATAATACTTTCAAATGGTTAACCGAAGGTTAGACCGTTTGGATCAGGTCGTACCACCCGATTCCGACAAGTCGATGCCACTGCTAAAAACACCTGTAGGTTGCGCTAAAGCGCGGAAACAGGCGAAGGCCCATGCCATGTGCACTACAAGGCGTAAAGACAAGGGAAAGCAGGTGGCAGATAATTGGTCGAAGGGCTCCAAGGGACCAGCAAATATCGGTCGCAAAACAGGTAGAATACATGTGGCTTTGCGACTTGACGACATGTCGCATCATGAACCGTCCCATGCCACATCACATGGGCACCCCCACAAGAGTGCAAGGCAGGGAAACCCCTAGCAACTGAGGGTCGGTTCTGACCACCATAGAGGTTGGGCTAACTCCCCGAACCTTTCATTGCCTTCACACGACTCCAGTCAACGTGTGTCAAGATATGCCGAAGCCTTCGACTGAGGTGAGGAAGAGTCCGATCTATGGTCTTTCCTCAACCGTAATCGTGAGGGTCGAACCCACGTTACGGAAAGTGATCCTCGAGTAGTTGCGTTGCCTCAGATTTATGAGTTACAGTGAGCTTTGGATCAGCTTAGAGCTCAGCAAAATGGGCGTGGGCAGGTCGCTGAGGCGTCTCCCTTTTCTCCAGCATTGTTAGTTGCTCCTCTCCCGTCGAGGTTTAGAATGCCGAATATGCGAGTATTCGATGGAAATTCTGATCCGCAGGATCACCTCTATGAGTTTAACGATCTCATGGAGCTTCACCAAGTTTCCAACTTGGCCAAATGTCGCTGTTTGGTAGTGACCTTGACTGCCCACGCCAAACGCAGGTTTAGATCGCTTTCGTCAGGATCTATTAACTCGTGGCAGCAAATGAGCTCGTTATTCTTAAGACACTTTCAGGCGAATAGGAAGTTCTCAATACTGTTGAGCTATCTGAGCAACATATGATAGGAAAAGAATGAATCCCTCAAGTCCTTCATTGACAGATTCCATAGGGAGCTGCACAAGGTGGCTAACACACTTGAAGAATCTGTTCGGACTCTTATTATTGTGGGAGTTCGCTCACAGACCAACCTGTGGAAGAAGCTACAATCTGAGGATGACATTTACCTCACCTGCTTCTACGACATTGTGGAGAAGTACCTCTGAATAGAGAATTTCGTGGCCGTTTCAATTGCCACGACCTCGGTCCTTCGACGAGTGCTCCTAACCAAGGGGAGGGTAGTAGAAGAGTTGATCGCAGGTGGGCTAATTACGATTAGCGGAAGGGAAAGAAGCAGCGGTTTGAGTCCAAGAAATCCTATGCCTAGGTTCCTCGTTGGGATCGCGACAAGAATCTGTATACTCCTCTGAACGCGTCAGTATCGGCTATTCTGGACAAGTCAGAAGAGACCAGCTTGCTCAGAGAGCCAGCACCTATGAATAATCCCCATTCGGCAAAAAACATCAAGAAATATTGTCGTTATCATTGGGATAATGGGCACTATACCAATGAGTGTCGGGCTCTCAAGTAAGCAATTAAGACCTCATTAAGTAGGGGCACTTCAAGGAGTATGTCTATAGTCCGACTCCCCGTTCAAGAGAAGGATCAAGAGGTATAGGGGAAGAAATGACGTGGTCGTAAGGGTCTCTACTTCTTGGGGATCATCTTTGGAGGATCGCACCTTACGGAAAATTCTCGAGGTGCCTAGGAAAGGTATGCTCGAGAGGCTCGCCATGACCCTGTGACTGTGATGAGCACGGCGTCAAGACCCGCTAAGGTTCACAGAGAAGAAGAGATTATCTTCTCAAAAAAAGATGCGGTGTGATTGCATCATCCCCATGAGGATGCACTCGTCATCGAGCCTGAAATATGTTGGTGCGAAGTCCACAGGATGTTGGTGGACAATGGCAGCGCCGTGAACATCCTATTTCAACGAGCTTTTGAGGAGATACAGTTGAATGAGGCAGATCTGAAGCCTACCTCTATCCTTTTCTATGGTTTTACTAGGGATAATCTGATTCCCAAGGGAATAATCGCACTTCCCATCACTTTGGGTAAGACTAACGAAGTGACCAAGATGACAGAATTCTTAGTAGTAGATTATCCGTCCGCTTTTAATAGCATTATGGGACGACCTCTACTACGAAGTTTCAAGGCCGTCACCTCCATTTATCATCTGAAGATAAAGTTTCCCACTTCGACGAGGTGTGGGGAAATGAAAGGGTCTCAGAGCGAATCTCACGACTACTATGTAAGGGTAGTGTAGATGGTGTGCAAAGGGAAAGGGAAACCATTGGGCATTCCCGAGCAACCAATGGCGATCAATAGGATCGAGCCACAACCGGGTCCAATGGAAGATTGCATAGATCCTTGTGTTCAGGAAGAGTATTCCCACAGTGGGTCGATTGAGTCTCTAACGGAGGTATCTGTCAACCATAATGAGTCGACGCGAGTGTTGAGAATCGGAAGTAATCTCAACCCGTAGCTCACTACAGATTTAACGAGCTTCCTCAGACAGAATATCGATATTTTTACATGGACTCATGCTCATATGATCGGGATCAGCCCGAATATAATATGTCACGCACTCAACATTGACAACGCAGTCAAACCGGTTCGCCAGAAGAGAAGAGTCATGGACCCGGAGCGCTATGTTGCCCTTAAAGTTGAGGTGGATAAGCTCCTCTCAAACAGGTTCATTAGGGACACTCATTACCCGAGTTGGGTCGCCAATTCGGTTTGGTGAAGAAACCCAACGGTAAGTGACGAACTTGCATTGATTTCTCTGACCTCAACAAATCTTGTCCAAAGGACAGTTTCCCTTTGCCTAGGATCAATTAGCTCGTCGACGTCACTTCTGGGCATGAGCTGTTAAGCTTCATGGATGCCTAGTCGGGGTATAATCAAATCCCGATGTATGAGTCTGACGAGGAGCATACCTCATTCATCACAGATCGGGGACTGTATTGTTATAAGGTCATGTCCTTCGGTCTGCAGAACGCTGGGCAACCTACCAACGTTTGGTTAACCGTATGTTTTTCGAGCAGATCGAGAAATCAATGGAAGTCTATGTCGAAGACATGTTGATTAAGTTGCATGTCGGTTTAGATCACATAGCACACTTTGCTGAGATGTTCGACATACTCCAAAGGTATAGAATGAAGTTTAATCCTCTCAAGTGTTCGTTCAGAGCATCCTCAGGGAAATTCCTAGGGTATATGATTAACCACTGGAGGATTGAGATCAACATTGAAAAGAGCCGAGCTCTCCTAGATATGACAAGTCTGGCAAATTGAAAGAGAGTTCAGAGCTTGAATGGGAAGATAGCGGCTCTCAGTCGCTTCATATCGAGAGCAACAGATCATTACTTGCTGTTCTTTAATATACTTAGGGCCAACAAGAAGTTTGAATGAACTCCGAAATGTGAGCGAGTCTTTCAAAGCATAAAAGAACATCTCAGAAAGCCGCATTTTCTATCCAGGCCTCTTCCTAATGAGATCTTATTTATTTACCTGTCCGCCTCCCAATATGCGGTTACCACAGTTCTCATCCGGGAATAGGGCAGAGTTTAGTGGCCAATGTATTATACGAGCAAGCGACTTCTAGATGTCGAGACACGGTATCCAGAGGTGGGACGATTAGCCTACACCTTGCTGATCACTTCCAGAAAGCTACGATCTTATTTCCATGCCCATAACATCCATGTTCTGACCAACTACCCACTCAGACAAGTTCTTCAGAAGCCGAAGGCTTCAGGTAAGTTGCTTAAATGGACTATGGAATTAAGCCAGTTCGATCTACATTGCAGAGCGAAGACAACAGTCAAAGGGTAGGCTGTTACTGATTTTATTTCGGAGTTCTTTTATCAGTCAGATCAAGAACTCGAACAGCCAGCCAGTGAAGTTGTCCAGGAAACTGTTCGGAACTTATCAACTTGGAGTCTCTATGTTGATGGGTCTTCGAACAGAAGAAGAGTCGGAGCTGGTCTCTACTCCTTAGTCCCAAAGGGATTCAGATTCATAGAATCCGTAGGTTTGAATTCAAAGCTATGAATAATAAGGCCGAATATAAAGCGTTACTTGTTGGTCTATGACTAGCAAGAGAAATGGGGTCGAAAATAATTGACATCTATAGCGACTCTCAACTGGTTGTTAATCAGATCTTAGAAGAATATCAAGTCAAATAAGAGAACATGATCAGCTATCTAAAAAAAGTTAAGGCCACACTCGAGCCTTTCAAGCATTATATGATCAATCAAATTCCGAGAGACAGTAACTCTGTCGCGGATCTTTGATAAAAATAGCCTCCTCGCTAGACTCCGATGTCTTGGACAACATTCCAGTTCGGTACATCGAGGTTCCTAGCATCAGATCGCTTGAGCAAGCAGTAGCTACAACCAAATTTACTTCCCGGATGACTCCAATTATTCAGTATCTTTGAGATGGGACTTTGCCCAGTAATAAAACTGAGGCAAGAATCCTGCGAACTAGAACTGCTTGTTACACACTTATCGAGAATCAACTGTACAAACGAGGGTTTAACACTCCCCTCCTCCGATGTGTAATCGATGATGAAGTAGACTACATCATAAGGGAGATACATGAAGAGATCTGCGATAATCACACTGTTCCACGATCTCTTGCTAATAAAATTGTCCGTCATGGATATTATTGGCCTCTACTTCACGAGGATGCCTTCAAATTTGTGAAGAAGTGTGATGAGTGCCAGAGGTTCGCAAATGTTCCGCGAGCTCCTTCCCACTAGCTAACGACAATGACCAGTCCCTTGCCATTCTCTATGTGGGGAATTGATCTCATCAGGCCCATGTTGACCAGTAAAGGGGGCATCAAGTATGCAGTGGTCGCGGAGGATTATTTCACTAAGTGGATCAAAGCTGAGCCTTTGGCCGTGATCACTACCAAGAAGCTCAAAGACTTTGTCTTCAAGAATATAGTGTGTTGCTACGGGATTCCTCATACACTCATCTCTGATAATGAGAAACAGTTCGACAATGAGGAATTCAAGCAGTTTTGCGACGAGCTGAGGATTCATAAAAAGTTTGCCTTAGTAGCAAGACTACAAGCCAATGGTCAAGTTGAAACTGTCAACAAGATTATTAATCATATATTGAAGGCCAAGCTTGACATAGCCAAGGCAATTGGGTCGATGACCTCCCAAAAGTCCTATTAGCATATAGGACAACTCCGAGAACTTCTACTTCAGAAACACCATTCTCGCTAGCGTATGGCTGCGAGACAATAATTCTAGTGGAAGTAGGAACTGGTTCACTTCGGAGGGAATTTTTTAACAAGGCAGACAATGAAGCATTCTTGCGTGTAAGTTTGGACTTGGTTGAAGAACACCGCGACAAAGCTCGGTTAAGGATAGCCTCTTACCAGCAGCGGGCAAAAAGATTCTTCGACTCCAAGGTCAAGAGAAGGGACTTTCAGGTTGGCGACCTGATTTTGAAAGAAGTCCTTCTTGGTACAGGGGAACCGAGTGCGGGGGTATTGAAACCCAACTGGGAAGGTCCATACCGCATCTCAAAGGTAATACGACCTGGGATGTATCACATTAAAAAGCTTAATAGCTCTGAAGTACTACAAGCTTGGAATGCTGAACATTTTCGCCCCTATTATCAGTAATTCTGAACTTGCTTACAACTTTGATTATTTCTTTTTACTTGTAAAATTTTCCTTCTTGTAAGTATTATGAATAAGATTGTTCCACTTCTTCTCGAAGAAAAACTTGTGTCGTGATCTCAAGTCTTTTGTTAATGATCTTGTTCTTTATAACATTTTACAAGTTCAATGGTCAGATAAGTTATATTTGCTTTGTGAAGTGCTTAAGTTATAAAAATGCTTTCACAAGTGATCAAGAGTTCCTTTTATATATTAAAAAAATATGTATAAGAGGCGACAAGGAGTTACAAAAGCTAAAAAGCTAGAACTACAAGGATAGAAAAAAAGAGCGATCATTGGTCTTCATTTCTAGGCCCCCCGGCCGCGACCTCCTAAACCTCTGGATGATCGTCAACCTTCGGATCGTCCACTCGATCTTCAGGAATGTTCAGCTGATCACCTTCCGGAGGAGGTTCCTGTTCCTCCTACTGCTCAGCCTTTTCAGCCTAAAGCATGGAAACAAGGATGGACTGGTATTCGTTCGAAAGGTCGGAGATGTCCATCTCTAGGTTCCTCAGTCGCAAGCTGTAAATGGCTTGTATTGCCCAGTGAGCAACTGTCCTCTCGAGCTTAAGGTTTTGTTGCTTCATCTACTCGGTCAATGAAGCGACTTGCCCTTGAGACAGCTTGAGGTATGCCTTCATCACCCTCTTTTGTTTCTCAGAGTTCTCCCACAGTTGAGTCCGACTCTCCTTTACAGCCTTCGCGTGATCTATGCTCACCCTCAACTCTTTCTCTCTCTTTCGCTCAACTCCTTGGTGAGTCTTGCCACTGTCCGTTAGAGCTCCTTGTTGTCCCCATCCCTCTTTTCAAGCTTGACCTTCTGAAAGTTTGTAACCCGAAGTATAGAATCTCTCTCCGCCAGGTACTAATCCGCCTGGATACGAGCTCCCGGGGGCCACCGAAGTGTTGGCGGGCCCATTGGGGGCACTCCTGAGCGAGTGATGGGGTAGGGCTGAGTTCTCTCCGGCAACACCCCGAAGCCCTTTGGATCCGACCCCGTTTCCTCCTCTGTAGTCAGGTGTTTCATTTTCTTGGTCTTGTGGCCCATGGTTTTCTATTTCGTGGCACAAACAACCACAGGCCGAGGAGCTTCTTCGCATTGCTTTATAGGTGGTCGTCCTTCGACACCAATCTATATCCCTCTTATGGGGATGGCATTAAGGGTCACTTCGGTTGGCTTAGTCGGGTTGACCTGGGGGAATACAACCCCCTAGCCTTTGTAGGTGGCTTCGGAACCCTTGGTGACATGGTCGCTGCATGCCATGAAAATGTGTTAGCAAAAAAGTCATCTTTGGCACAAGGCTAAAAGTTCTTTTGGATATGAAGATACTTACGGGTTGGAGCTTCCAAAGATGCCTCGGGGCTAAAGAATCTGTATTTTCGTAGGTTGGCAGTGGTCACGAGCAGTTTTGCGTCACGACTCTGATTGGGTAAATGACCAAACGCCTCGATACGGTTGAAATCTGCTAGAGCTGACAACCTGGTCGTCTTGTTCTCTACGAAAGAGGAAAATTCCATTAGTTTTAACTACCAAAAGAGAGTTAAAGGAAAGGATAGTCAGTTTGAAAAACAAAAGGGAAAAACCTACTCGGCTCCCTAAATTTACAAACGCCATCATACTCGAAGAAGAAATATTTGGTGCCATAAGCCTCAACGTTGCTGGGGTAACCAAATATCCCTCCCTCGATCGTAGATTGCTTCGAGAGATATAAGGAAACCTTGTCCTTGCTTTTCTTTAAGTAGTAAGCGCATGCAAGTTCCAACGCTGTTAACTCGTCGAGTTCGTGTTCGCGGCATGCGATTTACATAGCAATTGCTATCATATACACATTGGGCATCAATTGAAATGGCGTGACCTCGAAGTGGTCGAGGATCGATCTGATGAAGGGGTGAAATGGTATTGTCACCCCGTATTTGAAGATTGCCTCTAAGATCGCAGTCATTCCTGAGCGATGTGAGACCTATGCTAGTAGATGTTTACGTTGATCATAAACTGGTCTACTGTCTTTTGAATCTCATCTGTAGTGGCTGCTGATAGCACTGCTTATGCAGGACCCGTCGAGGTGCTCGGGGGCTGCGAGCTGGTTCCAGTAGTTGCTCTCATCTCCGAAGAGTCCATTACTCCTAAAGTCTAAAAAGGTGCAACATGAAGAGATGACTCAGTCTCTGTACATAGTGTTTCATACGACAACTCGAAAGAGTAAGAAAAACCCTAATTTTCCTTCCTTATCCCGTAAAAACCCTAAACGTCATTGAGAACGAGTTCCCAAGGATCTGTGCCCTAGGTTTTTTATTCTTAATAGTGTTCTTTTTTTAACACTATCTAAGAATGTGCATCATGAAAAGTTTACCAGACGTTCAAACCCACTATTGCTGTGAAAAAAAACCAAGTTTTAACAGGAATGAAAAGAAGAAAGGGAAAAGTATTCCTTACCTCGTGGTTGCTGGGGATGAACGTTCTGTCGTAGCGGCTAGTGCGCATCAACTGGAAGAAGGATGAACTTGTTTTTTAGTGCAAAAAACTCTGTTTTTTTCTCTCTGAAGATTTGAGTTCTGTGAAAATCATAAAGTGGGGTTGGGGTTTTATAGGGAAGAAGGCGACGTTTGATTTCCTTTGCAAACGACGTTTGGTTTCCTTTGCAAGCGACGCCCACCTCGAGTGCGTTCCTAGCCGTTGGAGCCTAAATCGAGCCTTGGGTGGAAAGGCCCTAGAACCTGTACTACCGCTTCATCCTCGAGGCGATCCCGGGCTGGATCAGTAAAATAGAGGTCGCATCAATATGCTTTACACATTGGATTCTTTCAAAAGATTCTCGTTTGAACGTCCTTCACCGTCCCCGGAGCGGAAGGTCAAGTTAGCCTTGGTCGACGCGTGGTCTTCTAATCTCAAACACAAATCGATGATTGAGAATTGAAATAAAGAGAGTGGATCATCCGATTGTTAGCTAGCCTTTCTATCATCACCTTTATCTATCTTTGTCTTCTGGTCCGCGAGGCACCTAGCCCCTCTTAAACTAGGTTTTAAGCAAGCAGGCCTGTCTTTCAATCCAGGGGCCACTCCACGTGGATGAGTTTGATGGGGTTGAAGAGGGGGCCGGTATCCTCTTCTTGCTTTTGTGCCCTAGCATTCTACTGGATAGCTCCTACCCTTCCTTTATCCTCCTTGCGCTATGAATTGGCTTTCCTCGTGAAGAGTAACCTTCATGCTTCGTGAAGATCAATTGACGTTTCCCTTCGTTGGAGACGCCAAACATCGATGTGGTTATCTTCACCACATTGAATGCGCCCTTATCCAAATTTAATGCTTTAAAAGAGAATGTCGTTTCAGCATGACTTGCATTTCACCAGCTGTCAAGCGCAACGGATAACATCTGAAGAGGTCATTCGAATGAAACACTCCTCTCCGTGTATTGAGCTTGAAATGAAGTGACCTCCGATTTTCGGCGAGAATTTTCTAAGTGTTTTTAGGTCAAGAGCGATAGGTAAAGTTCGAAGCATGTTGGTATAGCACTGAGCATGATCTGACCCTAAGTCGACGATCATCTCAGGTCGTTTGTGAAGTTCTCCAAGCCCACATCGCGACCTCCACTCAGTTCACTGGTTGAGTAAAATCGTGAACTTCGTGTTATTTCAGCCGTTCTCCACTTGCAGCTCGAGCAAGTGATCCTCGGGATGAGTCAAATCATAGCATAATCATGAAGTTCCTAAAGTTCAAGCCTTGAACCTTAAGAACTGAGGGACTTCTGTTATGCCTAAAAAATCAGGGCTGACGTAGGCTTACTTCAGCGAGGACCAATCAGAGTTCATGAAGGCATTGTGCTGTCCAGGCGTTGCCATGTCGTCTAAGGACAGAAGGAGTAAGGCTGTCATCAGCTTAGCAGGTAAAGGCCTGAGGAGTGAGTGGTTGGGAGTCACCCACCTACCCAAGCCCTGTGCGATTTAAGGATATCTGTTGTGCAACCGGCTAACAGGAAGCAGGGTAGGAACTGTACGGCACCTGCCCGCTGGCAGACCCGTAATCATTACCCAAAAACCTCTTACTATAAATAGAGAGTTCCCCTCTCATTTTTGGGGATTCTAATTCTGATAATATAAACACACACTCTCTCCCTCTCTGTATTTACGTTCTCTCTTATCGCTACATGCGACCTGATTGTAATCTTTCATAAATAAAAAGATAGTGGACGTAGGATTCACTTTGAGCATCCAAACCACTTTAAAAATCGTTTCCCTTTTATTTATTTCATTTTCTAGTTCACGTGTAATTTCTAAGTCCGTTTAGCATTTTACACGTGCGAATAGTTGGTGTCAAAATTGAGCATCAACAACGTACAATTAGAAAAGCTTTTCAAATTCTGAACGCCTGCTATGTAAATATACGTAGTTGTTAGAATTATACAAGTGAAAATAATGCATATTCATTATCATATATTTATTGAAATAAAAAAATAAAAAAGCCTTGTATACTTGATTACTTTAACCTGCCGAAGAATATGTATTTGCAATTTGCGTATGTTAAAAGCAAGGCTTTGGATTCCTTGGGTTTCACAATATGGTCATAAAAATTGTTCCTTAAAGATTATAAAAAACAAAAAATAGGTTTTGTGATAATGTTAATAACAAGGAAATAGCTATTGGAAATAGAATTTCTATTTTAAACATGATTATAAGTCAACGAAAATATAGTTGGTTCAGACATCCTGATTATAATATATATATATATATCCAAAAATTGAGGGTTGAATAATTGATTAATTTTGTAGTTTATTTTTACAAATATCGTTCTCGTTTTTCAGACTTGAATTTGTAAAGCTAAGCTGGAGATTATATGTAAATATATGTAAAAGAGGTGGAGAGTAGTGGAGATGAAGTGGTGGTATATTATTATATGGTAGATTAGGTAGCAAATCAAGAAAAATAAGAGTATTATTGTATAAAGAGAAGCATCGTTTACTTAGAATTTATTATGTTATTTAGAAGTATACATTAGTTGAAGCATTATGAGTGTAAAGGCACCAATCCATGTGCTGCTTTCATTATGAAGTCATTGGATGATTGTTAGGAACTTTTCACACATGGGCTCTAAATTTAATTTAATTTAATTGATATTAATGACCTCCATATTATTATTGATATGTGGCCACTCAATTCTTTTGGAAACATGCCTACAGTTCTGGTTATCACTTATAATTCTCTCCTTTATTATACCTTTTCAAGTTTGTATAACTATTATTAATTTTCTCGACTATATTCTAAACTGTTGGTTTTTATACTAATTTAATGTGTATGATTAATGTAATAAATTGGGTTTAACTGAGTAATATTGTTTATTCTGTTAAATGATTTTATTAGTTTAGTTAAATGACTTAAAGGCATAAATAAACTTAGACTCTTGTATTTGCTAAAAAATTTGGATATGACAGTTAATAAATGATTTATTTTTGATAAATGAGAACGATAAAAAAAGTAAAGAATAATAAGCAAATATCATTCCCCTTTGGAGATCGATCTTACAAAATTAGTTGAAAATGCCATATAATTCTTACTTCTTAGCATGGTAATGCCCCTTGCTACATTCTATCGAGCTATTGTTAAACTATAAGAATACCGTTTTTATTTGGAGAGATGTCACTCAATAATAACTCCCTCTTTGTGGTCGGATGATAAACTCTTTAACCGTTGAGGTTAACTATATTAAAGATTTTTTTATTCGAGTTGCAAGAGATGTAAATACATGGTTTACCCAAAAAAAAAAAAAAAAAAAAGGAAAAAAGAAAAAGAAAAGTATCACTCAATAAGTCAAGAATTTCAAGTCCATGTCCAAAAATTCATAGACTTTTGAGAGTGCAGTCAATAATATTATTTAAAAATAAAACTCATATTCATTACATAGAAATGTGTACACAACCTAAATAATATGTGCATATATACGTTTATACATATGTATAATGTGCATATATAAATTTATACGTATGTATAAATGTATATATATTTGATATTATTAACTAAAAAAAAAATGTGAAAATAGGAAATATCTCGTATGGGGACCATATATGGTGTTGTGTCGAAAATTATGGGTTTATCTCGAATTCTAATAACATTTAAAAAATATTATTATATTTACAAACTATATATATATATTATAATGAAATTAACATAAAAATAATAAATAAACTATGAATAAAAAATCACATAATATTTTTATATCAATTTATGTAGAAGAATTTGTATAGTTGATTTGTAAGTGAGGTATAGATGAGATAATTATTAAGCAAATCAGATGCTTAAACCTTAGAAAATTTGTAGTAAATATTAAATGCCATTTGGCAAATAAGTAACTCAACCCAAGAGTTAAAAACTAACCCTAGTTAAGAAACCATTATAAAAAGGTGTGTTAGCTTACAAAAAAGTTAAAATATTAACCAAACCCATACTTTATTAATTTATTTATTTATTTTCTATATTTTGGCCATATTAATTTAATTTCAGTTATAATTTTGTGCACTTTAAAAAGTAAAAAAAAAAAAAGTTCTCTTCAACTTCTCAAGGGCTTTGACAATATGGGTCACTGTACCTGGTGATTTGCATATTGTCACAGATTCAAATTTGTTCAACTTGAAGACTTTCTTTTACTAGGTAAAACCATAACCCATTTCTTGTCTCTTTACTTTTCTCATATTTTCTTTCTAAAGATAATTTTTTGTTGCTGGTAGTTTGCATTTTTTTGCCTATCAAAATTGTAGAATCTAGGGTTTCAGTTTGTACTCAGTGACAGAGTTCAAGTTTTGAAATTTGACGGTTACAAGATTGTTTGATTTTTTTTTTCTTTTATCTTTGTGTTTTTACAGTAGATCCATGGTGTCCCATCTTGTATAATTTGCTATTAGAAAGGTTGACAAGTTTGAGTTGTGATTGTTATGATTGGTTTTCTATTTTTGTTGTTCAATGTAGCTCAAATATGATGCTATGTTGGTTTATGGAAGGAAAAATTTGATTTTGATTTGATAAATTATGTGGGCAGGTTTCCTGGTGGTTTTGTTTGTCTTTAAATGGATTCGTTTAGTTTTTATTTTTTCTGATCCGCTGGAGTTTTTTTTTTTTTTTTGGGGGGGGGGGGGGTGGGGGTGGGGTTTTCGTTGTAATTCCTTGTTCAGTTTTGTTGATGAACATTTTACGTGAACTGGATTGCTGTTATGAGTTTCTTTATTTTTTCTTTTAACCTGCGGAAGAAAAAGAAAAAGAAAAAAAAAAAAAGAGGATATTCAGATTTTATATTGTGGAATTAAAATGAATTTTCTTGGATGTTATGTTTAGTTTGGTGAGATCATATGATGTAATGTTGCATATTATTTATGCCTTAACTTTGCAGTGTTAAATATTGATAAATTAGGTCTTTTCAAATGGTTTGAATGCACAATCAATGTTGTGTATATATTCTGTAAAGGAAGTTGTGATCTTGGTACAGCTAACTTCATAAATTTGGGAATATGGAATTTAAAATAATAAAATGAGTGTTTTGTTGTTTGGGAGTGAAGTCGATGAATTTGAAACAAGGTAAAGCATTAATTTTCCCACACTTGGAGAGGCTATATCGTACTGTAGAGAGTTTGGATCAAAGAAGGAAACTGATGCTTATACTTCAAGTGAGATTATGTTATCTAGCCATTATAATGCCATTGTTTATAGAAACTCTTAGCTCGGTTTATGCAGGTTGATTTCTCTGGCACCATTTTGTTCCTTTTTCTTTTGAATTTCGTTGTCAACGTGGATTTATTCATATTTGTTGGAGTACACATAGGGTAGAGGAAGTGGGAGAAGTCAAACAGGTCAAGAATTTAGATGAATCTTTGCTTTTTTTCCAAATGTTTTTGATTAACAGTTTGGGTATATTCAAGATACGAAAAAGCTTCTTCCTTTTATCCTTTCTTGATTGTTTTCTTGTGTTTATTTATACTGATCTGTACTAGTCATTGCTTACCTTTTGGATTGTCCATATCAACACGCAACGTGGCAGTGGTGCTCTGTTATTTGTGCTCTAGGGCAAAGCTAGTTGAACCTATTCAATCACATGTTTGGTTTATGTGTTTTTCAATTATATTGTCATTAGCTATTTTAGGTTTAATATCATTTATTTTATTTCAAGATATGTTTCAGAATCTTAATGAAAAATTATGTCAATCATACTGTTGTTAGCTATTGTAGGTTCAATATCATTCATTTTATTTTAAGGTATGTTTCAGAATCACAATGAAAATTATGTCTATATAATTTTTAGTATTGGGCTTATTTTCAAATTTTAGTTGTGTCTATATTTACATAATATTCTAATGGTTGACCACAAATTGGATGGATTGTATGAAGATAAAAAGAGTGGAAATCAACATCGTGTTTCTTGGTGCTGAATACTAACTTTGAAATTGGTGTTAATTGTGTGGAAGGGATAAAATTAGTGTCCATGCAAAATTTATATGTCTGATATCATGGCTCATTTGCTTGCATTAAAATGTACTCTGTGTTCAATGTTTGATGTGTAAGTGGGCTTGATTAGGTTAATTGCATGAGGGTTAAATATTTTGTTTTTGCTTAGAAGAAAACTAATGAAAACTTAGGTGGAATTGAAGGATAAGAATCTGGTGTCAGAACTCCATACCAAGAATTTAAATCAATTCTCAAGTCTTAATGTAGTATTTTTGAGTCAAATATGGAAACATGCTTATGGAAAAAAATTTATCTGGGGAATATAAAATATTTGTTCCGGTTTTAGTAACATAATAAGTTATATTGTATCACCTCTGCTGATGTTTTTCTGTAGCATTAGTTTGTAGATGTCTTTTGACTCCGTTAGCCATTTGTTTCAGGTATTAAACTATTGAAGCTACTGTCCCGTTGTTCAGATTTATGAAAGAGCATTGGGCCAGATAATCTGACAGCTGGTTGATGTTTTGCTAATATTTTAATAACAAGGTGACCAACAAGCATCTTACAGACATTGAGGGAGATTATGGATTGTAATAAAGATGAGGCAGTCAGGGCAAAGGAAATTGCTGAGAGGAAGGTTACTGAAAGGGATTATGCTGGTGCCAGGAAATTTGCTATGAAGGCTCAGTCTTTATATCCTGGGCTTGAGGGAATCTCTCAAATGTTGACAACAATTGACGTATATGTTTCTGCAGAGAAAAAAATTAATGGGGAAGTGGACTGGTATGCTATACTTGGTACAAATCCTTGGGTTGACGATGAAACAGTGAGGAAACAATACCGGAAGCTGGCTCTGGCACTTCATCCTGACAAAAACAAGGCTACTGGTGCAGATGGTGCGTTTAAGTTGGTTTCACAGGCCTGGAGCTTGTTGTCCGATAAGGCTAAGAGATTAGCTTATAATGAGAAGTTGAATCCTAGAATCAGGACGAAACCTCAGTCCAAGGTCAAGGTTCCATTTTCGTCACCCAGTGCAAATGGCATTCATACTTCTACCAGTAATGCATCTTCAAATGCTAGGACTCAAAACAATGCTACCCAAGTGGGCCCAACATCTGCTCCTTCTACTAATAAAAATCCTGGTACATTTTGGACTATTTGCAACAAATGCAAAACTCAGTATGAATATCTGAGGATTTATCTGAATCACACGCTCCTTTGCCCCAACTGTCGTGAGGCTTTTCTGGCTTTAGAGAGGCCTCCACCTCCAAATGCTTTCAAGTCTTCTAACTTGTCTTCTCGCCAGCAGCATCAGAATTCTAGACATCATAATGCTAGCAGTAACACATGTAATACTGGGGCTTTTACGGGTCTTAGTTCATCTACTGACACAAACCTCCAGTGGGGTCCTTTCTCTAGAATGGCTGATGTTAATAGCAAGGTTGCATCAACTTCCACTGCCACTCAGCAGGTCCATGAGAAATCGAAGAGAGAGAGTAACGAAGCATGGGCGGCTACCTCAAAAAAGAGAAGAATGAATGATAATCGCATGAATGGGTATGTAGGTGACATGGCAAATCAGATGGCCATGGGGAATGGAGTTGGTTTGGGAAGTGTATCTGAATCGAGAAGGGGCAGTTCTGAAGCTGAACGAACCTATGGTTTTTCTGGCACCAATAACAAGTGCAACAGGGAGAGAGAACTATCATTGTTTGAGATTCGTAACATGATGGTGGACAAGGCACGGAGTGAAATTCATAAGAAACTTCAGGAATGGAGCTCAGTAAATGCCAAGACTGCTAACAAAGAGAAGGAGAAGATGAAAGAGAAAGAAAATAGGAAGCAGAAAAGTGGAGCTAATGGTGAAATGCATGACACCATTAAACATAATGGCTCCAATAAAAAATACCAAAACAAGGAATCTCTTCCTGGCTCTTCTGATGATGATTCAGATAACCATGCGCCTGCATTGTCAATCAATGTTCCAGATTCTGATTTTCACAACTTTGACTTGGATAGAACTGAAAATTCCTTTGGAGATGACCAGGTCTGGGCTGCATATGATGATGATGATGGGATGCCTCGCTATTATGCTCGAATTCAGAAGGTGATATCTTTGAAGCCGTTTAAGATGCGGATCAGTTGGCTTAATTCAAGAAGCAACAGTGAATTGGGCCCTATGAACTGGATAGATTCTGGTTTTACCAAAACTTGTGGAGATTTCCGGACTGGTAGGCATGAAATTAGCGATACATTAAATTCTTTCTCCCACAACGTTAAGTGGACAAAAGGTACACGTGGGGCCGTTCGCATATTTCCTAGTAAAGGGGATGTCTGGGCCCTTTACAGTAACTGGTCTTCTGACTGGAATGAGCAAACTCCTGATGAAGTGATACACAAATATGACATGGTGGAGGTGCTTGATGACTATAATGAGGAGCAAGGTGTGTCTGTTAGACCTCTGGTTAAAGTTGCCAGTTTCAAGTCAGTGTTTTGTAAGAACATGGATCCCGAGTCTGTCTGGAGAATCCCAAAAGAAGAGATGTTTCGCTTCTCTCACCAAGTTCCAGGTCACTTGCTTACAGGCCAGGAAGCTCATAATGCTCCTATGGGAAGTTGGGAGTTAGATCCGGCAGCTATTCCTGTGGAACTCCTTCAGGTAATTACAGAACGTAATGAAGCACCATTGGTAGAGAATGACGGGAAAGTTGAGGAAGAGACGTTGCTGAGTGCCCCAAAAGTTGAGTTAGAC
The DNA here is from genome assembly GCF_008641045.1 of Pistacia vera. NCBI lineage: Eukaryota > Viridiplantae > Streptophyta > Magnoliopsida > Sapindales > Anacardiaceae > Pistacia > Pistacia vera. Next base: position 763,526 of record NW_022196418.1, read on the forward strand.
GAGTTGGTGGATAATTGTGCAAAAGCTAGAGAAGGAGAAACAGTAGAGAATGGCATGGAATGCCAATGACAAGAGATAATGGGCGTGCAGGTGCCCCGATAGCAGAGGCACAGCTGACATGGTAGATGATGCAGAAAAAGCTTAAGAAATTAGAATGTGGAGACTGCTGAAGATACTTGAAATTAGGTGAGTTTTTTTCCCTTTTTTTTTTTTTCTTTTTTGTTGCAAGCTTCATCCAAATTGTAGAAATTGGTTCCTTGTGCCATAACTTTATCCAGAGATCCAGATTTTTTGGTTCTTGTTGTTTCTGTATATCTGTGGACAGTTGAAAAGTTGTCACAGAAACTCATGCATGACAATACCCAAAGTTCAACAGTATTTTCTTCTTGAAACTTTGTTCTTGTCCACGTTCACAGCTTATAGTTTTTGCTACACATTAAAACTCTCAATGCTTTTTCATTATTGGTGACCATTAGAGGGAGCAAGCATATTGAAGTAGCAAAACTTTGCCCGAGCTAACACCTTATAATGCATAGAAAAGAATACGAACTTTCCATGAATGTAGGTAGCGAGTTTTGTTACAACTATTCTACTTTCATGAGACGAAGTTGTTGCTTCCATATTCTCACCTAAACCCATGTAGACCCCAAAGTAAGTTTCCTCTTATTATGTTCAAAATATAGATTATATCATGTGCATGAGAAAGATGATTGGATGGGAGCTGATGCATTTCAATAAAGAATACAATAAAAAAACGTTCTTTTAGAGAAAATATTACACTCATATCCTCTTCTTACAAACTTCTTTTTACAATCTTGACATGACAGTTCACAATTGGTCAATTTGCAAAGGGTCTCACCTGATAAATTACGATTGACCAATTGCGAATTGTCATGTTGAAGTTGTGAAAGAAAGTTTGTGAGAAGAGGTTGTGGGTGTAACATTACTCTTATTTTATTAAGGTAAACCCTTGGGAGGCGTTTGGTTGGGGTTAATATCATATTACTAGGGTTATGTCATCTTATATTACTTTGATTACCACGTTTGATTATTAAGTAATATAAGATTCTGGTAATCTTCTAATACCAATAGTAGTTACTGTTGGTAATATTGAAAATAATTTGATTACTTTCATTTTCTTATGTATTATAATATTATCAAGGTAATCTTATTTTTGTTACAATTCTATCCTTTATTAATAAAAAATTTGGACAATAATGCCTTTGTTTTAAAATCAATTTACATTAATCCACCATTACAATTTTATCCTTATTTAATTAAGTTTTTTGACAATAATGTCTTTATATTTAAAACAAATTATAGACCACCACCGCCACTCAGCCACTATCACCGACAGAGGGCCAACCACCGCGGATCGCCGTTGGAAAGTCGCCAGAGTCGTTAAAAATGACCGAGAGTTGTTGGGAGGCTTCAGGAGGCTCCGATATGGTAATTTCTAGCTATATTAATGGTCGAAAACGCCCATATCATACTAGATCTAGTTGGAAATGGCTAGATCTATTTTGGCCATTTTTGGCCAGATTGATGGCGCCCAGATCTGGTCGATAATGACTAGGGATTTGGCCGTTAATGGATTTGATCGGAAATGGCCAAAATAGATATGGCCATTTCCGGTCAGATCTAGTTTGATATAGCCGTTTTCGACCATCAATATGGTTAGAAACAGCCATATCGAAGCCTCCCAATCACAATGGGCTACTCACGGCGACTCCAAGTGACTTTCGACGGTAGTTTGCGATGGCAGCAGGGTGGTGGGGGTGATTTTGTAATAAATTAAAGTTTTATATAAGTGGAGGTGTTTTAGCTAAATCTGAAATATTGGGGGTTAAAAGAAATTATTCAAAAATTAATATTAAAAATAATATTTTATTAATATTTTAAAAAATGGCAATTTAGTAAATTAAATAACATACCCATCAATTTATTCCTCCTAATCAAACATATTAATATAACATATCCATCCATTTATTATAACTAATCAAACATATTTTCTTAAATATTTTTAGTAATCTTCAAGATAATATAAGATTTTAGTAATCCAACATTCCTTGAACCAAACGCACCTTGAAGACATAAGGTTAACCTCTGAATAAGGGGCATGTATGACTTGTATGTGCCAATAGATTGAATGGACACACTGTCTCATTGAAGACGTGTTCTTTAAGTAACCCTTGAATAAGGAAAAAGAAACTTAAACCTAATCCCTTCTAGACCTTAAAGGAAGTTTCCTCTTATTATGTTGAAAATATAGGGAGAAAATGATGAAATTAAATGCACTTAACATGTTTTTTTTTTCTTAGTAAACGAAAGATAACTTTAAAGTGGACCAAGTGTTCATAGTGACAAATTTGTTTATAACTTGTTTTCCCTTGATCAGTGGTGTATATAGTATCAGTGTGCATGAATAAGATGATTGGACGGGGAGTAGATGTGTTTCTAATAAAAACTTTTTAAGTTTTTTTATTAAGGTTAATTCTTGAAGTCGTGTGTTTAATCCCTAAACAAGGGGCCGTATATGACCTATTTAATGAGTTATTGAATGAGTGTAGAATACAAATGCATCCGTTTCATCGAAAACTTTCTTTAGATTAACTCTTGAATAAGGTAGAAACAAACTTATACATAAAAGATGCCATCACTAGATAACCAGTCAGGGAGGGCATATGCATGTCGTGGATGTTGACATGGCGCTTACTGATGGGCTGTTGCACCAAGATTTGAAGAGTCTGAAAGTAGCATATGGCCTGAATTTCCAAGTCTTCTCTCTGATCATTGACTCTGTACCTTTGAACTTTGCGGTTGTATGAATTGGAGAGTTTGTGATTTTTGACTTTGAATATCCTCCGACGGTTTACTTTTCATATTAGTCGGTAATGCTCTTTGTCAACACACATTTTCATCACAAAAATCACTGCATTGAACTTTAGACAAACAGAAGATCACACCAGATTATAAGGGACACCGAATCAAGACTTCCTTTTCCTTTAAAGTGAGTTTGAAAATTAGTGAGAGATTGATGATTTTAAAGAGAATTTATAAGTTTTAAATTGAAACACTTGGATACTCTAAGTCAGCAATGGTGTTCATCATCATTTACTTCCCTTTTTTATTTTTTGAAAAGGTTAATTTCATAAAAGAAAAAAAAACTATACAAAAAACTAAGGTCATATACCCCCTAGAAGAGGTCTAAAGAATACTAAAATAGATATGCTCATCTTCTTGGGCAAAAAGATGGGAACAATCGTCTAAAAGGGAGCTTGTAGGCTCCAAACAAAGGGTAGAGATAGGTTGAGACGCCCTAACGGAGCTCACAGGCTCAAACCAAATATTTTCTTTACCTAAATATTTTCATTTTCTATGAAAATATTGTTGAAGGAAACTGTCATAAACTTTACATAAATATTTTCTTTCACCTAATAAACTATATGAATCATAGACTAGAATTTTATTATTAAACCAAAGTCTTTTCTTCTCTGCATGTTTAGATTCATATAACTGCGTGTCTTCGTTAAAGACATCTTGCAAAAGGAGTTGTCAGCATGAGACGGAGAATCTTAGGAGAGCAAAGCAATTAATTAAGTTTAATTAATCTGTGGCAGAAGACAATGCATCGCAATAATATTACAAAGTAAACAAAGGAAGTTTCTTATGCAAATGCCTTCCACATTCAAAGAACTTTAAATTATAAAGAAAATTGACCTCTGACCAAGCCAATGCCGGTGGTCTTCTCTTCTCTTCTCTCAATTTGTTCTCCATTATTTTCTATTTCTTTAAACAACCTTTTTTGACAGGCAACTACTGGTGATATAATTATACACTTGTTCCCTGGTATTGTACCCTTAAATACAAGACAAATGTGTTCCCTCTGATTAAGACCTAAGCTTATAGGGATGTTTAGGTAATTCTGAGAAATTGTTTTTATTGTTTAATGGTTGGTAAGTAATGGGTTAATGAGTAAACAAGAAGAGACCCACATGAAAAAAAGAAATACAAACAAGAGTACATGCAGAATCTTGTAATCACATGCGCATTTATTTGGCAGAATCAGTGATATGTTTCACCCTCTTTTGCTTGGCTTAATTATGCAATTGCCTCTCTCTCTCTCTCTCTCTCTCTCTCTCTCTCTCTCTTTGGTGACAGTTGGTGTTCGGACTAGTTTGTGGATATCTCAACTAATCTCTTAGACCCCTGAAGTTGACAACTGGGTAAATCCTTTCAATGATTATCCTTCTTAACAACCTCAATAAATCGAATTTAAGACTTCTTGAATAATACATCTAAAAATCTTAGTTGACTGCTAAGCCACCCCCCGTGATGGTTTTTTGCCTTTCTCTTTGATTATTCTCATTCACCCATAAATTTATTAGATTATATATATACACATGCATGATGGCCAAGCTTTTGATTTTGAATTACTTTATTATATCATAAAGTTTCCTATAATATGTTTATTCGGTGGCAAAGATCAACGATGAGTCGATGATGGTAATAAATTCTTTAAAAAATCATATAAAAGCATCCCTATTACTTTCACTTCCAATATTTCTTACTATATTTCATATCTACGCACTTTAATATCATAAATGGTTTTTAAAACTATGGTCTGATATAATATTATTCTATTCTTTGTTTGCACGATATAGATTGTTTCATTTCATTATTAAAAGTTAAAACTGACTTTAATTTTTGCCTCGGGAACTCCTCTTAATCTAACATGGATCGGCGCTCTCTTCTCTCAAAATATACAAATATTAATATATAATCTTTTAATGCGGACGTATACGTATATAATTATTGTGAGCTGAGCTCGATCGAATGTCATCACACACACCATCAATTCCTCAAGTTCAATTCGAATGGCTGCTCATCTTGTGACAATTAATACTTTCAGAACCAAAATCACATAATATTATTTGTATTTTTTATTAGAATATCATAATATTTCGTTGACATCTTTTATATTACTTGTATATTTACACATATACACACATTGCTCGTAATTCCCCCACCCGCGGCTAATTTTGTGACATTAAAGTAAAGAAAAGAGTAAATGACATGTTCCCACCCAAGGTTAGGCGAAATGGCAAGTTTCATATATTCTAGATTTCTACCATTAAATTAACAAAAACCTATTTAATTTAACAGTTAAAAGGTATAATGGTCATTTTAAAAATAAAAATTTTAAAATAACCCTTCACTTCTTAAATTCACCCCACCGGTGATTTCAGGTCATTTCGGCATGTTCCCGACGCAATCGACCCATCCTGACACCATCATTACAATCCTCTCAACCCCCACATTAAAACCCCTAACCTCGCCGACTGATTGAACCCCTTAATCGTCAGTTGTCGCTCTTAGTTTTAGTCACACGTTTCATCCAAATTTTGGCAGGTCTTGGCACTAGAAAGCACCCCCCACACCATCAATAGCATCACTGGCTTCCCCCCACTAAAACCCCCAACATCGTTGATCGCAATTACCCTCCAATCACTGCTCCCTCTTCTTTAGGTTTTCACTTGTTGTCACATATTTCCAGCCAAATTCCGACCAAGGTGCACTCGGGTGAAAAAGTTAGGGGTTTTGGTGGGGAGGATAAGGGGATGCTAATAGTGGTTTCGAGGAGGTCCAATAGTGCCGGAATCAGGCCAAATTTTTGGCTTGGCCAAGATCTTTTGTGGGGGTTATTTGAGAAAAATTTGAGATGTGAGAGTTATTTTGAAAGAAAACTAACGATGTTAATTTAAGGGTAAGAATCTGGAATTTATGAAATCAGGATTAGAAACTTGCCATTTCGCCGAACCTTGGGTGGGAACATGTCGTTTACTCTAAAGAAAAACATCTTGGTTATGGTCTATATATTATATACACGGATCTCAACAAATAGTAAATGGATTCACTAATGTGAATCTTGAAAGAAGTGGGGTGGGATTGGCTAGCTAATCTAATTTAATTATTTTTAATTTTGATAATACCATGTTTATAAAGTTCGAATAATACATATGAATATTGATTTAAGAATATCATATTAATATAACTCCGTCGTGAAATTTACGTTTGAATATTAACTTAGTAAATACATATGGTTCATGTTTAATATTTATTTTGTTGGAAGTACCTTTTTTTAGGTATTATTTTAAAGCTTCGCGCATGGAATCAGTAGGTCTACTTGGAAATATCACCAAAATTTCCAAAGAGACACAACGCATTTAATTAGAATAAGCAAATAGGGCTGTTTTGGTCATTGTAGCAAGGTAATTTCTAAGGAAATTTTAATGCAATGGGATCCTACAATGACCATTTCACAAACTTCCAAAATCCCCTAAACCCTCCTTCTCTATAAATAAACCTCTTTCTTTCATTTCCCTTACACTTCTCTGACTCCCTCTTATTTTCAGTTTCTTAATTTCACTCCATCTCTCTCAAAAACCCTTCTTTGCCTTTCAATCTCTCTCTCTTTCCCTTTCCTTGGAGCTCATTTCCTCCCTCTCTTTAACTTCAAGCTCTTCGACTTCATTCATATTATAGGTATGTTTTTTTACTTCAATTTCTTCTATATATATATAAATTTTGCATGATCTTTTCCTCCATGATATTATCGTTTATCTTATAATGCATAACTTAATAACTTCAATCAAGTTAAAATATTATCGTTTTTTTTTTTTTTTTTTTTTGGTTTTCACGTTCATGCATGTTCTTGATTTTCCGGTGATCATGCAAGATTATCGACGGTAATTGGGAAGTGTTTCAGCCGGTGGTTTTACATTCCAGCTTATGAACATTAAGGCATTAGAACTAGTAACCTATAATAACGTAGGCGTAATACCGGAAATACTGGTAGATGGTTGCTGTCAACGAAAAAAAAAAAAAAAAATCAACAAACAGAAACAGAAAAGTAGTTGTCGTTCGCTGTTTCACTTCGAAGAGTCACAGTGTCTCCACGCGAGTAGTTTACACGTGGGTAGCATGTTGGCTTTCTGTACATCTATGTATTTCTTCTAGGCTATACGAGTGTATTGCACGCTCCTATGGATGTGGTTGTTATAAATCGTCTGAAGTTTCAGTTTCCGTTACGAATTACCTCTTTTTTCTCTTTTTGGAGAAGGCTAAGAAACGAACGGCTTTTTGACCGTACACGTGTCATTCAAAGTCTCCCCTACGTTTGACTGGGCCCGGAGGCCCTTTTTTTTGTTTTACCAAGCTTAGGTAGTTTCCTGGTTTTTTCATCGGTCTAACGTAGGAGTGACACGTCTTGTAAGGACGGTGGTAGAAGCCACGTGTAGGGTACACTTGAGGAGTGTCTTGAAGAAAAGAAAAAAGTAGTAGTAGTTGTTGAGATGAGGCCTAAAGGTGAAATGGGGGCCATTAAGAAAAGCACTTTTGAAAGAAACGACTTATACCTAACAAAACGGTTAGAAGGGAAGGGATGTTTGTGATGGGTACAAACAACACTTTGCATGCATTAACAAAAACAAAAGTGTTTTCGTTATTGTCAACTTCAGATTCGAATGTTGTAGTAGAAGATATTTTTTGACTGTCTTTAATTATCATGTTTTGTAAGAACAAATCATTATAAAATAATTAACAATTTCATTAATGATATGATTGATTGATGTTATTGTTTAATGCTAGCTAGCTAGGTCAATTATTTATGTTAAGAAAACATTTTTTTTCGTTTTATAGTTTATTTTAGCTATGTTTTTATTTAATACATCATTGACTTTGTGCTCACGAATTAGGTATTTTTTTCATGTGAGAAATATGAATTTATAACCACTCATAGGTGGTCTGGTGGAATGATAGTGATTTTTGGATATATTATTCGAAAAATCTTGAGTTTAATTTCTTTTAGTGATTAATAGGGTGATCACTAAAGAGTTTATCTAATCGTTAATTTCAGAGATCTAAAAGATTAGTCGATGTATATACAAACTAGTCTAGACAATTTTGATCAATAAAAAAAAAACAAGAATTTATAAGACTTTTTCTTGATGAAAGCTTTGTTTTATTTTACAAAAATTTTGTCTCTCGTAAAAACTCAAATCCCTATAATTATGCACTATTTGATCCATCATCTTATTAGTTTAGATATGTTTTTTTCTGCGAAAACTCTTTAGGTTAATTGAACAGAGAGATCATAATTTGAGCATCCCGTGTTGACAATTAGGATCCAAAATCAGTTGCTTCTACTTTAAATTAATACTATTAATTGATCAAGAACTGTATGTGATTAGGTGAGAACAGGAGATACTTAACTTAAAACACAAGTTATGTATTAATTAATTTAATCTTTGAAAAGTGTCACTAATAAACACGTCCACTGGCTCTCTTCACTTTTAAATTAATCCTACCAAAGTTTTAAATTAATTAACGGCAGTTCCAGGTAGTTTCGCCGTTGTGGTTCCAAGGAGTTTTCATTAGTCAAAATCTTGCTTTTGACGTGTCATTTAGACAACACCCTGATTTCCGATGTTACTTTCCCTACTGACACGTCATCTTTGTCTTCTTGTAAACACTTTTTGTCTGATTTGTTACCAATGTTTTTCTCTGTTCGCACTTTCGGTTTAGAGAAAGCAAAAGGAGCCGATTAATGGTGATTTATATAATTTAAATTTCTGTTTTTTAAAATGATATGTCAATTCTTGGCTTCATAGGATCCACGTATACTCTTTGAACGTGTCATGCATGTATTTGGAGATGCTAGGTTTTGTGTCTGTTCTGTAGAAGAAGCACAAGAAGTCGATATTTGAACAACCACATGGCTTTGGCTTTGTCTAGATTTTCTAAAGTAATTAAAATTTATACACACTATTAATGGTTAAGAATAACTCTTAATTTTGTATAATATAACGTTAAGAACATAATAAAAAAAATGCAAGCAATTGTTGTCCTTTCAGAGTCGTAAATCTCTTATTTTAGTTAAATTAAATGTGTTTTTAGAGACGTATGTAATTAAGATTTAGTTTGGTGATGGGCTGAATCTCCAAATAAAAATTTACTTGACCCGATTTTGGATCGGTGACATTTTATCTACTTCTTGTCTTTAGTCATGTGGTAGAAGAGAAAGGAGAGATGGATGACTAATACAGTTAATTATAAATTAATTAGTTAGTTCAGTTGGCAGCAGGAGTTGAAAAGAGATAAGATGGTAGTTAGAGCAGTGGGAGCCAGCCCTGATTAATCAAATATCTCTTATAACGACGTTTTGACACTCTTAATTAATCAAAATGCTTGAATCATCATCTGAATCAGCTGATAGTAGCCCTATTTAGAGACACCATAATAATTAATTGCGAGATTATAATTAAGCCATGTAATGTTGAGTCATCGGAATTTAACTTATATGATCATTAAACTTACCGACTTTGTGTCTTCATCTATGTAATGTACTTTTCTGGAAAGTGACTTTCTGTTCTTGGATAATGAGACTTGGGTTTAAGACAAAAACTCTACGCGCATATAATTATTACGGTTTCTTGTAAGTGGCCTAAAAAGGTCATTAATTTAGACTAAAAAGTTCCCACTGTAATTAATAATGTTCATGATATTGTACACTTACACGTGGAATTTCGGTTTCATTTTTATGCGTGTTAGGTTAAACCACCGACCTTTGAATGTCCTTGTTTGACAAAATTAATTTCTTAATTCTGCTTATTTCATTATCATTTTCAAAAACGTTTTTGTCTTTTTCTTCTGTTGAACAAAAAGCACTTTTTAGAAGCTGATTTTATTTTGACCAAGTAAATATTAATCAAGCCGAGTGGTTAAGACTTCCGACAGGTAAAAAATGAGAACCACATATTTCAACTCTTATTAGGCGCGTTAGATATTTTACATGTAAGGACTTTCTAAGGACTTTCTTTTGGGTCCTCTGTTTACTTCGTGCAACTTGTCAGTTGTCTTATTCGAATATTTCTATTGCAGGAATATCTATACATGTATGTAATTTTGCAGCTGTAGAAAAAGGCATCAGACTAAGTTAGTATATTCAGCATGATAAGTGAAATTCAGGTACCTTATTCTTATCTGCACAAGCGGAATGGATCTTTATTGATGGTCTTGAAATTCGTAATTTGCTTAAGTATCTGATCCTTTTACATTCTCAGATATTCAAGATCCTGCAAGCACTGGGGCTTCAAAGATCACATTGCAGTAAACGGAAACTGCAACCCATCTCAAAAGCAAAGAACGATGAGAATGGTAGTGATCACTCCTTAGTCCCACCTGATTCTATCATCTCAGATATTGAATCTTATACACCATGGAAGGTAGGCTTTTCATTATCTAATACGTGTACATTTGTCATAATATTTTGAGTCAGATTTTGATTATACGAAAAGGTTTTGAGATTGAATGAAGTAAGTTAAACGTTAAAATTTGCATGCATGGACATGTTGCAGTTTGAACACCCTTCTGCGCTGGACTCATTTGAACGGATGATGAAAGCAGCAAAAGGGAAGAAGATTGCCGTGTTTTTAGATTACGACGGGACTCTCTCACCAATTGTTGATGACCCTGATAAAGCCTTCATGTCCGATGAGGTAACGTAATTAGAAATACAATTAATTAATCATCATCATATATACAAAACCTCTTAATCTGGTCATTTAACCATCTTAATTGCAGATGCGTGCGGCGGTGCGTGAAGTTGCAAAATATTTTCCTACAGCTATTGTGAGTGGTAGGAGCCGAGAGAAGGTACATATTAACTGAGTTAAATTCTACGTACTTTTAATATATTTTTTGCTGGGTACATGGTGAATCTGACTCTTCATCTTTTGGACTCTTTAGGTGAAGCAATTTGTACAGTTGAGTAATGTCTATTACGCTGGAAGCCATGGAATGGACATTAAGGCACCACCGAGGCCAGTTAAGTCCTCTGATGGCAAGTATCATACCATTAGCCCCGGCATTAAGGTCAGCTACTGCTCTAATTTTCGCTTTCTAGTTTCCTCCAATTATAATTATTTACCCCTCAAACTAATACAATGTTATTTAATCTGCTAGGGGAATGAAGTAGCGTTTCAGCCTGCTAAGAAATTTTTGCCTGCAATTCAAGAGGTAATTAAGCTAATCTTCTTCTTTCTTTCAATTAGCCATCCATCATGCAGTTTTTAGTGAATACAATTGTTGAATCTCATGTAATACTTTCATTGTCTGGTAACAGATAATCACAGAGTTGGAAGAAGAAACAAAGAAAATACAAGGCGCCAGCGTTGAAGACAATAGATTCTGTGTTTCTGTACACTTTCGACAGGTCCGAGATGAGGTAAAATTAATGAAGATTTTCCTGTTTGTGAATATCATTTAACAAGAAAATAAGCAATTAATCTCAGTTACATCTTACTTGCAGGATTACAGTATACTGCAGGAGAAGGTGAAATCTGTACTGAAAAACTATCCAGAATTTCACTTAAGCGAGGGGAAAAAGGTAAGAAAAATTAATCATTGAAACTAATGGATACAAATCTGTGCTATATAATTGTTTGTCTTCTAACCCACTACGTTTTTTGAAAAGGTTATGGAAATACGACCGTCGATAGAGTGGGACAAAGGTCACGCTCTGGAATATTTACTGGAAACTCTGGGCTTGAGCAATTCCAGCGATGTCCTACCACTTTACATTGGAGATGATCGAACAGATGAAGACGCTTTCAAGGTTATAAAGAGTAGAGGGCAAGGGTTTCCCATTATTGTATCTTCAACTCCAAAGGATACTAAAGCTTCATATTCACTAAAGGATCCTTCAGAAGTATTGACTTTCTTATTGCGTCTAGCAAGATGGAGGAAATCTTCTTCTTCAACTAGACAACATTCTCAAATTTGGGGTATAAATAGTTGAGTTCAGACCGAGTTTTATCATGGTCTGTATATTAGGATCAATGAATGGCCTGCCTATAAAATGGAGGCTTTAGCTGTTTTGTATATGCTTTGGTGTGTATTAAACGACTGTACAAGTCAGCGATTAGAATTACAGTCGCTTTTTTCTTTATAATGAAAAGTTGGTGGATTCTACGCACCATAAAAGTGAAAAATGAACTAAAATATAACTAATTCTTCATCTGAGTCAGTAAATAGTGAATTAATGAACCCTGTAGAGCGAAATGGAAACACGATAATCCTTTTGAATTTTCAACATCACAATCACTCTTATCTTATGTACTACAAATATGGCTTCTCCCTCCCACAAACATATTTGGCCGTTCACAAAGTGGCTATCGTCGAATTGCATGAAAGGAATGTACAAGTGGCTGGAGCAGAGATGAAGATTTTGCTAAAAGTGAGTAGTTAAGTTTACAGTGGCTCGGTATGGTTAGGCTTAGGCAGGTGGCGGCATAGTTGCTTGCTCCAATTGAATCTCTTGAGTTGATAATTTCTTCAGTCAGCCGATCTAGCAAAATCAAGCATTCCTGTTAAGATGACATATTTACATCATCACACTCATTTCGATAGGAAAGATGAAAAACTCAAGAAATAACTCAGCAAATCAAATGACTTATTCCAGGTCCTACTGGTTACACAACTGATCATCTAACAAACTACTTGAACTTGCCCAGTCACTTTAAGTCATAACCAATGGCAACTGGCAGACACCAGAGGGGCACATTCAGACAGAAGAAAATGGTAGAAACTAAAAAAATAGTTGTTAACTGTTGGGAGTCATTTCCAGAAAAATTTTGGGGGCCTGCTCATGCCTGAACTTAGTTCATTCTTATCTAGTTCGTTTATCCTATGACCAGCCCAATTCAGCTTGGCACAAGTGTCAAACAAGAAGATTATCTAGCTAAGATTGTACTGCAAAGACCCTTCATCTCAAAAAATCAATACAGAGCTAGCTAGACTGTATTTACAACCAGAACGTTGGTGGAAACTTCAATATTAATAGTGCTCCAAACCCATGAAATATCACATTCATATTGAGAGATGAGAAGAGCTATTACCTTTGAAGCTGAGAAAAGGAGAGCTGATCCAAAGAAGAAAGTCCAGAATGGTCATGGCTTTTGTGCTGCTCATCAACAACCCTTGATGAACCCTCAACAACATGTGCTGCTTCATCTGCACCTGAACGAACTGCTCCAAGAGAGCCAAACTCAAGCTGCTCGGCAAGAGAACCAACTTCCATGTTTTGATCATATGGATAGAGCTTAACTAGGGATGGTACAGCAGTTCCAGAGGTAGAAAGACCACTAGGATTTACAAATGGTAAGGAATTCATGCCAGATGCCACAGTTGCAGAGCCATGATTTATGGAGTTTGAGATAGTTGATGGAACACTGTGAGAATGGTATGACGGAAGACAATCATGCTCAAATGAATCCCATGACTTATCAGATCGGTTACTGCTTGCTGTAGCCCTATCCATTCTCCTGTTTGGCTTCTTAACTTGGTTACAACCCTGGCCACGAGCAGGAAGTTGTGGCTTTGAATTTGCATTCCAGCTTCCTTCCCTCTCACCAACATGATCCTTCCGATCACAGCGATGATACCTCTTGTGATTCCTGGTATTTGAAGATTTCCGGCCACGGAAAGACCTCTTCTGCAGAAAGAAAAACAGAAGATAATCCCAATAAGCTCCCCCATCGAACAGGCAACACAGGACTCTCCATTAATACCAAACCCAGGTCAGGGCTAATAAATGTATAACATAAACAGAACATCACAGATTCCTTTGTAAACAGGCATTCAGAAGCTAAGCAGGTTACTCACAGAAACAAATACAAAATAAATAAATAAATAAATAAAACATATTCAGATAGTTAAGTCTTCCATGCAATCCCCGGTTAGGTCCCCTCAAATCACACAACTATTAGAGCCTCATTTCTACCAACATTTCCAGAAAATTCAGTAGGAATTTAGCAAGACACTGCAAGGTACTTAACCTAAATACTACACCTAACTTTTAACTATTAATTCAAATCAGGCATTAAATATTCAGCATAAGATGAAGACCACACCATCAGAAAATATACAATAGTTAAATTTGAAACCCATCATCTTACATGAATGGGCAGATAAGTTCCAGTACTGCTACGACATCTGGGTATTTCATCCTGGTGCTCATAATCATCTATAGGCTGGTTAGGGGAAACCGGAGTGAAGCTAGGACTATAACCCATAAGCTGTGAGAGGAGGTTAATATTTGCAGCAGGAGGTATTCCAGTTTTATCCCATGTGAAATGTTCCCGCGCATACATTGGTGGCACCATACCGAGGGAAGGATGTAAAGGCCCATGCAGTTCAGCCTTCTGGCAAAACCACCCATATTGCAGGTTCTGCCAGTGGCTGACAAAATCACTTTTTAAAATGTCAGTCTCGTGATGTTCAGATGGCTCCAAAGAAGCAACATCCTTCATAGAATTATACGTTTTGTAAAGCTTTGACTGATCATGGCTTTCAGTTGAATCTAAGCTGTGATCTGATTGATGTTCTGGACAATTATCAAACTCTTCATCCCCATCATAATGGTTCGTTGATGCACTAGAGATTCCTGTCTCAGTTGAGAGATTATACATTGGAAGCATAGTTGGCAATCGAATTCCTGTGACTCCTGTCCACATTGGAAAAAGTGTAAATGGTAATACCCCTTGGTTTTTGCCATCATTATGCTCTGATTGAGAACCTACAAATACTGAAGCAACCGGAAGGTCTGAATTTGATCCATTCACTAATGCCGGTTCATAACGAGGTACTTGATGGGTCTGAACATGTGAAGAAAAAACAGATCCAGAAACTGAGCTTTCCACAACATCAGTGCATGCTGTTGGAAGTGGGATCTGCTCTCTTGTGGCCTCATCTGACTCAGAAGAAACAGGATCAACTGATTCACCCTCATTATGCCCTCCATTCCTAGCCAACTCCTCCTTAGTAGAAGGGTCTGTAGAAAAAACTGATTTCCTGCCATGCTTATCCCGTGTTGACTTGTAAGGTCTAGAAGGAGATCCATCCCAGAACTTCTCTGAAGATGGTTTGATTCTCGAGGGAATAGGTTGGGAAGATACAAATCTTGAACTGGCACCAGACTTAACATCAGTTTCCCAAATCCTTTCGCAAGGGAAACTGCCAACATATATTTCCCCAATCAAACCTCCACTATCTGTAACTTCAGATGAACTACACCCCAAAGAAAATTGTTGCCTATCCTCCAGCTGTCGAGCTTGTAAATTTCTATTACCGTGGTCATAATCTCTTAGAGAATCAACGTTCTGCTCATGCTGGAAACCAAGATCACTGTCTTCTTGATTCAACTCCTTTGATATCAAATTACTGTCAACTAGTTTAGTAAATTCTTCTCTATTTGATGTCATTCCTATACCTTGATGATATTGAGATACTGGCAAGGGAAATAAACCTTGAGAATAATGCATCTTGGAAATCCAAGGGGACCTAATAACAGGAATATTTGTGGGAACGGTCGCAACCAGATTCTTTTTAGCATATCCCAGTGAAGATACTACAGTAGGTGATATGGGAACTTGCATCTGAACCTGTCCATTGATATTAAACCTGGATGCCATCATGTTCACAAAATCTTGCTCTTCCTGATACATCTGCATTGTCTCAGCAACAGGGTGGCTGTGTTTTCCCATGTAACCCATGCCAGAACCATCATAGCAACTATTTGAAGCACCATGCAAATCAACAGCAGAATCAATATGCTGATGGGACGAGTTCTGACTTGAAATTGGGTGATCTTCAGTTGGAAATTTTGCACTATGGTTGTCCAAACCTTCGGGACAAAAGTTCTGTCTCCTATTATCTGACTTTGTTGGAGCATTCCTTCCATTGCCTGATTCTAATACACTACCACTCCTTAATCTAAATAAAATGTCACTGGATCTATCTGTGAGTTCCGGACTAGAATATGTCCTCCCAAACTGATATCTGACACGTACTTCTTTCCTCAAGAAATCAGATCTAGAATTTCTACTCCTATCAACTTGTGTATTCTCATTTGAACTAACATTTTGCAAATCATGATGTTTCTGATGGGAAGATGCTGGATTAGTAGCATTGGTGCAAGTTTTCCGGTTCTCAGTATGAGAAACAGCAGATCCATTACCAGTGCTAGACATCCATGTCAGGGTATGTTTACCATGCTGGGAAGAATCACCAAGTTGTGTGAGAGAAAAACGACTCCCTGTCATCTCAGATGTATAACAGGTAGATTTTTCTGTCACTTCATCCCTGGTGCTACTTAAACCATACCTGAAACTATCAGGCCTATCAATCTTATTCAAGTTACCAGATTGCAGACCATGCATATCAACACTCAGAGCATCGGGGCGATGGCCTTTCCCATGCCTGTTCCATGTGTTCATGAAAAACTGGTTCAGTTCAGCAATTAGATTCTCTTTTGGACATTCAATTAACCTTGCCAGTCGTTGAGCCCCAAAACAAAAAGCACTACGAATCCTAAAGAAGTTACCTGAAGGGAAACTTAGAAATGGGTAGTTAGATACTCTATTGAAAACTACATGTTGATATCAATCAACTGCTTCTTAAAATATAAAGGCATAACTGAATTTGGTAAGATCCCGCATAGAGTCTGTAGGACCAGCATTCAAGCCAACCTAAGAGCAGTCTACTAGTCCTGGCTCAACACCAATCTGAAGGCTCTAGTTTAGGCCACTAGAACTTGCATGGGAAAAACCTGAATGGGACCATGTAATTGTGCCCAGAAGCTTACATGGACTGGTACAACTAACCTGTTCTTAAACAAATAGACCTTGTTATTCCATCCTATCTTGTCAAATCATTCCTCCTTTACTCTATTATTACACATTAATGAAATATATACCAACAAATGATTGAATGCATGTAATTCTATTACAAATAAACATGGTCATGATTGATTTCATAACAACTATACCAGTAATGCAGTCGGGAGCAGTTGACCGACCTGGACAATCTGTTGTTCTCCAACCCATCATAACAATCTATTGCATTACAACTGCCAGCTAACATTTAAATAAATTGCCAAAAGTATAAATCACTCATCAAAAATATCATATCAATTAGAACCACAGCCAAATCAGAAGAATCAGAAATTCAAAAGAAACAATGAAAAATTAGAAATGTATCCAGTTGGTTATTCTGAACATATTCATGCAAAATTTGCATATTAGAAAAATTATAATTAAAAAAAAAAGGGATCAACAACTTTGTCAACAAGAGTTTGCAACTCAAATAGAAAACTGTTGCAGCTTATGTATATAAATCATATTAAATACCTTTACTGACACTGCGCCCAAGATTGTTGTTAACACGCAATGGATCAATGATGTTAAAATGTTTCAAACTGAAGGGCTGCTCTAGATTCTCTTGGCCTTGAGACAAAACAGCATACTCAGATGTACATGCGAAAACCAATTTGCTAAGTGATAACTCTCCACCATCATTTCTTGGAGGATCCGCTATAGTACATTATATACAAAAATCAAAGTCAATTATCACCAAACACTTATTATGGCCATTGTTGAAGCAGGAGATGATATAAATATCATTATATGGGTCCACACATACCAGCCATGTTAGGGTGTGAACTAATTGGCACTGGGCCCTGCAGACTAAGACAAAAGTTATGCCAATCAAAATTACTGAAGAACTCTAGAAAACGATAAAGAACCTGCACATGAGATATAAAAGTATTAGATATAACCACAAACAAACAGACAGATACACAAAAATAATGAATACCACTACTTTCACCTCAAGAGGTCCAGCAAATGAATTATTGTAAACATGAAATATGTACAAAACCAAGGTCTCCAATGCATAAGTCGAAATAAGGCCATGATGAGATCCCAAGAGACGGCTCTCATAGTAACACCAAGCTTTAATCAATATAATGCTGCGCTTGAATAGATGACTATGGTTTATCAAGTTATCAACCTAGAAACAAGATAATATTTAGGTAGTCAAAACTGGTACTAATGAGACAAAAAGAGTATACTAAACAATTCACAAATAGCAATAAGAATAGCTCACCTCCTCAAAGAAGCAAAGTGTACATAAACCACCAAGCTGGTTAACAGAGATGTCTACTACAACATCTTCTACAAGGCACTTTATTATTTTCACCTACAAGTTGATGGAAAATAGGTGAGAGCAGAAAAAGAGAATACATAAAGGATGCTCATATGTACCTCAAAAATAAAGGAATAAAAATCGTTGCAGCATCATACAATCTAGAGACAAACAGACACATAAGCATATATCCATTAATTAAACATATGCAAAAGATGAAAACCCAACAGTTAATTAATTAAATCAAGATTTACCGAAGAGAACACTCACATATCAATTTCATTTCTAAAAAAGGAAACTAATTGCATCAATTAGAAAGAATGAAGAAAGCTATTCAAGACCGAAGAAACCACAAGAACCAAGAAAAACTATGTTCAAATCATAAGTGGAACCAAATTAGTGATAAAAAGAATAGTTGGGGGTAAGTGTTTGACCTCAAACAGAAAAGACACTAATATATTCATAATGCTCTCAATCAGCAACTCCATTGAGAACACTCATNCTACGACAACTAGCGTACTCATACCCACTTAGTGGTGCACAGAAATATGAAAAAAATGCTGATGAATATTACCTACTCTGTTAACCCCCGGTTTCCGTTGTTCGGTTGTCGTCGACGATTTATATAGTTAATAGTCATCCTCCACCATTAATAACGCTGGCATTCGTTCAATCGTCCTCCACCATTGTCGTTACCCCATGATTCTCTCCCTCAGATGTCGTTTATAGTCTTCGTTTAGGATTCATTGCCGTTCAATGAAACTCTCTCTGCCATTGTCGTCGGTTTTAACTCATCCTCCACTGTCGCCAGTTTCCGTTTCACTAGTCATCGTCGATGGTTTCCCGTTCCCACGATCTTTCTCCAAACGAGAGGAAATTTAACTCCCGGGCCATCCTAAGTTTGCATTTAACAAAATGGCCTTGAAATTGTTTTTCATTTTTCGTTAATTTAGAGAAGATAACGTGGCATAGTTAGGATTAATTAAACACGTAAAAGGGGTTAAAATGAAAAGATTAAAACGTATAAGGAAAAAATAATAATTAATGAAAGTTTTTAAAATTTGAAATTTGAAAAAGAGCCCCACCCATTCAAATCGTTTAATCGAAACCGACTAAGGCCAAAATCGATTCTTCAAACCGTAAACGCATTATACGCAATTTTCGACGATAACAGTTTCTCATGCCTACAAATTTTCAATCGTAAATGCATTCTACGCAATTTTCGGCGATAACAGTCCACATTCCTACAAATTTTCAAACCCAAATTCAATCCTAAAGCTTCTTCCTTTCTTAAAACAATGGCTAACATTCACAATGACGAAGAAAACCCAACGTCTCTTTGAATCGTAGAGTCCGACGGCGCAAGCAGTTCAATTGCTGCTCTGGTGGATGTTTCGATCAGTGAAGGTGTTCCAGCAGCAGAGATGACGGCGGCACAACAAGAGAGAGAACAGGAGCAAAACGGTTCTGGCTAGGAAGAGGAGTTTGGCCAAAATTCAGGTGAGGAAGAGGAGTCCCACGAGAGTTCAAGCAATGAGGAGGAGGCCGCAGAGAAGGAGGAGGCCGCCGAAGAAAAGGTATCGGTACTGTCGCTTAAGTGATGTAGGATCACTTAAGCGATAATGTCCGAAGCATACTGAACATCTGATAAGAACTAAGATCGCTTAAGCGATCTTTTGTATCATTAAGAGATTGATGGCTTTTACTCTTGGTCGCTTAAGCAATTTAGGATCGCTTAAGAGTAAAAGCAATGAATCGCTTAAGCGATATAAATGATCGCCTAAGCGATCTTAGATCTGGCAGATGTTGATTCTGCCTCGTAGAAGATCTCTTAAGCGATCTGTAATCGCTTAAGCGACCTAGAGTAAAAGTGTTGAATCGCTTAAGCGATACCAAGTATTGCTTAAGCGATCTTAGAACTGGCAGATGTTGATTCGGCCTCGTTGTAATCACTTAAGCGACCCTGAGTAAAAGCATTAATCACTTTTACTCTTGGTTGCTTAAGCGATTACAGATCACTTAAGAGTAAAAGAGTTGAATAAGCGATCTTAGACTGGCAGATGATTCTGCCTCCTAGAAGATCTCTTAAGCGATCTGTAATCGCTTAAGCGACCCAGAGTAAAAGTGATTCATCCCTTTTACTGTGGGTCGCTTAAGCGATTATAGATCGTTTAACAGTAAAAGCGATGAATCGCTTAAGCGATACTTTGTATCGCTTACGCGATCTAAGATCTGGGCAGATGTTGATTCTGCCTCGTGCAAGATCGCTTAAGCGATCTGAAATCGCTTAAGCGACCAAGAGTAAAAGCGACGAATCGGTTAAGTGATCCTATATATCGCTTAAGCGATTTTTCGCTTTTGCTCTTGGTCGCTTAAGCGATTTCTGATCGCTTAAGCGATCTTGCACGAGTCAGAATCATCTGCCCATCGCTTAAGCGATTCTTCCGGAGCGTATTTTGTTTATATTTGATTTGGTTAAATTTTTTTGGTGATATTCTGTTTATATCGATTATGTAGATTTTCCGGAGCATAAACTTTAAAGAGTACAGGTTGGAGTGTGTAAGCGATATGGTACCGTACTTCTCTGTGCGGGTGACAGTGAGGTCAAGTTGGAATGTTTTAACGAGAATAATGGGGATTTTATGGACACTGAGGAATGGTGAAGGGAGATTCAAAGAGACTTGTTTCAGTCAATTTTGGGATATGGACACAAAATGGAAAAAGACATTCTGGGGGTCGGGAGTGCATTATATGTTGCTGCACTCAATAAAAAGCAAAAAAAAGTACGAAATGTGGTTCGTGGTGGATGGAAAGCCACTACGTTTCGGGATGATGGAATATGCGTTGGTGACTGGCTTAAGATGTGAGGAATTGCCAGGTGAGGTTGAGGCAAAAGGAATAAAGGACAGGCGATAGCCAAAAGGTTGGCTAACAAGGTTTTGGCGGGGAACACGTCTATTAAGGCACAGGAATTAGAGGAAAGGTTAATAAATGGTAAGTTTAACGATTTAGAGACGTTCAAACTGTGCTTGGTTTTGTTCTTACATTCAATCCTAATGGCTGGTGACTCAACAAAAGCCATTGATATTGATTAGGTGATGTTTGTAAGCAACTTGAATTTCTTTAATGCTTATCCGTGGGGACAACTATCATTAAAGCGAACCATGGAGTCCCTGTAAGTAAAAGAGCTGGCGTCAAAGCACTCCCAATGGACGAAGAAGGGTAGAAAGGCCACGTACAATTTGTTTGGCTTCCCATGGGAAATGCATGTAAATATTAATAGCTTTTTGTTATATTTTTTTTAATATATGTGTTTGAATTATGATATGGACTGTTTTTTTACAATGTGGGCTTGGATGTATGAGGCCATCCCTGTCCTGGCTAAGGCAGGGGGGAGGATTAGGTATTCTTCGGTTGTGCAATAGACATTTCCTAGGATGTTGCGGTGGCAGGACCAGCAGTGTACCCATTGGGATTATGAGCAAATAGAGATTGAAATTCAATCAGCTCGGGTAAGATTAAAGGATTAAGCTTTTGAATATGCACTTGCTTTAAAATGTCACTTAAATCTAATTGATTTTGTTTCTTATTGCAAGGGGTTGTCCGTCCCTTCCTCACCGCTATTGGGGGTGAAGCGCAACAAGACTATGTCACATCTTTTCGAGCACTGGAGGATGAAATCGATGAAGGGATAGACCGCCTGACGCGGGAGCTACAAGGGGTCACACATGTGAGGGCAGTTGTAGGGCCACTACTTGAGAATGTGGTTGACATCGAGGAGGATGAAGCCGGAATCAACGGGAGGGGGGAGGAGGAGGGGAGGGAGGAACAGGTTCGTATGCCTCAGCAAACCGGTACAACAAGTACCGCTTTGCCTAGGCGTGCGGGTCGGGAGAGTGAGGTGGTTGACCACATAAACACGTTGTTTGATAGTTTTACAATAGTTGTTTATGGTAGGTTTGATAGGATGGAAGAGCAGTTGAAAAGGGTGGAAGAGAAAGTGGATAAGGTGGGAGAGAAAGTTGTTAGGGTGGAGGAGAAAGTTGGTGGAGTATTGAAGGCGGTTGAAGTGCAACCTAGGCTGAGAAGAGAGAGTCGAAAGAGCAGGTTTGTGAAATCGCCTTACACCGTACTAACACGTGGAATTAAGAGGAAAACAAAGAAACAAAGTAAGGAAGAAGCCAAAATTGAGGAGGTTAAGGAGGTTGCTGGAGGCAGTGGGGCAGTTATAATGGAGGAGGTTAAGGCGGGAGGCGAAGGAAGCGGGGATGTAGAAATGGAGAAAGGGGGAGGAAGCGGGCAAGCAAAAATGGAGTCCACTGTCGATTTGTATAGGCCAATAGAGGAGGAAAAGAAAAAAACCCTTCTATGCCTATGACAATGAATCCGGAAGTGATGCCTTTGTAAAGTGTAAGACCGGGGATTATTCTCAGGAATGGTTTGGAGAGATTTTGACGATGGGCAGGTGGCTTCACGACTCGGTGAGTTATTTTCGCTTAATTTTCCTTATTTTTGCTTATCTTTTCCATGAGGCATTGTATACTTATCATGTTGTTTTTATTTGATGCAGCACATCGATGAGGTATTGGCACTGATGAGGCTGTGACAAACCAGCAATGGTGATTTACTGTATCCCGATTGTGTCATCACTGATGTGGCCTTTGGCTAAACGCTGGTATTGACATATCGCAATTTATTGAAAAAGGCCATTGGTGCATCTGTAGCAAAAGGAGCCAAACGAAAACGATCAGGCACAGAAGACTTGGACTGCGTCCCTGGTGATTTTAGGTTTGATGATAGGATGATGCAGTATGTAATGGGGGACAGGCCCAAATATGGTCACAGTTGGGCAAAGGTTAAGAGCGTCTACTACATCATCTTGGTCAAGGAAATGCATTGGATAGCAGTTGTCGCGCTCTTAGAGGAGAGGTTAGTGAAGATCCTTGACTGCAACCCAACAATTTGTCGAGACAGGCAGTTGGAGGCCAAGTTAGAGCCACTGTCCGTGTTGTTCCCGTGGCTGTTACACGACAGCGGGATGTTTGACCACCTCGGTGATGAAGCATTGACGGGAAAGTGGCCACTCAAGCGCGTTCCCGTCCCAACAAATGAATCAAGGTAAATTTTGTATAAAACTAACTTACATAATACAATTGTGAAATAAGTTGATTCTAATGCTAATGTGCTCTTCCTATTGCAGTGCTGATTGTGGGGCATATGCCCTGAAATTTATTCAGTTTGACATGACCAACACCCTGATGGACGGATTGAATGACGGAACAATGACCATCTTTCGTGAGCTCTGGGCTATTGAGTGTTTCCATGGGGAAATAAATCCGTTTTGAGTTACCACAACCCAATCAAAAGGTTTGGAACTTGGACTTTGAATGTTGTAGTTTATGTGATGTTCATGTTTATACTTGGGTTGTGGTGCTGATGCTGCAGGTTTAGGGTTATACAGAGCTTTACCGAAATAGACGGACTCAGTGAACTTCTCAATCTTGCACTCCATAACTTGGGTTCGTGACGAGAGAAAATTTTGCAGGTTGCTGGCAAACAATGAGAGGGAACTTCTGAAACTGGCTTGGGCTGTTAGAGTAGGCTGCCCACAAGGCATCTGCAATCAAGGCTGGTGGCCAGGAGGAGGCATCTGCAATCAAGGCTGCTGGCAAGGCATGGTACCAAACAATGATCTTAGACAGCGATTAAACCAAATTTAAAAGCTTCTCAAAGTGGCGGCATCTGCAAGCAAGGTTGCTGGCAAGGCATGGTACCAAACAATGATCTCTGACAGTAATTATACCGAACTTGAAAGCTTCTCAAAGTGGCTTACTTATTCTGTTTTGGCACTATTATGAATGATTTTAAGTTTAAACTTTCAATTACATTGATGCCTCTTACATTTTGATTTGTGATGGATTAGATTGATATAAATGACTTCATTTTGCTGCTTATTCTTTTCGGATTTGGGAGGAAAATGATTCTGCCTCGGAATGTATCACAATCACAGTTATTTCAAAATTACCTCTATAAAGACAAATCATTACATAATTCAGGAGAAATGTAGGATTCTTCTCTTTTTCTCATGATCAATTAAGTGATATATGAGCAACCACATATATCTTTTAAGCGACCAACATTTTTCCCCAAATGATCGCTTAAGAGATCTTAACTGGCTTAAGCGACCAAGTTTGAAAAAGAAGAATCGCTTAAGAGATACAATGGATCGCTTAAGCGATTCTTCATCTGGGCAGATGCCTTGGAAGTGATCGCTTAAGCGATCGAAGATCGATTAAGCGACCAAGAGTAAAAGCGATTCATCGCTTAAGCGATCATGTAGGATCGTTTAAGCGATCACAGAATTGGGCAGATCTGATTCTGCCCAATAAGAGATCGCTTAAGCGATCTAAGATCGATTAAGCGACCAAGAGTTAAAGCGTTTTATCGCTTAAGCGATCCAAGTGGATTGCTCAAGAGATCATAGATCTGGGCAGATTTGATTCTGCCCAGTATGAGATCGCTTAAGCGACCAAGAGTAAAAGCGATTCATCGCTTAAGCGATCCTAGATCTGGGCAGATTTGATTCTGCCTCGGAAGAGATCGCCTAAGCGATCTTATATCGCTTAAACAATCTTAAATCGCTTAAGCGACCAAGAGTAAAAGCCATTCATCGCTGGGATCGCTTAAGAGATCCTAGATCTAGGCAGATTTGATTCTACCTCAGAAGAGATCGCTTAAGCGATCTTAAATCACGTAAGCGACCAAGAGTCGTCGGGATGTGTGACAACGGCCTATACAAATGTCCCATCGGTGGTAATTCACCGATGTGGCTTTTTTCCACTAAATCGATGCTGGACCTTGCCCGAAAAGGCCACATGTGGCCGTCATGGACGGCCAAAGGAAAGGCCACAATGACAGCCACATTTGGCCTTAAAATACCAGATCTGCCATAGATCTGGTCTTTTTGGGCAACATCCGTGGTCGATGTGACTAGTGTGCGTCGTAACGCACTTTTCTGGCTGGATGCCGGTGTCGATATGGCCTTTTCCGACGGTGACATTTCGGTAGGGTGGGTGTATTTGTTAAATTTTAAAATTACTCCTGGGGGTATTTGATTATTAATAAACTTAAAGGGCCTAAAAGTAATTAAAAATATAAGCTAATATTTCAAAATAATTAAACAAACAAACATTTTTGAAATATGGATATGAATATTTAACCAAACACACCCTTTATGTTATGAAGAAAGAAGGATACGACATGTTCACTATTTATGATATCGCTTAATCATGCTTATGTTTGATATAGACGTAAACATTCTACACCAGAGTAAGATATGTTCACTATTTATGATATCGCTCAACCCTAAAGGCATTTTATTGCTCGAAGTTTTAACATCTTTATGTTCCGAGAAAAGAAGAACCATATTTGTTCCGAGAACTTGCATGGTTACCTAGTTCTCTTCAACCCTGTATATTTAATATAGACAGTCACATTCTACACCATATATGTTTGATATAGATGTAAAAGAGCTAAATGTTTAATTAAAATATAATAACGGTCATGGTCCACTGAACGAATCGTACACCTCAACCCTAAAGCCATTTTATTGAAGCCAGCTCTGACTCTGCAAAACCATCTGCACAAGCTAACACCGTCTTCTTCTTTATCCATATCTCAACCCTAAAGCCATTTTATTGCTCGAACTCTTAACATCTTTGTTTGACGATTCGATCAGTGAACCATGACCGTTATTAGATTTTTATTAAATATATAGTTCTTGTACATCTATATCAAACATATATGGTGTAGAATGTGGCCGTCTATATTAAATATATAGGGTTGAAGAGAACTAGGTAACCATGCAAGTTTTTTGAACAAATATTGTTCTTCTTTTCTCGGAACATAAAGATGTTAAAACTTCAAGCAATAAAATGCCTTTAGGGTGTACGGTTTGTTCAGTGGAACATGACTGTTATTCTATTTTAATAAAACATATAATTCTTTTACATCTATATCAAACATATATGGTGTAGACTGTTTACGTCTATATCACACAATTGCCAATAACTAACAATTTTATGTACAGAGTCGTAACTGTGCAAAATCATTTGCACAAAAAATCTAGTTTTAAGGTGCATGATCACTTAAGAGATCCTTGATACCGCTTAAGCGATTCCTCTCTGTTCCGCTTGGTCGATTAAGCAATCTTCATCGCTTAAGCGATCATGTGATGGGTAGATTCAAAATCTGTTTTAAGGTGCATGATCGCTTAAGCGATCAATCATGATCGCTTAAGCGATTCATGTCTTTTTCGCTTGGTCGATTAAGCGATCGTACATCACTTAATCGATCTTGTGATGGGCAGATTCAAAATATGTTTTAAGGTACATGATCACTTAAGCGATCCTAAAGGAATCGCTTAAGCGATTTTGCTTTTTTCGACTTGGTTGATTAAGCGATCGTACATCGCTTAATCGATCATGTGATGGGCAGATTCAAAATCTGTTTTAAAGTGCGTGATCGCTTAAACGATCCTTCATGATCGTTTAAGCAATTCAGGTCTTTTTCGCTTGGTCGATTAAGAGATCGTACATCGCTTAATCGATCTTGTGATGGGTAGATTCAAAATCTGTTTCAAGGTACATGATCGCTTAAGCAATTTCTTTTTTTTCGGCTTAGTCGATTAAGCGATCGTACATCTCTTAATCGATCATGTGATGGGCATATTCAAAATCTGGTTTAAGGTGCATGATCGCTTAAGCGATCCGTGATATCGCTTAAGCGATTCTTGTCTTTTTCACCTGGTCGATTAAGCGATCCGTGTTATCGCTAAAGCGATTCCTCCCTTTTTCGCTTGGTCGCTTAAGCGATCGTGTGATGGGCAAAATAGTCTGTTTTAAGGTGCATGATCGCTTAAGCGATGAGTCATATCGCTTAAACGATCCTGTATGAACAACCTTTTGTCGCTTAAGCGATATACTGAGTCACTTAAGCGAGCATGGGCAATACATACTTTTCCATCTTTTCTCCTGAATTTTGACAAACTAAAATTACCAACACATATTAATTCCATACTTTCTCCTCAATTTGACAACCTAATTCAAGTGTATTGCTTAAGCGATCATGGGCAATACATACTTTTCCATCTTTTCTCCTGAATTTTGACAAACTAAAATTACCAACACATATTAATTCCATACTTTCTCCTCAATTTGATAACCTAATTCTAAACTAAAATCACCAACAAATATTTAGACCATGTAATAAGACTACTAAATATAAAGAATGATTTATTAAAGGTAACAATAAAATTTAAAACATCAATAATTGAAAACAATAACTCATCAACGGTTGGCCTTCGCAACTCCCTGAATTTCATCCTTTTTCGAACCTAATTATCTGGATCTGCATGTGATTGCTTCTGGCAACTGCTTCTCTTGTGGCCAGGTTGCTTGCAAATTGAGCACTTATTCATCTTCCGGGGAACCTCAAAGGCTGATAGAATACGCTTAACTCTTTTTCTCCCCTTTGGTGTCTTCTTGAATGGCGGCTGGATGATAATGTCAGCCATTTCTGGCGGCATTATCCACTGCTCTTTTGGAGGCACCGGATATATCGTTTCTGAATAAGCTAGCATGTAGTGATCTGTCATATAGAGAAGGGAGCAAAGTTCCATGTAAATTCTTGAACCAAAATCTGGCTTCTGTTGGTGTTTCAGTGTTGCTAGTGCATAAGGACACGGTAAACGTTGAATGTCAAGCATTTTATAGCTGCAAGTTTTTCTAACAAGGTTAACTACGGCATCCGGACCATAGCCGCGCACAGTGAACTCTTGAGCATTAAGAGGATAGGCAAACAGTGCATTTGACAGTTCCAAACGTTCTCACAATAATTTTTTAGCTGACGGAACAAGGGTTATAGTAAAATTATCTGACTCCGTATGACGCTCATGGAACCACCACGACAATGTCCTCTGGATTGCATCAAAAAGTACAACTATTGGAAACTCTTTTTCTATTAACAACTTCGAATTTATGGACTCGGCTATGTTCATGGTCATGACATCAAACCTTCTTCCAGGAAAATAAGCTCTACTCCATCACTCAAAACCAACATCAGTCTCAAGATACTTAGCAACTCTATCATCCTTGATTTGGATTTGCTGAAAGTGCTCCTCGAACTCGTCAACCCGATAAGCTTTTGCTACCATGTAGTATGTCTGAAGGAGGCCAGCACACTTAAACTTTTGTTTTATGTTCTCACCAAGGTGCCTCATACATAATCCGTGATGTGCTTGACGGTAAATAGTGGCAATCCCCTTCTTTATAGAGTTGTGCCTATTGGATATTATGCACAACTCGTCATTGTCAGGCACTATCGTAGGAATTGCTGAAAAACCAAGTCCACGACTCATGATTCTCAGAGTCAACCACACACCATGCAACAGGATATGTGTGATTCTCGCCATCCTGTGCAGTGGCCACCAATAATGTACCTCCATACTTTCTCGTCAGAAAGCAACCATCAACAGCCAACACCTTTCTCATGTTTACAAAACCCCTTGTAGCAGAACCGTAAGCAACAAAAAAATATTTAAACATCATATTCCTGTCCCACTTCAAAGCCGTCTTGCTACCTTGGTTTGTCAACTCAAGTATATAACGGTACGCTTCTAATACTGCATACCTATGCTCTGGTGTGCCCCTCACAAAATCTTGTGTATGTTGTCTCCCTTTCCAACATTTCCAGTAACTAACAGCACATCCCAACTCTGTGCGCACAAGTCTCTGAATATCTTTAGGGGGTGGACATTTCCCTTCAACGAACTGACTTTTGACAAATTGTCCAATAACATCAGTGGAGGCTTGTCGATGCTCACCTGAAATATGTCCCAAACCACATGTGTGTTCACGGGTATATGTGCTAAGAATAAATTTTTCGGACTCTGCCAACCTTCTACAATAAACCCGCCACTTGCACTTTCGGTCACGACATGCAACCGTCACTGCCAATGAATTTGACTTTTTGGTGATGAACTCAAAATGACCTTTCACGGCAACAAGTTTTAGCTTCCTCACCACTTCCTCTTTGTTGTCAAATAAATACGCTATGCGCAACTCTGATCCATCCGTAAAAATATGAGCTGATTCACTACTACCTCCAATTGCCCCCTCTGAACCTGCATAAACGACCATAGTGTTCTCTTCCTCACAATCTACCCCTTCTGCAGAATTTGTATTTAAAGGAATCTCTACATCTGTGGGAACATATACGAGGCCCTCCTCCTCAACATATTCATTTTGCACCCCATCACCAACCTCTTCTACAGTGTCCTCCTCACCACCCAATTCACCGTCTACTTTTGATTTTTCAACTAAAAAATCAATGGCCTCGTAGTTCAAATTAAAACTAGGCAAATCTCCGCCTACTTCCTCGTTATCCCCTTCCTTTGAACAAACTTCCACCAGTTTTTCTACAAAAGAAACCCTTAAAATCGGCCTCGAACCATTATCTGCCACATCAATCATATATAACTTCACACTTTCATCCGACTTTAATATAGCAGGAGGTACCTTATAATGTTCAAGAACTCTGCTTAAAACATATTTCACAACTATATCACTACGCGAGCAACTCAAATCACCTCTTCTAATTATTTCATCAATCAACTCATCAAAACTAACCTCTGTGCTTACAGCAATTGGTATAACTTCTTTGCTCTTCCCAATCCACTTCCAGCTACTTTCTTCCTCCACCCACTCACTAAAATATTCAACACCCAAAACAACTTGTCCCATGTGTAATAATAGCCAACTACTACTTGTAATGCAAGAAAAAAATATTCTTAAATGCTGTACTAAGGGTTAAAATATTTTAAAAAGAATCTAGACAGTCGCTTATATGGTCTAGTGTATCGCTTAAGCGATCATGGTTATTTATACTCGATCGCTTAAGTGATCAGGTATATCGCTTAAGCGATCCAGCCATGATCGCTTAAGCGATCTTATGCCATTTACTGATCGCTTAAGCGATCTGCTCCTACACCAGACTTTTATCAGATCGCTTAAGCTATCTTATGCCACATACCTGATCGCTTAAGCAATCTATCTGCTGCATTACCAGATCTACCATATTGCTTAAGCGATCCATCATACCTAGAACACATTTTCAGAGTCATCTCCACCTACAATCGATCCATCATACCCAGAACACATACCCAGAACAAATTTTCAACATATTTCACTCCTTTCAACTTTCATTACATCGAACACAGCCCAACAACCTAAACAACTAAATCAAAATCATAACCCAAACTCAATCCATGCTAAATCAAAACCATAACCCAGATCTTTGTAAATCGAAATATGAAATCAAAAGGGAGATACACATACCTGGACAAAATTTCTGGAGGAGGAGGAGAATCGGTGTTAGACAATATGTTAATGGCGGAGGAATGCGTTAACGCGGCGGGAGGAAGAAGAAGAAGGTTTTTGGGTTTCTTTGCAAGATTTTCGACTCTTTGGGGACATATATAATTTTTAAAAGATTACACAATTATTCATTAATTCTGATTAACCCCTAATCATATATAATTAAGCTTAATAAAAAATAAGGCTATTTAGTTAACATTTATAAACTACGTAGCCTTTTAATTAAATTTTAACTCAATATGTCTTTTTAATAAACTCCCCCTCTAAACGATGGCAGCAACTTAGTTCACAAACGCCTTCAGAGATTCAGAGACAAACAACGAAAAGGCAAAAGATTTTTGTTTATTTGGTTTTTTAGCAAAGTCAATATTAAGGGACAGGTGTCATCTCCTAAGCAAAAAGCTTCCAAAAAAAGAGTTTGCTCCATTAATTGAGGCGAATAGTTAAAATTTAAAAGTTTGGTGGCTGTACATTAAATGACCGTATTATCCTTTTACAAACAGAAATCAATAACAGCACATGATGGAAAGTATTAGTTTTTCGTTTTCAAACCTTTTAGGTACCTTTGTCATTGCAACAAACCTGGGGTAGGTATAAGTCGTTCGGCCTCACTTAAAATGGCCTTTTGAAAAGTACATTTTTAGACAAACATGTCCAATACATTTTCATTTCTCAATCTTCTCAATCAATTTTAACATTTAAAAATAAAAAAAGATAATTACACAAAATAAAAAAAGAACACACCCTTCAAAATGAGTTGTTTTTTTTCCTTATTTAATTAAGGTTTTTTTTTAAGTGGAAAAATTATTATGGAATTTTAAATATTTTTCATTAAAATCACCACTCCCATAATTCATAAAATAATTAAGGAAAATAATACATGTACCAAATAATGCACACCGAATTCATGCACCGAATAACGTGATGTCATCCTGACGTCAATTAATTATGAATTTCCTTTTTTAAGAAAACATGATGATGTCACGTCATTCGATGCATGAATTCGATGCACATTCTTCGGTAACTATAGCATTGCTTAATAATTAATTAAGAAAAATACTACGGACACCGACGCTTTGCACCGAATTTTTACACCGAACGACGTGTCTACTGAATCAGATGAGCCATGTATCACGTTAACAAATATTCCGCGAATGAACGGCCGTCCATCAAATATGGACGACCGTCCATTGTTATTGGACGACCGTTCATTTGAAATGGACTGCCGTCCACCTAGAATAGACGTCTGTTCATAGTTTAAACTAAAAAAATTTGCTCTAAATTGTTTATGGACGCCCATCCTCTTATGAGGACGACTATCCATAGTTATGGACTCTTGTCCATATCCTTTTACCATGGATGATCGTCCATATTATATGGACGGGCGTCCATATAATTTCAGATGAAATATTTATTTTTAAAGTATAAAATTTTTAGATGAAATAAAAGAAAAAATAAATTGATTTTAAGTAAAAGTATGGACGCCAGTTCACTCATTTGGATGAGGCGTCCATTCTCAAAAAAAATTTTAAATTCTTTTTTCATTTATAAAGAAAAGGCAAGAGAGAAATGAAAACTGGCGTCCATTCTCAAATATTTCATTTTTTTTTTTCATTTATAAACAAAATGCAAGAGAGAAATGAAACCTATTTTGGGAGGCCTAAATTTTTAAACATTCTAATTGAAAAATTTAAAGATATTTTTTTATTAAACTAAAATTTGAGCCTCCCAAATTGAATGTAAAATTTTTTAAATTAAATAAAGGGACGCTTGTCCATTGAATGTAAAATTTTTTGGACGGATGTCTATTTTATATAGACACCCATTAATAATAAATAGACACCCGTCCATATAAGATGGACAGACGTCTATTATTTTTCTTTTAAAATTTTTTAGATGGACGTTCATCTAGTAAATAGACATCCATTCATACAATATGAACGAGAGTCCATTAAATATAGACGAATGTCTATAAATATTAAATAATTATTTATTTATAAAAGATTCTAGTATGATCGTGTCTGACTGGTTGCTATGTCCTTCGTACCAAAATTTGCCATGTTCCTCGTACCAAAATTCAATGTAAAATTTCGGTCTCGTAAGATTACTCATTAATTAAAGCTGATGCCACCGACCCAAGACATTTGTCATGCAGTAGTAATGACAAAATTTCAATCAATTTTCTTAGGTATAAAAAATATTTCCAAAGGCATCTGTTGTGCATTTAATGCCAAAATTTCAATCAATTTTCTTACGCATAAAATATATTTCCCAAGACAAGGTAGCCGCCAGGTTTAATGAATTTTTTAAACACCACCTGTTCAATAAAGAGTTACTTTAGTATCAAGTTGAGTTAAACAATGTAGTTTAGTTAAGCTGCTGGTTAGTTTCTAAACCTGGATTCATAAACAGTTAGTTTAATTTAATTTCTCATCTTTCTTCAATCCTTTTCCATCTTTGAGTATGGCTGAAGCACTTGTTTCTGTTGTCTTGGAGCAGTTGGCTTCAATCGCTCGTCAACAACTTGACCAACAGTTAATGCTGGTGGCGGGTGTTGATGACCAAGTCCGAAAGCTCACCAGCCATTTCCGATCCATTCGGGTTGTCCTTGAAGATGCAGAGAACAGACAATTNCATTCTGAAATCGGTAATCTCCTAAGAATGTTATTTGTATATATTCAGAACTGTTTTTTGATTTTGTAAGGTAATAGACATTTTGTAATGTTCAAAACTATCATGGTTAATTCAACATTGGATGTAAATATGAAATGTTGTACGTAGACAGATTGCTGTAAAAAAAGGGAACTTGGCTCGATCAAACCCGAATAAATGGTGGTTTGATCGAGCCTTATCGAGCTCGAGCTCGACAAGGCTCGCGAGCTCGATATCGAACCGGCCCTCGAGCTCGAGTCTCAATTTTGAGGCTCGCCAGGCTCAAGCTCGACACTGTTGTAAACGAGCTGAGCTCGATAAGCCAAAAGCTCGACTCGGCTCGGCTCGTTTACACCCCTACATGTGACTAAGTAATTAATTTGTAGTCCAAGTAAGAGATTAGACAAGCACCAACCGGCTCATATAAAACAAATGAATGAGAGCAAGATAGAGATTACAAACATTATTAACAGGCCTAAAGTGAGCCAAGAAAAGAAACTCTTTAAACAAGCAACCACAAAGTAATCTGACACAAACTAATTAAATCTAGGCAATCCACCCACCAAAGTCAGAAGAACCCCTTGAAAATGTGGAAGATGCTCTTGCCTTCTTATCTGAGCCACTCCATTCATCATCTAATAGTAATAACCAAGGAGTACACATGACGTCACCGAGCAACTAAAATATATAACATAAATCAAATCAAATTTTAAGGGAAGATATTCAACAAGCTACAGACCTGTTCTTGAGCACTTAGGTCAGGCATTAGATTTTGCAAGATCAATATATAGGATTTCGCAAGATCAAACACCATTCCCTGCAAACAGAGGAATGCAAAATAAAATTAATATATCTCATGCTCTGAAGCTCTGCAGAATAGCAGTAGGTATCCGTGCACACGGTTTTGAGTACCAAGTGCCAAAGCCTTGTCAACAACATCAAGAATGAACAAAATAATTTGACCTACAGCAGATTCAAATCACACAATCTTCAAGTGTTTTGCCTAATGCTTTTTGTACTAGTTTCTCTGATATTTCTAAGGATCAGGCATAAAGGTAAATCCTCTCTGTTACACTTCAGACAAAAATGAAAACACAAAAGAAAATAGATGGAATTTTGGCGGATAGTATACGGATTGGAAAAGTCCACAAATTTTACAGAACCATAACTATAATCCATATTGCAGATTTATGTAACAGAACAACTTTTAAGAATAACTTGGGCACATCCATGAGTTTGACATGATGCTTATTTTCCTGAAAATGACATCATTAGCAAAGACAAGTGCTCTAAGTCTAAACATATAGACAAAGAAGCCTCCATCGACAGATTATATTTGCCCAATTTGATTAGTTTACTGGTTACATCCCTTAGAAATAACATAGCTTATAGATACTACTCACAACATCTAAGGCATGATGTGAACAATAAACCAGTATCAATATGTTTCCACTTAGAAAAGATAATGAACTAGCAGATCCAGAATTTGGCACCAATTCACAAGTTATCAAAAAAAATTCAAGTATCATTGACAACTGATTCTTATGTCAAAATGCAATGTCAATACATGAAAATACATCAGCTTTGGGAAATTTGCCTAAACACTCGAAAGTTGATTGTAAAGGAAGCCACATGTATCATGTTCTTCATTCACAACCAAAACAAGGAATAACAGTAAAACTCCATGATGGAATAACTAAATCGAACAATCCTCACCTGTTTACTTTCGTCGGATTTTGATTTACAAAAGAGAAGTGGCTAATTCCTACACGATGAAACAAAAATCAGTAACAAAACATAACAATATTAACCAGACGACGTCAAATTGAAAAAGACAAGAAACAAATCCTTACCTAAATCGAAGAGCATGTTATGGGTTTGAGTTTAGATGGTGTCGCCATGGTCGTGGCGCGGCGGAGCTGGGTGTCTAGCCGGGAAACAAAGTTCCTAGAGACTGGAGAGTGTGATTGCGTGATAGATTGTTTGGGTTTGGAGTCTTTAGGCACTCGTGTGGGTGGAAAGTGAAAGAGAGAGAGATCTAATCAGTGGAGAGGTGTTGCAATGGCAACTGGAGAAGTCTTGATTTCAGGGGAAAAATGGAGAAGAAGATGCGAACGGAGTGGAGAAGAGTGGAGTGTGTTTTGCGTTTTAGGGTAAAATTAGTTTGGGGATTTTGTATAACTGGGTTTACTATCTTTTTAATTTTAAGTTTCAAAAATTTCTTTGCAAAATTATCACTTTTTTATTTTTTTTATTTTACCCTAAATCCGGGTTTGGGGTTTTGTTTTTCTTTAATTGTAAGGATTCAGGGGACTTTTCAATTTGTTTACTTTTAAAATTTTTAAGGAAAAATTGTTTACTTTTTAAATTTTTTTTTTTTTTTAAATTGGAAATTCAGTTTTTTGTAATTTTGTGGACCACAATCGAACGGTTTTACAGATAAACGAAAAACTGGTTTGGTTCCCAATTAGATTCGGTTTCTATATTTTTCTAAACACCCCTACATTTAGGTGTTTAGGATACACGTCCAAAACTCACCGAATTTAACAATCTCCATCGAAATAGGCACGGAATAAGTGCTAGAGTCAATAAGCGAGTCGTTGTCTACTAAACGAGAGTGGTAGAAACTAGAATTATTGTTCCAGTGCCGGAAGGAGGTCGACTATCAGGGTATGTACAAAT
The DNA here is from genome assembly GCF_008641045.1 of Pistacia vera. Lineage (NCBI taxonomy): Eukaryota > Viridiplantae > Streptophyta > Magnoliopsida > Sapindales > Anacardiaceae > Pistacia > Pistacia vera. The sequence continues at coordinate 799,339 of NW_022196418.1, forward strand.
GAGTGAAATAGCGGTTAAGTAAAAGTTTTTGAGAAAAAATGATAATGTCATATGAAAGAGAAGACATAAATAAATCAAACACCATTCGTTTTTAGTAATAATAAACGAATTTAAAGCACTCATTACAGTTATAATAGTCGTTGTAATGTCAAATGAAAGAGAATACAAAAATAAAATCACCCATTACGAAGTTAAAGCCACCCATTTAGGAATGTCATTAACAACAGATACTTAAATAAATTAAAGCAAATGTCGTGAAGAAACGAATTGTAAATCAAACAATAAAATTGAAATACCATCGGTAAAAGAATGAGCGTTGACGTACAAATAAAAAAAAGTTACCTTCAATGAGGCAATGTAGGCGGCAAAAGTATAATCAAAGAGATGGTAAAGTAGAATCAAAGAGATGGTAATGTAGACGGCAAAAGTATAATCAAACAATAAAATTGATTTTGGTTACTAGTAGTATATATTATTTTTAATAAACAATATTTAGTAGCTAACATTTTGGTTGTAAAAAAATCCTATTAACAACTATAACTTTAATTGCCAAAATAACATACCCAAAATTTTAATTTATTTCAAGCGAGAACATGGGGCGCTCAAAATTTACTATATGTTGGCAATTAAAATCTTAGTTGCCAAAAGAAGATAATTTGCAACTAACTAATTAGTTTCGCAACAGTAATTTTAGTCACAAATTAAAATAATATTTTTTCATTTTACCGAAAAAGTTGGGGTCAAAAAAATTCATCAACTTTTAGCGGCTAAATATATTTTAGTTGCTATACATGAGTTTTTGCAACTATTTGTAATATGCACAAAATATTTAGTTGCCAAATGTACCATGGGCCCTTTGTAATTATTGTCAGAAGTTTGGATATTTCGGTAATTGTATTATTTTGTAACTAATAAAAATAGTTACAAATTAATTAATAAATATTTGCATCTAATTTAGCAACTATTCAGTAGTTGCAAATAATTATTTTCTGTAATCATAATTTTAGTTGCAGAATCTTTTGTTGTAGTTGTCAATTGTGTTCGCGCAAGAATTAGCAACCAAATAAATTAGTCGCTAATGTGATATTTTGGGCAACAAATCAAATTAGTCGCAAAATATTAATTTTAGACGCCAAAGGCGAGAATAAATGGACCTTAGAATTTTATTCCTTTTGGCCTACTAATTAGAATTTAGCTACTAAATGTGGGGTATCTACAACTATTTTTGTCTAGTTGCAAAAAAGTACTTTTTTCTTGTAGTGGCTACACCGTTGGATCGTCTTCTTCAAGCTGTAATTCAAGCGAAGCAAAAACACAAACGATGTAGACTTGAATCCAGAAACAATCGCTCTTTCATTTGTAAATTTATTTGTATAATAAAACCGTGTCATTCAAGTATTCAACTTATAAACACTGACCGACTTTAACAGAACTATAGCTCCTTTAGTGAATTTTAGAACCTTTAACAGACTTCATTACATCCTCTGTCAAGCTGACTGTTGATTGTTTTAACAAACATTTGAACTTCAACAAACTGGAGTTCTTCCTTCTCTTTTCTTCAAAACACAACCAACTTCTGATTCTGAACTTCTTAACATTAGTGTACCTATCATTCATATAATTTCACATTTTATGTGTGTGATTATATATCTAAATATTATTAATAGTCTTCAATTCTCACCCATTCTTCTTCTCGGACACTTTGTCTTTTAGTCGTGTATGCATTATCAGTGATAAAATTTAATAGTAATAATTAATAAAGACGTCTTTAAAGTATTATTATTGATTATATCGTAATTAACCTTAGTTTTTTTTCCCTTGGAATCTGTATTATTCATCCGATTTAAAATACTAGCTACATGTTCATTCCATTAAGTGATGCATGATTAGTTGAGTTTTGGAAAAAAGGAGCATTTGTTTGCCCAATTAAATAGACAAAAATATAGTTGAAATTGTAGTTGTAAATAAATATGTATAATATGAACCAACACAGCTCTTACTTCTCCTTTATAATTTTTTTTTTTTTAACCATATGTTTTGTTTTATATGATACGTAAATGAAGCTCCGTAAGATTTAGGTTCTTTTATGTCAATTTTTAATGACTTGTCACCCCGTTTGATCCATATCTTCACAGAAAGTCCCTTCTTGTTACCCTTAATTCAACCCATTTAAACATTTTGGGCTGATATTAGGAATATACTTCCTCCCCTACTTTCGCCATCTTTGGGCCGGTAGTGCTTTTTGTCAATTGGGCATTCTCCAGAAGCAACATTCTTTAGCTTGCTTACCATGGGCTTTCATTCTGGACTTGAATAAATAGCGCCGGTAGTACTGACATCACCAGTAGCAAAGCAAGTTCAGCTAGGAGAGAGGTGACAAATGTTGGGCTTGCTGTAGCGCCTAATTCGCTTGATCATGAATCTGCTGCTCCTGACGACGGTCCACATCGAAATTCCAAAACTTTAAATTTGAGAAAGAAAATTCAATACATATATTACCACTATTCAAACAGACATAAATAATTTTTCTCTGAATGCAGAAAATGAATGACAATTGACAAAGTAACTTTTCTTTCAGAAAAAAGTCACAACTGCTTTAAGAAGTTGGCTCCTATAAGACAAATTAGAAAGGTTTCAAATAAGTAATTTTACTAAAAGATTAACATCTAACTATAATATTTATTCTTTAATTTATAATATTCATTCTCGTTTGCTGGTTTTTGCTCTTCTCTTTTTCTTAAAAATTTTAGGGTTTGTTTGTTTTATTATTTCAAACCCTATTCTCTATCTTATTTTCAAAATACGTGTTTATTTAATTATTTGAAAAATACTATTATATTTTTTAATTACTTTTAGACCCCTTAAGTTTATTAACTTAATTAAACACACCCAGAAAAAGAAGTTTAAAAATTAATAGATCTGACATTTTGCGACCGTCGACGACTAGATCTGACTGAAAAAGGCTAGATCGACATACCATCGGCCATATTCGACTGATCTGAGTCGTAACAGAAGATTTCGACCAGATTTCGACGGTGGTGGCCGGAATCTGGCACTGTAGTGGGTGGAGTGTTTTTGTTATTTTACAAATTTTTTTTACATTTGGGTGTTTAGAAGTTTTTTTTGTTAATTTTTAAATTTTATTTCGTAACAATCACCCTATTCAACTATTCAATATTATTCTCAAAATCTTATCCAAAATAACAAAACAAACACTTAAAAATCTGAGGCTTCGTTTGTTTCAGTTTTGGGAATACTTTCCAAAAAAGTTAAACAGTAAAATACCCAAAAACTCAGATTTTTGGGAATACTACTCCCAATATTATTCAACTTTTTTTAAACCCCTTAAATTTGATAATTTAATTAAATGCCCCTAAATATTTTTTTAAAAATTACAAAAATACCCCAGTAATCCATGTTTATCAGATTCCAGCCATCACCGCTGGAAAATGGCCGGAATCTGGTAGGATGGCGCACTACCGGCTGAATCTGGCCCGTAGTGCACCGATCTAGCCTTTTCCGGCCAGATCCACGGTGGATCTGGCAGGAAAAGGCCAGATCTAAGGCCAAAGATCTGGCCGTTGACGGCCAGATCTTTGGCCGTAACAGTCGGTCACGACGGCCAACAAACGGTCGTCGTTGACCATCAACGATGACCGTTTGTTGGCCGTCGTTGAGAGCAAATACGGCCAGATCTGGCAGTTGACGGCCAGATCTGGCCGTAGATCTGGCCTTTGCCGGCCAGATCCACAGTGGATCTGGCCAGAAAAGGCCATATCGGCGCATAACCGGCAAGATCCAGCCGGTCATGCGCCCATAAGGTGACTTCGGCCACCTCCGATGGTGGTGGCCGACTGGGGGTGTTTGAGGGTGGATTAGGGGTATTTTTGTTAACTTTTAATGTTTTATTATAGGGGGTATTTTGTAAAAAAACAAATATATAGGGTATTTTATTAATTTATAAATCCTACATCGTAATACCCGCCCAATTCAACTTTTTTTTAACTTTTTTCAAAAAACTTTTCCCAAAACCCCCAAATTTTGAACCAAACGGAGCCTGAATTTTTTCTGAATCCGAACCCGTTGTCTCACTGTTAAAAATAAAAATTTTCTAATAATATGGATTGCCAATGGATGAGAAGAGATGTCCTCATTGTAAATCCAACTGGCTCTAATCAAGTTGATCCCGAATCTTCGGAGTCTGAAAAAAGACTAAAGAAATGGTATTCTCAAAATCCATCGGAGACGGTAATAGCAACCGGTTTTATAATCAGTACACCCGATAATATGCCCACAACTTTGAAGAGAAATGGAAGCGACAACTTTGCCTCTATAATGGATGCTCTTCTCAGTGCTCGTCAAGTCACAATCTGGACTGATGTGCACGGAGGTTACAGTGCAGACCCAAGAAAAGGTTTGTATGCAGCCTTATATATGCTTATCTTGCAAAATCACTCTAATGTTTGGATATCTTCTTAGAACTTTAAGAAAACATTACTATTAGGTTATATCGTAATGTGAAGAGCTATCTTCTCTACAGTTAACGAAGCTGTGATACTGAGGACATTGTCTTACCAAGAGGCATGGGAAATGGGGAACTGATTACTACTCATATGTTTGTTAAAGTTGCGTAACTTTCTGACTTCTGTTTCTAAATTAAATTATATTTTGGGGCAAATTTCTTGCACCCTCGCACCATTATCCCAGTTTTGCGATATGACATTCTAAAGGGTTGAAACAATTGACAATTTAGCTCTAATCAATGTTGAGGGGTGAGCTTTCTGCTGCAATTTCCACTGCATGTGAAAGATGAGGATTAAAATTGGGTGCATATAGGCCTGGTCAACGGACCGAGCCGGCTCGGCTCGGCTCGAGTCGGCTCGTTAACGGCTCGGTTCGTTTTATTACGAGCTGGCTCAACTCGGCTCGTGAGACAAAACGAGCCGAGTTCGAGCCATACAAGGCTCGGCTCGTCAGGCTCGCGAGTCGCGCCGGCTTGAAATAGCGGGAGGTTATATGAGATTTGTAAACTATTGGATTTAATTGAAACTAACGCAAACAAGTTTTCAAAAATAACAAAATAGCCCCCTGTATTGAAATCCCCAAATCGCGAAAAATCTTCAGCAGTAGAACCATGGCCGTAAAATTTGAATCAAATCTCCCCAAGTAACGATTCGGCCAGTTCTTCTTCATCGTCGTCAGCTTGCGGATCTTCGTGGGATATAGTTCATCTTCGTCACACCGCGGCAGCCGTGGATCTCTTCATCGTCGTCAGCCGTTGTCTTCGTCATCGTCGTCAGCCGTTGGATCTTGTCATCATCATCAGCCGTTGGATCTTCGTCATCGTCGTCAGCCGTTGGATCTTCGTCTTCTTCGTACGAGGTTCATCAGATCGAATCGTCTTCGTCAAAGTTGATGTTTCTTCGTTGGTTCGTCAACATCTTTGTCGGATTTTCGTCTGGCTTTAATTAGTGAGTAGGGGGTTTATTATCATCGCTATTGTCGTTTGTTTGGTTTCTTAAATTTTTGTCAGATTTAACTTGTTTTTTCATGAATTTTTTGTTTGTAACAGGAGGCTTTTTCTGGTGAAAGAATTCAGGAAGAGCAGACTGAAATTGCTTTACTGGTGCCTGGTGGTTGACTGTGGTGGTGACGTGGTGTTGCTGTGAAACCCACACAAGGTTAATGTTTGTGTACTATCTGTGAAGAGTAGTGCCGTGTATTGTTTATTTAAATTGTTTTATTGAAATTGAAATTGTTTGTGAATTGAGATTTGAGATTGTGGTTGTGTTGGGACAAAATTTCAATTGCAAAGGAGTTTGTTAATGGTTGACACTTGACAGGTTGTTATTTATAAATTTGTTTGTGGGAATTTGGTTATGGGGTTTTGCATTTGGTGGTGGGGACTGGCCGACTGGTAGTTATAAATATGTTTCTGGCTTGTTGTGGGAACGTGGTCCTGCATCTGGTGGTGGGAACGTGGTCCTGCATCGGGTAATTCTATATTTAAAATAACTTTATTCTAACCCATAGATTATTTTTATCTATTTTTCATCTTAGAAAGAGGAGGATGAGAATCACTTGGAGATTCAACTTCCTGTTCTATCAGGTGATGGGAGTCAGCAGATTGGTTGATTCACTCGTGAGTTATTGGCTGTGGCAGTAGGATTCTACAGGTCAATATTTATTACTTTTGTGTTGAGGTTTACATTTTCATCTTTATGGTTTATATAAAATGACAATTATACTTACTATGTTTCACATTAATTTGATTGTAGGAGGAGTGGGGCTACAATAGACATACAACCAATTATCTTTTGCTATTATATATATTTTTTGATGGATGGAGATGTCACTTGATGTATAGTTATGCTAATCCCCTATTTTGTTTTTGTGAAAACTTTATTAAGTCAAGTGAACTAAACAAAAATTATTTAGTTCACTTAACTTAATTTGTGGTATATATAGTCTGTTAAATGATAAATTGTTAATAGCAGTAGTATTTCATTTAATATTGATTTTACGTAGGTTTAACTGTTGGGTGATATATGAGAAAAATAAATCAGCTTGACAAAATAAATGAAAAGTGAAAAATTTAACAAAATGAATTAGACATTAGTGATTGTTCCTCTGCCCAACAAATTAATGAAAAGTTAAAGTAATTCGCCTGGCATATTTAAATATTTTAAACTAGATTTTATCATTTTCAATTTTAAACATTGATTCAGCTTCAAAGTGAAATTATGATTTCAATTTATTTGAATTTGAATTTAAGACAATCAGACATTCAGACGGCAGCCCAACGAATTTTTGTAAAAAAAATTGAATTAAAAACAAAAAAATTTAGTTTATTTGGACATGGCTCGCGAGCCGGCTCGAAATATGAAAAATCTAATACCGAGCCGAGCCGACTCGAAATATGAAAAATCTAATACCGAGCCGAGCCGAGCCACAAAATTTCTGGCTCGGCTCGGCTCGGTCTCGGCTTGTTTAATTCTCTTCTCTCACGAGCCGAGCTCGTTAAGCCGAAAACTCGGCTCGGCTCGGCTCGATAACACTCCTAGGTGCATACCACATCCTCTTGCATTAAATTCAAAATTAAAATATTGTGGAATTAATTTCAGTCTGATCCAAATTCAAAAAACCTGCAATTGCCAATTAGTTTCAAACTAAAATAATCTGAGAAATATACATATAAAGATATAAGAGTGTAAAATGCTTAACAAAAGGAGAAATTTAAAAATAGCTGTTGGAATGGTCTGTCGTCCCCCAAGTTAAGTTATTAAGCTATATGTTCTTTCATACATGGCACCTCAATAAGTTTTGAACTTTTTCTTTTGGCAGACAGCAGTTCTTAAGAAAGAATTTAACATTGACTTGCGTGTTCTGGGAATTACTGGCTCGAGGAATATGCTCTTGAGTGACTGGTAAGTTTTAAGATTTATATGGATAATCCTAGGGGTATGGTATCATGTTTGAGAAACAATCTAGTGACTTTGCTCTTCCTGCTGTGAATTAATCACCGTTCATAACAATACAAACTTTTTTTACTTGGTTGGTTGTTGAGAGCTCAATTTGGGTTTGTATGGTGGGATGGGTTGATTAATCAAACTGCTTGTTTTATTCATTATAAGCATATTACTCTGCAGCCTGTGGACTCATTGATCTTTCATTATAGGGGCATTGACTTGTTGAAATGGAGAGAGCTATTAAAGTAGAAAGGAGAAGTAGCTGACCTCAACAAATTTACTCAACATGTGCATGGGAATCATTTCTTCCCAAATACAGCTTTGGTAGATTGTACAGCAGACTCACATGTTGCCAGTTGTTACCATGATTGGTTGTGTAAAGGGATTCATGATCACACCAAACAAAAAAGCAAATTCTGGGCCTCTTGATCAAGTAATGTTAACTTTGGCTAAGTCATTCGGATCTTATAATGATAACAATAATGTAGAAATTATGAAGTCCTAATTCTGGACGAGTTAGTGTCTTGGTCCACCTTTCTGTTAACTTAGAAGATGATAATTAGGACTGCTTAATCAACTCTTTCTTAAGATTATTTGTCTTTGCTTGAATCTTGTTGTATTGTCGATCCTTTTGGTGGCTTTTTATTGATGTAATTTCCATGTCAATCCAGTATTTAAAGCTGAGGGCCCTTCAACTGAAATCCTACACACATTACTTTTATGAAGCAACTGTTGGCGCTGGTGTCCCAATCATTAGCACTTTAAGGGGACTGTTTGAAACCAAGGATAAGATATTGCGCATTGAAGGCATTTTCAGGTTAGGCATATTTACTTCCTCAGTTAGCTAGGAACAGTCATGCTTACAAAACACAAAGTTGGTTGAGCATCTAAAATGCATGTGCATTACATAAGTTATACATCTGCTAACACAAGCCTTAACCCTGTGGATTTACTGTTGCTGTGGGATGATCTATCTGGAACGGATGTTGCCAGAAAGGTATTATGCGCATTATTTCTTAGTTATGTTATTTAAATGTGCATTAAAGTTCATAAGGGTGGTTTTCTTTTTCTGTTTGCCACCACTATGGGCAATTCCCAAATGCCAAAAGACAGTTAAGAGATATTGTCGCCATTCTATAACAGCCTTATTGTTAAGGGATCTATAGCAAACTTTATTTGATGACTGATGAGTTAGCTACCTCACCTTTTTTGTGAAATTTCTTTGATTTATCATTTTAAAAATGATTCTTTATGTATTACATACTACCACTCTGGTCCAACCAGATGCTATGGTTGAATCAAATTGTTAATGATATTTATTGCCTCTGGTCTCTTTGTTAGTTATGTCATTGCTAATCAAATATGGGACGATTGTAAAGGCATGCTATCTATTTGGAATAGGCCGGACTTTGACTATATTATACTGCTTCTATATATATTTATTCCATGCCTCCATGCTGAATGCATCTAGATGAAAACAGACTTATAAAATGAATTTCTTTCTGCAGGTGATAATTCTTGCTACAGAATCTGGTCTGAAGCTGGAACTTTCTGATCTCCCTATTCATTGTTCCTGAACCTTTAAGGGTAAGACATTTTTCTCAATTCTATATTGGATTAAGGAAGAAGTTCATCTTCAATGTGATGTTTTAATTTTTTGCCGCAGGCTTGCGCATCTTCCAAAGAGTTCATGAAGCAAATGCGGCAATTTGACCAAGAACTGGCTAAGGAAACACAAGAAGCTGAGGATGCAGGAGAAGTGAGTTTTGTTTAAAAGTCTTCGAAGTTTGACCTTTCAGTAGAGCTAGACTCAGATTTCCTAATTACAATACCCTAAAATTGAGTCTGATTTATGGTTTAAATTCTAATCAGTCCCTAAAAAGTTTAAGAAGTAAGATGGGTGCATATTTTTAATCCTGTGGAGAACAAATGGCCCTACAATCTTAGAGAATACAATACGTTTGATACAACATATTATGACTTCCTAGACAGAAGAATTCTGAAGAGTTTGAGAAAAAATTTTAGTTCTTCTGGAAGTAGGTCTTAATATATGGTCACAAATTATAGGGTGGTCCCTCCTTTTTCTGGAGCCAGTTTACACGAATAAGTTTCGCTTTTGTTTTTGCATAGCGTGTAAGCTCTTGTCTCTGCTTCGAATGTGTATTCTCAGTTTCTGAGGTATATTGGAGTGGTGGATGCTGTCAACCAAAAAGTTATGGTGCAGTTCCGAAGATACAAGAAAGGCCATCCATTTGCACCGCTCTCTGGTTCTGATAATTTCATAGCTTTCACGACAAGAAGGAAAATAGTGTTAGATTAGTTTTGGCAATGTAGTTTTTTGTTTTGATTTCTGCCCAAGTCGCGTGGCTGACGCTAAATGTATGCTCTTGATCTTGATAATGCAAATCTGGAAATACATTTTTTTTTTTAAAAAAAAATATATTAATTGCCATGTGACAAAGTGATGTGTGAACACAAACTTTGCACTATTCAAACACAATTTAAGCCTCTTTTTCTACAGTTATGGTACTTAAATGGTTAGTTCTCTTGACAAAGCGTAACCTGAGGATTTAACTAAGGAAGCCATGAGGAATGAAACCTACGTGGCTCATGAGAAAGAACGTTACAATCAAAGAAGTCATTAACAGTAATTACTTCAGCCTGATCACTCGCCAATCTCAAAGGCTGATATGAACTTCATTTGTGTTTCTCAATTAAATGAATCAAGTCAAATGAATAGTCTGACAACAGTTGAATGGTTTTTTCCCTGTTATCTTTGGACCAATATTGCAAGTTTTAGTACTCATATCACCAGAAGCAATTAAGCAAGTTAAACTAGGAGATCTCCGAAAGCTCATGAATCTGCAGAAACTTCTCATTGAAGGTTTCAAGTGTTTTGCCTACATCAAAATTCCGAAACTTTAAATTAGATAAAGAAAATTCAATATATCATCACTATCCAGACAAATTCAAATAAACATTTCCATGTCAAATAGATTATGTGAATCTGGGAAAAAACTAATAACAAAGTTAAAAGATCTTTATTTTCAGTTAAAAAAAAAAAAAAAAAAAGGGCCCACAACTTGTCAAAGAGGGGACAGTAATAGTCTTCATGTTCAAATTTTATTCTGATAAATTTGAAATTATTATTTGCTTATATAGAATTACATATATATAAAATATTAACTTTCACTTGGAAGCATAGCAAAAAGCCATTGATGAATCTCCAGAACAGAGGAAATAAAGATTATATTTGGGAAAGAGAGTACAGAAAGATTTACATTTGGACGTTGTCAGAACCAACTCAATAAACAATTTAAACATTAATATGAACTTAATAAGAAAAAAAAGAATGAATCCCGATTCATAAAACCAATTTCAGTCGTTTCCATAGCCATAATCTTTCATGGGATTTCTTGTTGCGTGAATGGTTAAGGAGAGGGCCAGAGCCTCAGAGTAAGAGGGTACAGTCAGATCGTCATCAAGATTCTAATTTACATTGAATCAATGTTATATCACTATGACAAAGAACTTGTTTGGACGAGACGATAAGTGAGGTCATCATAAGAAGTAAAAACAAATGATATCGATGGAAAAAAAAGAAAAAAAAAAAAGTTGTGGCATAACCATTCAACCCAAGACATTTAACCCAAGAATCCAAGCAAAAGGAAATCTCAAGAAGATAAGACATTATAGAAAACTAAAAAAAATAAAAATAAAAATAAAAGGAAGAAAGGTAGGAACTTATTTTCCTTGAGCTGGATTCGCCACCGTAGAAATGTTCAATTTTCAATTTCTTGGACTCTGGTTTCTCTCCCCTTGTCGTTAAGAAGATAAGACGTTATAGAAAGGACAAAAAGGGAAAAAAAAAAAAAAAAATGAAAGGAAGGAAGAAAGATAGCAACTTATTTACCCTGAGCTGGATTCGCCACCGTAGAAATGTTCAACTTTCACTTTCATGGACTCTGGCTTCTCTTACCTTGTCGTTAACTCTAAGGATGGACCCCAAAGTCCACACTTTTTCACGTTGCAACAACCTAATCCTTCCATATTTAAATTCTCAACATAAAATCGGATGGTCATCTCACAATATTTGTGATTTTCAATACTGTCCGACCTAGAGAACTTCCAAACATGATCATATCCCAGGAATACGTGATCTGAGTCCACATTGTCAGGTCCATTACCATAGTCCCATCCCCTCAAAGTTCCATGGAACACATCTATTATACCATTGTCCCTTGTTAGCATGCATTCAAAGCCAACCACCAAACCCTCGCGTTCATTATGATAGTTTCGAAACTCCACAACAAAACAGATGACAAGAGAATTCAAGTCACTAGAGCGAAGATTTGCTTGTTTCTCCAGAGTTATAAGAGATCCTCTTCTTTGAAAGATGAACCACTCTGGGATTTCCCATCCAGGGAAACAGATACAAGCACTAGCCTTTTCTGGAAAAAAAAAGTCTCTGTACAAAAAGTAAAAAAATGAAATCAATCACTTATAACATGGGTAAACGTTAACATATATCATTAACAATTTTGTTTTTCTGACTGAAGTAATGAAAATCATATGAAAAAAGAAGGAGCGAGGAGACCTTTTAGCCTTTCTCAACAATACATACCATTGCAAAACCAGAAATATTTAGTAACGATCCAAAATCATTAATAGTTTTACTGAAGGCGATTTGATCCAGTTTGAAACAATTGCTAAAGTTGATTTTTATGCTTTGAGTAATATCTCTGAAGAAGAAAGTTAAAAAATTTGATGATGCTTCCAATGCTGTGCAATTGCTTGCGTCTATATTTTCTAATTTACTTGGTAGCTCTGGTAGGATTTGAAGCCTCTCGCAATAGCTTAGGTCAAGATAAGATAACTTGGGCAGTTTTACAATGCTTGTCGGAATGCTCTTAAAGAAGTTTCTGCCAAGAAGTAAACTTTTTAGTGAGGATAACTGACCAAGATTTTTCGGTAACTCCTCAATACCACAGCTTGTCAGATCTAGTTCTTCTACACAGCGCAAATTTAAAATGGATGTTGGTACTTCTCGGGTAGGGACCCCCTCTGCTTTAAGCACCCTCAAAGCTTCTAAATTTCCCAAATTATCAGGCAATCCATGAAGTTTTGAACACCCTGAGAGATTGAGATGTTCAAGAGATTTTAACTCGCAGATATTGCTTGGAACACTCTCAAGCATTGAGCAGTCTTTAAGATTTAATATAACTAGTCTGGATAAATTCTCTATTGACGACAGCAACTCCTCTATTGCAGTTTCATCTAAATATAGCTCTTTCATATTCCAAGAGTTCTGTGGAAACTTCTTAAGATTTGAGCACCCAGAAAAGATAACTCTTTTGAGAGATTCTAGATGAATGCCTGATGGAAGACTACCAAGGCTTTTACATTGCCTTAGATTTAAGATAAGAAGCTTATAATTGAGACCATAAATGGATGAGGCAATCTCACACAAACTTGTACAACCTTCCAAAATCAAATTTTCAAGATTTGGGGCCAATGAGAGATCTTGAATCCTTAGATGTTTAGAGAAACTGAGGTCAATATGTTTCAAATTATGAAGCTGTAAATAGGAAAGAAATAGTCAGTAACACATATTAGTATCTTTGATATTGAGAACTTAAGAAAGAAATATCGGAATATTAATATCACTACATTACCTGGGTACTAGACCAAAGTTGTTCAATATTGCTGGGCGGCATGTCAAGCGCAACAAGGTATTTCAACAAAAAATTGGCTGCAATGATTTCAATGGACATCCATGCCAACATAAGTACCGTAGCTTAGTCGAAACATAACGAAGCTCTTGGGAAATATGCACCTTATTGATATTATTCTCTTCATAGTGCGCATTATGTAGTTTAAAGAATCTAAGTTGATGCATCGTTGCTAAAGCACAAGGTTCTAAGCATATGGTCTCTTCTTGTTTAGACATGTCTAAACATATGCCTTCAATTTTATTAGGAACCTGATACCAAAGAAAGATGATAATTAGCTATAAACTATTTAAGTGTTTATTAGCATAAATAATATATATTTTTTTCGAGTTTCTTCTAAAATGATCAAACACAAGCCAAAACTGATCCAAGCTAATTCAAATAGGAAAAGTGGAAAAATAATTCTCAAAATTAATTTATAAAATATTAAAACAGAATATATACAATGTGTTTGACACTTACCATATTTTCTTCTAATACTTCATAGATATCTTTATGGTACCATAAACGGCTATGTTTACTAGGATCTCTTGTAGATTCTTGTCGAACAATTTCCCAACCCATTTCTTAAAGCAAATCATGCATTGTTATCTTGTTATCCTCTGATATAGTTATGAGACACTTATCAGTGAGAACACTTAGTACATATTCAGTCCTGTTTTCTTATGCATTCAAAAAGTCTACCACAAAATCTTTATTCTCCCATTTAAGGAAACATGCAATATCTAGAAATATATTCTGCCCCTTATCATTTAGGTCCTCATAACTTATTTTTAGTACCTTGTGAATATCCACATGAGGAATTATTTCAAATTCTTGTAATGCACTTTCCCAAACTTGTTTTGACTTGCCAAGTAAGCAACAACCTAACACTTTAAGAGCTAGTGGAACACCTCTAGTATATTTTACTACCCTATTTGACAAGTCATCATAATCTATGTTGGGACGATTTTGCCGAAAAGCATACCAACTAAAAAGTTGAAGAGCTTCATTTTTAGGTAGCCCCTTCATCCTGTATATATTGATGTCATCCACTCCACAATTTCTAAGCACTTGTTTATCTGTTGCTGTTATAATGATTCGACTTCCTGGACCCAAGCAACCAATTTCAATTAAAGATTCTACTTGTTCTAAAGTAGTCACATCATCCAAAACAATGAGAACTTGTTTACGACCAAGCCTTCCTTTTGTGAAGCCGATAGGATGCTTTAATATTCTAGAAAGAAGTTCTTGCTGCATTCGAGTTAGTCCATAAGGACCCGTTGATTCTTCCCTAATATTTCTAGCAAAGTATGAACCTTCAAACTGATTGCTTATTTTGTCGAACATACTCTTTGCAAGAGTTATCTTGCCTATACCACGCATTCCCCAAATTCCTACAATGTGAACATTTCGCCCACCAAATTTCAGTAAAGATTCAATTTTTTGAATGAATAATTCTACTCCAACTAATTTCTTGTCATTACTACTCGGGGACATGAAATTTAAGATCTTCAAAATATCTTTGATAACTTTCTTTGCAAGATTATAATCAGGCCTAACAATAATGAAAAAACAAATTGTTAAAAATGTAGTAAACCATTAAGAATTAAAAAATAAAAAATAAAAAATCCAACAATAGTTGATTTTAATGAAGCTCAGCTATACAACATCTTTCAAAGAATTACGAAATAACTTTAGTTGAGATGACAACTTAGAAAGGTGATGACAACTTAACATGACATCGTAGGGATGATAGTCAACATTATATAAGAGGCTTTTAGGTAACATGGTATAATAGAGGCCAAAAGTGAGACCTTTTATGTGGGATCACAACTTAACATGTTATACTAAAGATGACTTTAATATGGTAAAATATTTCAGTATTCAAGTTCTAACAAACCTGTAAAACATGTAAAATATTAATTTGTGAATTTTAATGTAAGAGTATCATTTATTAGGCATTGAAAAAAAAAAAAGAAAAAAAAAATTCTTCGTCAATCCAGTGAAATATATACCGAATCTCTCTCAAACTACTTACATATAATGGGAAAGTTAAATTCAGCCAAAACTGCAAGAGTACTAAATTAAAGGGTAGAGAATTACGATCTCTTATTTGATGTCCTGCCAGACAGGTTGGCTGCGTCTGTCAAAGCATTCCTCCATGTCTGAATCTTGTCTTTAAATTGTTCTTCTATCATTTGTAGCTTCTCTAACTTGTCCTCATCAAAACTTCTTACAAGCTTGGCAAATCCATCTCCAAAAACTCCAGTTTGATTCCTTACATCTGATGGATCTATGCGTTAGAAAACTGGTATTACCACCTGTTTTTGTGTTTTCTTGCACTCCATGATCTTCACAAGTTCTTCAGGACACCATCTTGAAGATGCATAACCTTTCGAGAAAATAATAACTGAAATCATTGATTCTTTAATTGCACTCATAAGAGATGACGAAATCTCCTCTCCTCTGTTAAGTTCATCATCAATGAAAACATTTATACTTGCTTCCTCCAAAACTCCATGTAAAGTGCTGGTAAAAGTGGTCCGGGTATCCTCACCACAGAAACTGAGGAAAACATCATGCTTCCTCACTTCAACAGCCGTGGAAGAAGAAGAAGCCATAAAAAATGAAGCAGCAGCAACTCAAGAAGCAATACGAAAAGTTCTATCATAGAAGTGTGATTGCCTGATCCGCTAATTAGCTACCATCTTGACCTTTCCACAGTCTAATTTAGGCGAACTTCTTATTAATTATTTCTCATCTCTTAGTGTTTGATCAAAATTTCTCGCATTTTGACCTCCCATATTTCTATAATATATTTAATCCAGCAAATTATAAAATGCTAACAACTTTATGCGAACCCAATAAGTTTTCAATAATACTGTTTATCACCGAACTAAATCTCCTAATATGTTTATCCAAAATTATATAGAATTTTTTATTTGGGAGACCATGTGAATGATTAATAATTTTTCTAATTGAGTTAATTTCTTTGTCTCATACTTCAATTATTTTTTGATTGTCGCCACTTCCCAAAAGATTCTTTGCCGCGTGGAAATCTAAATCAATTTTATTAGTATAAAATATTTCAACACTACATACAAAAACTGTCACAGGTTGGCAATCCATGTGATCAGTCTAACTAGTAATCACAATCGCACAAACAAACACAAATCGTCAAAAGCTGCACCATTGGATTATCTTCTTCAAGCTGTAATTCAAGCGAAGCAAAAACACAAACCTTGTAGACTTGAATCCAAAAACAATCGCTCCTTCGTTTGTAAATTTATTTGTATGATAAAACTGTCATTCAACTTATAAACACTAACAGACTTTAGCAGAACTATAGTTCCGTTAGTGATTTTTAGAACCTTTAACGGCCTTCGTTACATCCTCTGTCAAGTGTCAAGCTGACCGTTGATTGTTTTAAGTTTTAACAGACATTTGAACTTCAACAAAACTGGAGTTCTTCATTCTCTTTTCTTCAAAACACAACCAGCTTCTGATTCTGAACTTCTTAACATTAATGTACCTATCATTTATATAATTTCGCGTTTTATGTGTGTGATTATATATCTCAAGATTATTTCTAGTTGATAGAGCACCAGCACCAACAGTTTATAAGAAAAATAATAAAAAGGGGAATTAGTTTGTAGGCTTGGGTGGTGGGAAGTTTGTTATTGGGAATTTGTTACCAATAGGGTAGGTTATAATTGGGGTATAAATAGGTGGGTTTACGATTTGTAAAGGAGAGAATATTTTAGAAAAGGGATTTTCTGGGGAGGTACCTAGCGTCTCGAATGGCTAGAGCTATCTTACTGCTTTCATTTTAATTCTGTTCTTAGAATGTTTGGATATTAGTTTGTTCTTCATACCAGTTCATCAATACAAAAGTGCAGAGTATATTCAGAATTGTGTTTTTCTTGTTCAGCTTTCTTGTTGAGTATTGCGGATTTGTGTTTGACAGTTAGGGGTTCCTAACACTAGTCTTCAATTCTCACCCGTTCTCTTTTTCGAACACTTTGTCTTTCTTTTTCGAACACTTTGTCTTTCAGTCTTATATGCATTATTAGCAAGAAAATCTATTAGTAACAACTAATAAAAATGTCTTTAAAGTATTATTGTTGATTATATCGTAATCAACCTTAGTTATTTTTCCCTTGGAATTTGTATTATTCATCCGATTTAAAATACTAGCTACATTTTCATTCCATTATGTGATGCATGATTACTTGAGTTTTGAAAATAAGGAGCATTTGTTTGCCCAATTAAATAGACATAAATATAGTTGAAATTGTAGTTGTAAATAAAAATGTATAATTGAACCAACACATATCTTACTTCTCCTTTGTAAATTTTTTTTTTTTAACCATATGTTTTGTTGTATTGTATATGAAACATAAATGAAGCTCCGTTTGAGTTATGATTTAGGTTCATTTATGTCAATATTTAGTGACTTTTTTGCAAGTTATGCAAGAATTACGTCAATGGGTATTAAAAATATAGTGAATTTTTCCATGGTGAAATTGAAATTGATAATGACTACGTCACAGAGGAAAGGTTGAAGTGGATATTGGCAGTGATTATGAGAGGAAAATGAGAGCTCACATGATAATTGGAATTCGAGTTTTAGGTGGAAGTGGATATTGGTAGTGATTGTGCAGTATTTAATGTGAGACTTTGACCCTGTTCAGTGGCACTAACTTTATCATATACATTATGTGATCTTCATCATGTTTAGACCTGAAATTATGGAGTGTAGCAAACTCAATATCCTTTAATTTCTACCGTTCCATTTAAAATATTGTATATGAATCTCTTTTTAATTCTAATAATATTAGATATATAAACTTTGTGTATAAATTATATACAAATTATGTGATGAATTCAATAAATGTGAATGAATGGTATGACAATAAAAAACAATACTACATTTCTTATACAACATTATGTGGTAAGATGTGACTGAGTGAAAGTTTAATTTTAACTTTAAATTAGCCAATCATATCTTGCTACATAATGTTGTATGAAAATGATGTATGTGTAGTATTACTCTTTGTATATATAACAAAGGTTGTACACTTCGTTTGTATATATAACATTATTATTTTGTGAGAAGATCAAGTTTCTAGGCTTCGTTTGGTTCACAATTTTAGGTTTTTGGGAAAAGTTTTTTGAAAAAAGTTAAAAAAAAGTTGAATTGGACGGGTATTACGATGTAGGATTTACAAATTAATAAAATACCCCATATGTTTGTTTATTTACAAAAACACCCCTATAATAAAACATTAAAAGTTAACAAAAACACCCCCAACCCACCCTCAAATACGAACAGCCGGCCACCACCATCGGAGGGTGGCCGGAGTCACCGTATCGGCGCATGACCGGCTGGATCTTGCCGGTCTTGCTCCGATATGGCATTTTCCGGTCAGATCCAAGGTGGATCTGGCCAGCAAAGGCCAGATCTACGGCTAGATCTGGCCATTGATGGCCAGATCTGGTCGTATTTGCTTATCAACGACGACCAACTGGTTACGGCCAAAGATCTGACAGTCAATCTACCGTGGATCTGGCCGGAAAAGGCTAGATTGGCACACTACAGGCTAGATTCAGCCGGTAGTGCGCCATCCTACCAGATTCCGGCCATTTTCCGGCAGTGGTGGCCGAAATCTGGTAAATGTAGATTATTGGGGTGTTTCTGTAATTTTTTAAAAAATATTTAGGGGTATTTAATTAAATTAATAAATTTAGGGGGTTTAAAAAAGTTGAATAATATTGAATAATATTGTGAGTTTTTTAGTATTTTACTGTTTAACTTTTTTGGGAATACTAAAAGTAGTATCCCCAATTGATAACCAAACCAAGCCCTAGTTCATTGATTTTGTGGTAGTTCTCTTCTCGTGACCTATTACTGTAATGGGCTTTTAGTTGCTCGTTTGATCCATATCTGCACCGAAAGTCCCTTCTTGTTACCCTAAGTTGTCATTTTAAATTCACCCATTTAAACATTTTGGGCTGATATTAGGAATATACTATCTCCCCTCCTTTCGCCTTTAAGATCTTTGGGCCAGTAGTGCTTTATACCAATTGGGCAGTCACCAGAAGCAACATTCTTTAGCGTACTTACCATGGGCTCTCATGCTGGACTTGGAAAAATTGAGCTTTCATTCTGGACTTGGATAAATAGGGCCGGTAGCACTGACAGCACCAGAAGCAAAGCAAGTTAAGCTAGAAGAGAGGTGACAAATGTTGGGCTTGTTGTAGCGTCTAATTCGCTAGATATCTGAATGTTCATGAATCTGCAGCACCTCACGAGAGCTTTTCAAGTATTTTGTCTACATCAAAATTCCAAAACTTTAAATTTGACAAAGAAAATTCAATATATTATCACTATTCAAACAGACATAAATAAACATTTCCTCGTCAAGTAGTTCTCCGAATGCAGAAAATGAATGACAAAGCAATGTTTCTTTCAGAATAAAGCTTACAACTGGTCAAAGAAAGGATAATAATAGTGTTAATATCAAACATTTTTCTCAAATCAATAATACTATTATTCCCAAATCAATAATATTATATTTACAAAAAAATCTTATAAAGATTTTCATACAAAGTAAGTTGACAAAAAATGAATGGAAGAGTGAAACAAAAAGTGAAACTCATTATATTCACTCTTTTATTCGTTTTTTATCAAATTACTTTATATGAAAATCTTTATAAAATTTATTTATGAGTGTAATATTACTCTCCTATTTGAATTTATTATTTGCTTGCATAGAAAAAACATATATACAATAACATATCTTAACATAGAATCATAGCAAAATGGCATACATGAATCTCCAAAACCACAACAGAGGCAATAAAGATTATATCGTGGAAACTTAAATTACCTTCGAACGTCGTCATTCGTCAATCTATTAAAGCAGACCCGGGCTGTATCCGGGTCCGGTCAGAATTTAAGTAAACCCGAAACCCGGCCCGGGAGCCGGGTTTAATTTAAAATTATTTAAAAAAATTAGAAATGAAGAAACATATTAACAAGCTAGAAAGCTTATTATAAGCTTAAACAATATTCAATTCTAACCAGATAATAAACTTCAAAACGTAGATTTTCCGTTCGCAACTCACCCCAGCCAGTTTTGCTGCGCATAGGTAGACCCAGCCATTTGCGAACTCACTGAAAGTAAAACCAGAGATTCAAACATGGCTCAAGATCTTTCATCCTCACAAGCTTCGTCTTATTTGTTCTTCTATTCTTGAAAAAGATAGAAAAAGAGTGCATTTAAGTCGATACAAAAGTGATCCACAGTAATTGAAGTAGGTGAGTGTGGTTGAAGTTACCGAGAATGAGGAATCTCTCCATTTATCTTCTCCATGTTGTATTTTACTCGGATTTGGTGAACACAATAAATAAGTTGGTTCCTATTAGACAAATTGGAAAGGTTTCAAATAAGTAATTTTTAGTTTTTTTACTAAAAGATTAACATCTAACTATAATATTTATTCTTTAATTTATAATATTCATTCTCTTTTGCTGGTTTTTGCTCTTCTCTTTTTCTTAAATTTCTTAAAATTTCAAAAAATCTAAGGGTTGCGTTTCTGCTGCTGCCACTGTCGGCCTCTATAATTGGAATGACGCACAATCGACTAGATCTCGCCTGTCGTGTGTCGATATGACCCTTTTTTGCCAGATTTGTGGCCAAAGATTCGACCGTTTCTGGTTAGATCTGACCGTTAACGATGACCATATCTTGACCGTCGTTGATGGTCAAACAACGGCCAAATGACGGCTAGATATTATGGCCGTCAATGACTAGATCTGTGGCTATAGATCTGATCGAAAAAGGTTATATCAATGCACGACCGGTCAGATCTAGCCGGTCGTGCACCATTTCGATAGCTTTCGACCACCGTTTGACAGTGGTGGCTGACTGCCAATAATAGTTGGGTGGATGGGGGTGTTTTGTCGATTTATAAACTTTTATTGTGGGGGTATTTAGCTAAATTAATAAATCTAGGGGTTAAAAATTATCTAAATATTTTAAGAATATTTAAAAAAATGTACAAAAAACATTCTCATAATCTTATGATATTTTCCAAAAATTATATTCAGATAAAAAATTCTATTGAATACTATCCTAAATACTTAAACAAACGAGGCCCTGAATTTTTTTCCAATGATCATATCTAGGTCTGTAGACCCGAATTTCAAATTCGAAATCCAAACTCGTTGTCCTTATTGTAAAAAATAAAAATTTTCTAATGGTATGGATTACCAATGGATGGGCAGAAGAGATGTCCTCATTGTAAATCCAACGAGCCCTAATCAAGTTGATCCTGAATCTTCGGAAGGCCGAATGACATGCATCCGCCCATAGTTTGCTGTATAGGCAAACTGATACCTATAAAGTTTGGAAATGATAAACATCTACTTTCTGTTAATATTTGTTAGTTAAGTTTAACTGAAGAAGGTTAGGATAGTAAATTCAAAAACAAATGAAGGGTAACTATGTCATTTATCCTTTTTTTTTTTTTTTTTTTTCCAATTGAACTCACGTCCCTTCTCTCAACTCTTCATCTTCCTCCTTTCTTCTTCAAAGTAGTCGCCGCCAGCATTCTTGTCAGCTTTCTTTCTTTTTTCCTACACCTCCCATCACCATCCTCCTTTATCCCTAACCGGATTTGACCCATTTTTGGTCGGAATTCCTCTTTCCCGTGACCCATCTTCACCCTAGCGACCGCTAGAATTTGGAGATTTGCTATCCTTTGCGCAGCGACAACAACCACTCAATCCACTTGATTTCTCCTTCCCCACAACTCTACTATTCCTGTTTTCCCTTGCTAATCCCACTGGTCGCTGCCTCTTCCCCACAAAGATCACCAAACCCACAGACTAAGGAAAAAAAAAAACAGATAAACCCATACTACCACAAATAGAGATCGTGCTGATTTGTTAGTATTCAAAGGTTTTTAGAGATTTGTGTTTTCATAGTTAGATTAAAGGTATATGGTGATATGGGCGATAGTGTTGGTGTTAACGTCAATGGTGGGGATTGGTGCAACATGTATCTTTCTTTTTGGAGACTTTACTATTGAGTTAATTGTGCGTGGGTGTTCTTTGCCATTGATTTTCGATGTTACAATCGACCGAGGTGCGTTTTCTCAACTTTTCGGCAAGGTTTGTGCTAATGGTGTCAGCATGTATCTTTCTCGTTTTGTTGGGTTTTTGGTGTTTGATCGGTGGGTTGTTGTTTAGAAGTGTTTGTGTTGCTATTGTGGTGTTTTTTTTCTAGTCGCCAGCCGCTCCGCATTGTTCCAACCTCGCTGCTTTATCGTCACCCACCACCTGTTCGACCTTTTGCCGCATCCAGCTCCTAGTCTGCCCAGCAACCATCTGTTCCACCTTGTACCACACTGTCCTTCAGCAGACGGAATTCATTAATAGAACCTGATGGAAAGTGAGTGTTTGTCATTTCCAAACTTTTTGGGTACCAATTTGTCTTTACCACAAACTACGGGTAGGTGCATGTCGTTCGGCCATCTTCAGAATCTGAAAAAAGACTTAAGAAATGGTATTGATGCGTGATTTTGACACCAACCAAATGCACGTGTGAAATGCTAAGCTGGCCCAGAAGACACACGTGGATGAGAGAATGAGAGTAAAAGCAATAGAGAACAGCGTTTAAAGTGGTTCAGATGCTCAAAGAAGCGAATCCTATGTCCACTGATTTTGTATTAATAATAATGGTCAGGTCGCGTTCAGTGGACTGACTTACAAATGATTACACAAGAGAGAGAATGCTATTTTTCTTTAGAGAGATTAGCTAATCCCCAAATGAGAGAGGAGCTCTCAATTTATAGTGGGATGGATTAAGGTTATGATTACTAAATCTGTGAGTTGGTGGGATTATCCGTGCAAATCCTTATTTATTTCCCATTGCCCACCTTCTAGAGTGATTTACGTTATTTGGTGCAGGGATTAGACACGTGGAATTGCTATAGCTCCTGGCTGGTCTGACACGCACCCAGTACCCTGACAAGGGCATGCCGTCCCTGTCATTGTATGACGTGGCTGCCTCTGACTGGCTACGGGCCTACCTAAGCTCTGACTTTTTATGCTAACTGGGTCTTGCATCAGCAGTACTTCTTCAGGCATAACAGAAGTCCCCTAGTTTTTAAGGTTTGAGGATCAAACCTTGGAAACTATGATTCATGTCGTGACAAGACGCCTTCGAGGAAACTTTGGTGATTCCAACCTGTTTGAAAAGAGGTCGAGACTACGCTTTTGTGCGCACGACCTGATACATTCTTTGCTTAAGGATAAATGACATGATCTTAGACCATACCAGTGCTTTGATTTCGATTTTCTGAAGTTCACGACCTGATTATACTTGGAATTCTCCTCCGGACAAGGGAATGGGTTGTTTCAAAACTGAATACTTGTCGAGAGTCACGTCGCTTCGCGACCAATGGGGTAAAGTTGAGGAGTCACGTCGCTTCATGATTGTCTAGATGAAGAGTGTTCTACATAACGATCTCTTCAGACGTCAGCTATTGCATTTTCGTAATGGATAGATTTAATGAAACGCCTTCTGCTCCAACAGACGTGTCCTGTGCGCAATAAATGCTAGCCATGCGCATTAAATGCATGACATGCTGAAACGATATCCCCTATTAGAGCATTAAATGCAGATTGGGGCGCATTTAATGCGGCAGGAGAATCGTGCCGTCGCTTGAGTTTTTCAATGGAGAAGGACGACGATTTGGTTTTTTTGGAGAGTGACGATCACCCTTCCCTGCGAATCTACGACATGTGGTCGCGATCAACGGTGAGATACATTTCTCCACCCAAACGTCTTTTGATTTCAAGAAAACCAAGCGCCAGTTCTTTTGCTATAAAACCCAAGTTCATTTTAGGCAATGTCACCATACTCATCTTTTCAGAGAGAGCAAGAGGCTTTTTCAAACTTAGATTCTTTGTCTTCCAAACCAGCGCATACCTGATATTCGAAGCAGAAGGATTCATCTTCATATTCCGAGAGGTAATGATCACTTTCTATTTTTATTTCTTACTTCCAGTAGTTGATAAATGATATTAGTCTTTCGGTAGTTGATTGGAGACGAAATTTTCTTGTTGGGTTCGAGTCATGAATGACAGCTCGAAACATTCTGTTAGGGTTTTTCTAGGATTTAGGAAGGGAAGTGTTTGCTTTCCTCCACTTCATCATACGAAATAGTGTACGAGGACTAAAAAGATTCCCTACTTGTGGCTTTTGCGGACTATAGTAGGATGGACCCCTCAATGACCAGATCCGAGGAAGGGACCAGTTCGTCTACGCAGGATGCTCCTATGAGTCCCACTCAAGAGATCTTCTCGGTACTTACTAGGGATGAGCTCGAAAGGGTGATAGACAAATACGCTATCCGCGTGGATGTCTTCCGTGATAGGACACGCATAGCTTGGTATCCGCCACATGGGTTGGCCGTGATCTCCGAGGATATCTTCAAGGGTGTGGGGTTGATCCCTTTCCACTCTTTTGTCAGGTCGGTCCTGGATCATTTTGGGATCATGCCAATGCAACTCACATCGAATGTGTACATGATCGCTGTTGCCATGTACATCGTGTGTCGTGAGAATGGATTGGGCGAGCTAACTGCGTTAGAGCTCGACTGCTCGTATATCCTAAAAAAAAGGAAGGACAAGGATTCCTACTGCTTGTCCAGGCGACCTACTATAAAAGCAGGGATACACAGTTACCCTAGCAATGCGGAGGCTTACGAGAAGAAGTTTCTCTTCTTTCGTTACGACGGCCTTTGCCGCTTCCAAGACCCGAGTAGGTTCTTTTCCCTTAACGAATTTATTTTTGTTTTTGTCCTTTGCTAACGAGCTATTTATTTTTCTAGTAGTTAATAAAACGACCAGTTTGGAGCTGCTCGCGGATCCAAACAGAATCATAGCCTTCGGTTTCTTGTTCGAAGTGAGTTACAACGCAAAGCTGCTCGTGACAACCACGAATTTGTGGAGATATGGCTTCTTTAACGTAGACGCGACCTTAGAGGCCCCCATCGAGTAAGTTGCGCTAACTAGGTATTTCTTGGTTGCGCAATGAACTATTTTTACTAACGACGCTCATATGCAGCAACTATGCCTCCAAAGGTGCTAGGGTCGCCACGATAAAAGGCAGTTTACTTTCCCTCGAGCGAGGACTGTTAGGATGATCGAAGCTGCTCCTAGTGGTCCCCCAATCGAAAGGGCAACATTGGGGGCTTCGATGCGTCATGCTGAGACTTCCCAACCTTCGGCGGGCACCCTAGTCCGACCTACAGCTCGCCGGAAGCAAAAGACAATGGCCTAGTGACCTAGGAAGAGGCGACAAACTCGGTTCAAAGATTCAAAGTTCGAACTGGAGGATTTGGGCGTTCAGCTCAGGAGGTCGCAGCCAGGCATTCCCATTGCTTCGAAAGCATCTTAAGCAGGGCAAAGCAAGGTCGCAGGCACTGGAAAGAGTTCGGGTAAGGAACCGATGAGCGACACCCCTGCCAGGGGCACCAACAAGGACACTCCAATGCTGGACTCGATGGGACAACTGTCGGATCATTTGCAGCTGGCAGTCTTCGCCTTGCTGGAGTGCGAACTCGCGGAAGTATTTGAAGAGTTTGTGGGTTCTAACCATGTGGACTTGATGTCCACATCAATCCAGCACATAAGCAAGGTAAAACGAATTGTCTTTAGAGAGGACTTTGCCTTTCCGTTCTTGGTAGGAAACTGACATTATTCCTTTTGTTCGCAGCTCTGCTCTCCATGCAACTATCCTTGCAAAAGGTTCAGCTAGGAGCTACTGCGGGAGAGGTCGCGTTGAAGGAAGAGAATGCGCAGCTTAAGCGAGACCTGGAAGCCACTGAAGCAGAAAAAGAGTTATCCACGGAATTAGTGAACAGTACTTGGGTGAAAGGAATGCGGCTCTTCGCACAGTGAATTTTCAAAAGGCTGAGCTCGAGAAGCATAGGGAAGAGGTAAAGGAGCTCCAGAGGACTATAGCTAGACTCTCCAGAGAGGTTGGCGAGAAAGACCAGGAGCTCAAAACGACCTCTCAACGGGCCTTACGAGCAGAGTAGGAGAAGGAGGCCTTCGAGAAGCAAAGGCAGGCTTTTGAGGCCGAACTCCAAGCAAGTCAGGGAAGAGTCACTTCACTGACCGAAGAGATGCAGAGCCAAGCAGTGGAGATCGAGGCAAAGGCTGTTGAATGGGCGATTGAGTCTATCTATGCCTTGCGGCCGAAGAATCCAGAGATTGATATGTCCGACCTCTCGGAGGATTGGCAGGAAACTCTCATATCCATGGCACGGCTCGACGATGAGGAACCAACAGAGGTCGCCCGAGGATTTGACGAGGGAGAGGGTTCGGGATACGCCCCGGAGAAGCCCGCAGCCAACTAGGCGGATGGTGACCAGCTCTAAGATGATGAGGTCAGCCCTCTAGGAGTTGGGGATCAGGACTAATAATTGCAATTTATTTTTGGGATCTTGTTCGCTGTACTTATTAATGAAATGC
This sequence comes from Pistacia vera, assembly GCF_008641045.1. NCBI lineage: Eukaryota > Viridiplantae > Streptophyta > Magnoliopsida > Sapindales > Anacardiaceae > Pistacia > Pistacia vera. Next base: position 826,077 of record NW_022196418.1, read on the forward strand.
ATCTTTCTTAATCTCTAGAGCACTTACAATTTCTGTACTCCATGAGATCGCATTCTAACCGTTTATAACATTAGAACAAGTCTATGCGAACATAATTATAACACGTTTATACGACCAGAATTACATGCGAAGATTATTACAAAAGAACAGGATAATACACTTATTATTTACATTTACAAAGATAGCAAAAAATAAAATCTTTACAAGGAAAAACTGAGTTCGGAATTACTGATAATATGGTCGGAGATGCTTAGTATTCCAAGCTTGGGGTACTTCGGAACCATTCAACCTTTTGAGATGATAAGTCCCCAGTCTTATCACTTTGGCGATGCGGTATGGACCTTCCGAGTTTAGTCCTAAAACTCCCGCACTTGATTTTCTAGTACCGAGAAGAACTTCCTTCAAAACAAGGTCGTCGACCCGGAAGTCTCTTCTTCTGACCTTAGAGTCGAAGAACCTCTTCACGTGTTGCTGATAGGTCGCTATTCTTAGCTTAACCTTGCTGCGATGTTCTTCAACTAGGTCCAGACTTGCACGCATAAGCACTTCATTGTCGGCTTCGTTGTACAGGTCCCTCCGAAGTGAACTAGTTCCTACCTCCACAGGGATCATCGCTTCGTAGCCACATGCTAGCGAAAAAGAGGTTTCTGAGATAAAGGTTCTCAGAGTTGTTCCGTATGCCCATAGGACTTCGAGAAGGTCGTCGGCCCAATTCCCCTTAGCTGCGCCAAGTTTTGCCTTCAAAGTGTGTTTGATGGTTTTGTTGACAGCTTCAACTTGACCATTTGCTTACGGCCTTGCGACTGAGGCAAATTTTTTATGAATACCCAGCTCGTTGCAAAATTGCTTGAACTCCTTGTTGTCGAATTGTTTACCATTGTCCGAGATAAGAGTATGAGGAATCCCATAGCGGCACCCAGTGTTCTTGAAGATGAAGTCCTTAAGCTTTCTGGTCATGATCGCGGCTAATGGTTCTACTTCGACCCACTTGGTGAAGTAATCCACCGCGACCACAACATACTTTACTCCCCTTTTACTAACTAGCATGGAACCGATGAGATCTATCCCCTACATGGAGAACGGCCAGGGGCTGGTCATAGTTATCAGCTGGTAGGAGAGAGCTCGCGGTATGTTCGCGAACCGCTGGCACTTGTCACACCTTTTGACAAATTTGTAGGTGTTCTCTTGGATTAGGGGCCAATAGTACCCTTGACGAACAACTTTATTAGCGAGAGATCGTGCGGCGGTGTGATTATTGCAAATCCCTTCATGTATCTCCCTCATGATGTAATCTGCCTCTTTGCTATTTACACATCGGAGGAGAGGGGCACTAAACTCTCGCCTGTATAGTTGGTTTTTGATGAGGGTGTAACAAGCAGATCTTGTTCGCAGAGTCCTTGCCTTGACCTAGTCGTTAGGCACGGTCCCATCTCTAAGGTACTGAATCACAAGGGTCATCCAGAAATTTGATTGTGTTACATTCATGGCCTGTTCGATCGAGCTGATACTGGGGGTCTCGATGAATCAAACAAGAATGCTCTCCGGTGCATCTGAGTCCAATGATAAGGCTATTCTTGCCAAGGCATCTGCCACAGAGTTACCATCTCTAGGAATTTGTGTGATCGTGAAGTGCTTAAACGGCTCGAGTGTGGCCTTAGCTTTCTTCAGATAGCTGATCATATTTTCTTCCTTGGCTTGGTACTCTCCCAAAATTTGGTTAATGACCAGCATGGAGTCGCTGTGGACGCTGATCGTGGTTGCACCCATTTCTCTGGCCAACAGCAGTCCAGCGAGCAGAGCTTCATACTCGGCCTCATTATTAGTTGCCTTAAATCCGAATCAGAGAATGCCGTGAATGCGAGCCCCTTTGGGACTCAAAAGGAGAAGACCTACCCCAACCCTTTTTCTATTCGATGGTCCATCGACGTAGAGGCTCTAGGTCGACAGATTTTGAGTAGTTTCCTGAATGACTTCGCTGGGTTGTTGCTCCGATTCACTTGTCGGATGATATGAGAATTCTTATATGAAGTCGACAACAGTCTGCCCTTTAATAGTTGCCTTTTGGTCTGTACTTCAAATCGAATTGACTTAATTTCATGGCCCATTTAAGCAATTTACCTGATGCCTCCGGTTTCTGGAGGGTTCGCCTGAGTGGGTAATTGGTCATTACATGGATCGTATGAGCGTGGAAGTAAGGTTGCAACTTCCTGGAAGCGATCAGCAGGGCATAAGCTACTCTCCCCATTTCTAGATACTGCATCTCGGCATCTAACAGATGCTTGCTCACGTAATACGTTGGCCATTGGACCCTATCCTCTTCTCTAATTAAGGCTGCACTGATCGCGAACTGAGAGACGGACAGATACAAGAGGATGATCTCTTGCGGGAGAGGCTTGGACAGAAGAGGTGGCTTCCCGAGGTGTTCTTTAATACCCTGGAATGCCTGTTCGCACTCAGGAGTCCACTTAAACTTTTTATTGGCCCTTAGAACATTGAAGAATGGCAAGCAGCGATCTGTTGCCCTCGATATGAAGCGACTTAGTGCCACTATTCGCCCATTAAGGCTCATGACTTGCTTTTTGTTGGTTGGGCTTTTCATATTGAGGAGAGCTTGGATTTTCTTGGGGTTGATCTCTATTCCCCGTTGGTTAACCATGTATCCCAGGAATTTTCCCGAGGATACTCCGAATGAGCACTTGAGGGGGTTTAGCTTCATTCTGTATTATCAGAGGATGTCGAACATCTTAGCGAGATGCGCAATGTGATCTGAAGCGACATGCGACTTGACCAGCATGTCATCTACATAGACCTCGATCAATTTTCTGATCTATTCGGAGAACATTCGGTTAACCAACAGCTAGTAAGTTACGCCAGCGTTCTTGAGGCCGAAGGGCATAACTCTGTAGCAGTACAGCCCCCGATCTGTAACAAAGGATGTATGCTCTTCGTTCAGCGCGTACATCATAATTTGATTGTATCCCGAGTACGCGTCCATAAAATTCAGCAGCTCGTGCCCTGAGATGGCATCCATGAGCTGGTCGATCTTGGACAGGGGAAAGCTATCTTTTGGGTATGCCTTGTTTAGGTAGGTGAAGTCGACGCAGGTCCGCCATTTGCCATTAGGCTTTTTTACTAGAACTGGGTTGTTAACCCAGGTCGGTTAGAGCGCTTCTCGAATGTATCCATTTCAAAGGAGGTTATCCACCTCAAGTTTTAAGGTAGCATATCGCTCTGGATCCATCGCTCTTCTCTTTTGGTGAACCGGCTTGGTTTCACTGACGATGTTCAATGCATGGCAAATAATATCCGGGCTAATCCTGACTATATCCACATGTGACCATGCGAACACATCGATATTCTCTCTGAGAAAGCTGGTCAGTTCGGTGGCGAGCTGGGGGTTGAGATTGCTCCCAATCCTTAACACTCTGCTCGGCTTGCTCTGGTCGACCGATACTTCAGACAGATCCTCAACTGGCCCACTGGAAGGGCATTCCAGAATACGAGGATCTATATTATCCTCAGTTGGGCTAGGCTGTGGCTCTATCCGGCTGATCGCCATTGCCTATCGAGGAATGCCGCACAAGATGTCTTTCCCTTTGCACGCCATCTCACTGCTTTCACATAACAGTCGCAAAATGCGCGCTGAGATACGCTGACTTCCCCTATCCCCATTGGGGTGGGGAACTTCATCTTCATATGATATATCGAAGTGACTGCCTTGAAGTTTCTCAGCAGAGGTCGCCCTAGGATACCATTAAAAGTGGATGGGCAATCCATTACCAAGAATTCAGTTACCTTGGTCACTTTGTCAAAGTCACCCAGCGTGACTGGAAGCAAGATCGTTCATTTGGGGATCAGGTGGTCTCCTATAAAACCATATAGAGGGATCGAGGCGGGCTTCAGGTCAGCCTCGTCCAAGTTCATTCTTTCGAAAGCTGTTTGGAACAGGATGTTCACAGCACTTCCGTTATCCACCAACATTCTGTAGACGTTATGGCGCCCTATTAGGGACGTGATCACAAGCGTGTCATCGTGGGGATGATGCAATCGAACTGCATCCTTTTCGGAGAAGGTAATTTCCTCTTCCCTGCGGACCTTTTGTGGTCGCCGCATTGTGTTCATCACACTGATAGGGTCGTGATGGGCTGCGCGAGCATACCTTTCCTAGGCACCTCACGAGTTCCCCGTGAGGTGCGGTCCTCTAAAGATCAAATTGACGCTGCATTACCTTTGCGATCACGTCGCTTCTTTCCTGGTTCCCCTTGATTTTTCTCTTGTGCGGGAGTGGAGTCATCAATATATTTCTTAAAATGCCCCTGCTTGATGAGGTCTTCGATTGCCTGTTTGAGAGCTCGACACTCATCGGCGTGATGCCCATTATCCCGATGAAAGCGACAGTATTTTTTAGTATTTCTGGCTGATTGGGGATTTTTCATGGGCTCAGACTCTCCGAGCAGGTTGGCTTCTTCCGACTTGTCAAGAATAGCCGATATAAACATATTCAAAGTCGTATACTGATTTCTGTTGTGATCGTAATGAGGAACGGGAGCATAAGACTTTTTGGGCTCATAGCGAGGTTTCTTTCCTTTTCGTTGATCGTCAGTAGCCTATCTGCGATCAACTCTCCTACTTTCCTCTCAACCAGATGCACTACCTAAAGCGCCGGGGTCACGGCGATGGAGCGCTGCCACGAAATTTTCAATATGGAGGTACTTTTCCGCAAGGTTATAGAAGCGGGTGAGGGAAACATCATCCTCAGCCTGTAACTCTTTCCATAGGTCGGTCTGTGGGTGAACTCTAGCTATGATGAGAGTCCGAACAGACTCTTCGGGAGTGTGAGCTACCTTATTAAGCTCTCTGTGGAATCGATCGATGTACGATTGGATGGATTCATCCATCTCTTGCCTTATATTGCTGAGGTAGCTCAAAGGCATTGAGAACTTTTAGTTTGCTTGGAAGTGCCTTAGGAGCGTTATGCTCATTTGAGGCCACGAGCTGATCAATCCCGCTGGGAGTGACCTGAACCATCGTTTGGCACAAGAGGTTAGAATTACTGCTAAACAATGACACTTCGCTAAATCTGAAACCTGGTGAAGCTCTATCAGGTCGTTGAATTTATACAAGTGATCTTGCGGATCATAATTTCCATCGAACGCTTGCATGTCGAGCATTCTAAATCTTGATGGGAGTGGGGCGGCTAACACTATCGGAGAAAAGAGAGACGCTGATGCGACATGCCCTTACTCATTTTGCTGAGCTCTTAGCTAGTCTAGAGCTCATTGCATCTCCTCAATCTGGGGTAGTGGAGCTATCTAAGGATTGCTTTTGCCTATGCGAGTTCGACCCTCGCGGTTACGATTGAGGAAAGTCCGGAGATCGGATTCCTCTTCGCCTTGGTCGACAGTTCCGGCTGCTCTTGGCACACGTTGGCTAGAGCCGTGTGATGGTGATGAATGGTGCGGGGAATTTTCACGACCTCCACGGTGGTACAAACCGCCCCGCAGAGTGTGGGAACCTCCCGCACGACTATGGTCAGGATTGTTTCTCTGGCGGTGATGAGAATTGCCCCGCCCAACACTTTTATGGGGGTGTTCATGTGACGTGGCGTGGGACAGCTTGGGCTGCGACCTTTCACCGAGTCTTAACGCCACAGGTATTCTACTCGGGACTTGGTCGGTGTTCACCGGCCCTTTGGAGCCTTTAAGCCCGTTTTTCGCCACTTGCTTACCCTTGCTTCGATGCCCTTTCATGCGACCTATAGGCTTTTTTGGCGGTTGTACCGCCCCAGCTGATTCGGGTCGCACGCCTTAGTCCAAACAGTTCAATCTTTGTTTGACTGTTTGGAGAGTGTTGTTGAACCTCTCCAGGTAGCTCATAATGGCAGGGTCAAGTTGTGAACTTGATGGGATATCCCCCGTAGCATTTTGCAGAATCGAAGGTACCTTGGGAGAGGTGTCCTCCTGTACTTGGGGGATCTCCTGAGCACCCTGGTCGGTTCACTCAGGTTTAAGTCGGTGGGCTATTTGTTGTTGTAGGACCAGTAAGTTAGAGATTCTCCTGATGAAGGACGAATACTAAATCAGGCCCTCCTTCTAGCGCCAAACTGTTGATCCGTGATTTTGACACTAACCAAACGCACATGTGAAATGCTAAGCTGGTCCAGAAGACACGTGGCTGAGAGAATGAGAGTAAAAGCAACAGAGAACAGAGTTTAAAGTGGTTCGGATGCTCAAAGAAGTGAATCCTACGTCCACTGATTTTGTATTAATAATAATGGTCAGGTCGTGTTCAGCGGACTGACTTACAAATGATTACATGAGAGAGAGAATGCTATTTTTCTTTAGAGAGATTAGCTAATCCCCCAAATGAGAGAGGAGCTCTCAATTTATAGCGAGATGGATTAAGGTTATGATTACTAAATCTATGAGTTGGTGGGATTATCCATGCAAATCCTTCTTTATTTTCCATTGCCCACCTTCTAGAGTGATTTACGCGATTTGGTACAGGGATTAGACACGTGGAATCGCTATAGCTCTTGGCCGGTCTGACGTGCACCCAATGCCCTGACACGAGCATGCCGTCCCTGTCATTGTATGACGTGGCTGCCTCTGACTGGCTATGGGCCTACCTAAGCTCTGACTTTTTATGCTGACTGGGTCTTGCATCAGCCCTACTTCTTCAGGCATAACAAATTGTATTCTCAAAATCCATCGAAGACAGTAATAGCAACCAGTTTTATAGCTAGTACACCCGATGATATTCCTGCAACTTTGAAGAGGAATGGAAGCGACAACTCTGCCTCTATAATGGGTGCACTACTCAGGGCTCAAGTCACAATTTGGACTGATGTGGATGGAGTGTAGAGTGCAGACCCAAGAACAGGTTTGTATGGAGCCTTATATATGCTTATCTTGCAAAATCACTCTAATGTTTGGATATCTTCTTAGAACTTTAAGAAAACATTACTATTAGGTTATATCGTAATGTGAAGAGCTATCTTCTCTGCAGTTAGCGAAGCTGTGATACTGAGGATATTGTCTTACCAAGAGGCCTGGGAAATGGTGAACTGATTACTACTCATATGTCTGTCAAAGTTGTGTAACTTTCTGACTTACGTTTCTAAATTAAATTCATGTCATTGTGCAGTCATGTTTTGAGGCAAATGTCTTGCACCCTCGCACCATTATCCCAGTAATGCGATATGACATTCCAAAGGGTTTGAAACAATTGACAATTTAGCTCTAATCAACGTTGAGGGGTGAGCATTTCTGCTGCAATTTCCACTGCATGTGAAAGATGAGGATTATAAATTGGATACATACCAAATCGTCTTGCATTAAAATTCAAAACTAAAAAATTATGGAATTAATTTCAGTCTGATCCAAATTCAAAAAATCTGCAATTAGTTTCAAACTCCAATAATCTGAGAAAAATACATACAAAGATATGAGATTGTAAAATGCTTAACAAAAGGAGAAATTTAAAAATAGCTGTTGGTATGGTCTGTCCTCCCCCAAGTTAAGTTATGAAGCTATATGCTCTTTCATACACGGCACCTCAATAAGTATTGAACTTTTTCTTTTGGCAGGCAGCAGTTCTTAAGGAAGAATTTAACATTGACTTGCGTGTTATGGGAATTACATGCTCCAGGAATACGCTGTTGAGTGACTCGTAAGTTTTAAGATTTATATGGATATTCCTAGGGGTACGATATCATATTTCAGAAACAATATTGTGACTTTGCTCTTCCTTCTGTGAATTAATAACTGTTCATATAATACAAACTTTTTTTTCTTGGTTGGTCGTTAGGAGTTCAATTTGGGTTTGTATGGGGGGATGGGTTGATTAATCAAACTGCTTGTTTTATTCATTATAAGCATATTACTCTGCAGCCTATGGACTTATTGATCTTCCATTATAGGGGCATTGACTTGTGGAGATGGAGAGAGCTATTAAAGGTGAAAGAAGTAGCCGACCTCACATGTGCATTGGAATCATTTCTTCCCAAATACGGTTTTGGTCGATTGTACAGCTGACTCACATGTTGCCAGTTGTTACCATGATTGGTTGTGTAAAGGGATTCATGTGATCACACCAAACAAAAAAGCGAATTCTGGGCCTCTTGATCAAGTAATGTTAACTTTGGCCAAGTCATTTGGATATTATAATTATAACAATAATATGATAATTATGAAGTCCTAATTCTGGACGAGTTAATGTCTTGGTCCACCTTTCTGTTAACATAGAAGACGATAATTCGGATTGCATAATCAACTCTTCTATAAGATTATTTGTCCTTGCTTGAATCTTGTTGTTTGTCGATCCTTTTGGTGGCTGATGTAATTTCCACGTCAATCCAGTATTTAAAGCTGAGGGCCCTTCAACGGAAATCCTACACACACTACTTTTTGAAGCAACTGTTGGCGCTGGTCTTCAAAATCATTAGCACTTTATGTAGACTGCTTGAAACTGGGGACAAGATATTGCGCACTGAAGGCATTTTCAGGTCAGGCATAGTTACTTTGTTGGGTAGCCCGAAACAGTCATGCTTACAAAACACGAAGTTGGTCGAGCATCTAAAATGCATGTTGCTTTACATAAGTAACTTGCACAAGCCTTAACACTTGATTTATTGTTACTTTGAGTTATCTATCTAACAACTTTATAGGCACACAAAATTTCAGTGAGGTGGTGGCCAAGGCAAAAGAAGCAGGTTATACTGAATCAGACCCTAGAGATGATCTATCTGGAACGGACGTTGCATTATTTCTTAGTTATGTTATTTAAATGTGCATTAAAGTTCATAAGGGTGGTTTTTTTTTTTTTTTTTGGTGCCACCACTATGAGCAATTCCCAAATGCCAAAAGACAGTTAAGACATATTGTCGCCATACTATAACAGCCTCATTGTTAAGGGATCTATGGCAAACTTTATTTGATGACTGATCACTGATGAGTTAGCGAGCTCACCTTTTTTGTGATATTTATCTGATTTATCATTTAAAAAACGATTCTTTATGTATTACGTAGTACCACTCTGGTCCAACCAGATGTTATGGTTGAATCAAACTATTAATGATATTTATTGCCTCTGATCTCTTTGGTAGTTATGTGATTGCTAATCAAATATGGGACGATCGTAAAGGCATGCTATCTATTTGGAATAGGCCAAACAGTGACTATATTATACCGCTTCTATATGTATTTATTCCATGCCTCCATGCTGAATCCATTTAGATGAGAACAGAGTCATAAAATGAATTTCTTTCTGCAGGTGATAATTCTTGCTAGAGAATCTGGTCTGAATCTGGAACTTTCTAATCTCCCTGTTCACAGTCTTGTGCCCGAACCTTTAAGGGTAAGACATTTTTCTCAATTCCATATTGGATTAAGGAAGAAGTTCATCTTCAATGTGATGTTCTAATTTTTGGCCGCAGGCTTGTGCATCTGCCGAAGAGTTCATGAAGCAATTACCGCAATATGACCAAGAACTGTCCAAGGAAAGACAAGAAGCTGAGGATGCATGAGAAGTGAGTTTTGTGTAAAACAGTGTTGGAAGTTTGACCTTTCAGTAGAGCTAGACTCAGATTTCCTAATTACAATACCTCAAAATTGAGTCTGAATCATGGTTTAAATTCTAATCAGTCCCTAAAAAGTTAAAGAAGTAAGCTGGGCGCACATTTTTAATCCTGTGGAAAATAAATGGCCCTACAATCTTAGAGAATACAATACTTTTGAACAACATATTATGACTCCCTAGACAGAAGAATTCTGAAAAGTTTGAGAAAATTTTTTAGTTCTTCTGGAAGTAGGTCTTAATATATGATCACAAATTATGGGGTGGTCCCTCCTTTTTCTGGAGCCAGTTTACAAGAATAAGTTTCGCTTTTTTTTTTTTTTTGCATAACGTGTAAGATCTTGTCTCTGCTTCTAATGTGTATTCTCAGATTCTGAGCTACATTGGAGTGGTGGATGCTGTCAACCAAAAAGGTATGATGCAGTTCCGAAGATACAAGAAAGGCCATCCATTTGCACAGCTCTCTGGTTCTGATAATTTCGTAGCTTTCACGACAAGAAGGAAAATAGTGTTAGATTAGTTTTGGCAATGTAGTCTTTTGTTTTGATTTCTGCCCAAGTCGCGTGGCTGATGCTAAATGTATGCTCTTGATCTTGATAACGTATATCTGGAAATACACTTTATATATATATATATATATTGCCATCTGACAAAGTGATGTGTGAACACAAACTTTGCACTATTCAAACACAATTTAAGCCTCTTTTTCTACAGTTATGGTACTTAAATTGTTCTCCTGCATCAAGTGAACAAGAGTACAAAGTGTATTTGTTAGAGGATTTGCTTTAGCTAAAATGCGTCTCCTTAGGTTGGTTCAAGATTTGAATTTAACTAAGGAAGACATGAGGAATGAAACCTACGTGGCTTATGAGAAAGAACGTTATAATCAAAGAAGTCATTAACAATAATTACTTCAGCCGATCACTGGCCAAACTCAAAGTCTGATATAAACTTCATTTGTGTTTCTCAATTAAATGAATCAAGTCAACTGAAAAGTCTGATAACAGTTGAATGGTTTTTTCCCTGTTATCTTTGGACCAATATTGCAAGTTTTAGTACTTATATCACCAGAAGCAATTAAGCAAGTTAAACTAGGAGATCTCCGAAAGCTCATGAATCTGCAGAAACTCCTCATTGAAGGTTTTAAGTGTTTTGCCTACATCAAAATTCCAAAACTTTAAATTAGATAAAGAAAATTCAATATCATCACTATCCAGACAAATTCAAATAAACGTTTCCACGTCAAATAGATTATGTGAATCTGGGAAAAAACTAATAACAAAGTTAAAAGATCTTTCTTTCAGTTAAAAAAAAAAAAAAAAAAAGAAAGCCCACAACTTGTCAAAGAGGGGACAGTAATAGTCTTCCTATTCAAATTTTATTCTGATAAATTTGAAATTATTATTTGCTTATATAGAATTACATATATATAAAAAATTAACTTCACTTGGAAGCATAGCAAAAAGCCATAGATGAATCTCCAGAACAGAGGAAATAAATATTATATTTGGGAGAGAGAGTACAGAAAGATTTACATTTGAACGTTGTCAGAACCAACTCAATAAACAATTTAAACATTAATATGAACTTAATAAGAAAAAAAGAATGAATCCCGATTCATATAACCAAGTTCAGCCGTTTCCATAGCCATAATCTTTCATGGGATTTCTTGTTGCGTGAATAGTAAAGGAGAGGGCCAGAGCCTCAGAGTAAGAGGGTACAGAGTCAGGTCATCGTCAAGATTCTAATTTACATTGAATCAATGTTATATCACTATGACAAAGAACTTGTTTGGACGAGACGATAAGCGAGGGCATCATAAGAAGTAAAAACAAATGATACCGATGGAAAAAAAAAAAAAGATGTGGCATAACCATTCAACCCAAGACATTTAACCTAAGAATCCAAGCAAAAGGAAATCTTAAGAAGATAAGACGTTATAGAAAACTTACCAGGAAAAAAAAAAAAAAAAAAAAAGGGAAGGAAGTAAGGAAGAAAGATAGGAACTTATTTACCTTGAGCTGGATTCACCACCGTAGGAATGTTCAATTTTCAATTTCTTGGACTCTGGTTTCTCTTCCCTTGTCGTTAAGAAGATAAGACGTTATAGAAAGGAAAAAAAAGGAAAAAAAATGAAAGGAAGGAAGAAAGATAGCAACTTATTTACCCTGAGCTGGATTCGCCACGGTAGAAATGTTCAACTTTCACTTTCATGGACTCTGGCTTCTCTTCCCTTGTCGTTAACTCTAAGGATGGACCCCAAACTCCACACTTTTTCACGTTGCAACAACCTAATTTTTCAATATTTAAATTCTCAACATAAAATCGGATGGTCATCTCACAATATTTGTGATTTTCAATACTGTGCGACCCAGAGAACTTCAAAGCATTATCAGATCCCAGGAATACGTGATCTGAGTCCACATTGTCAGGTCCATTACCATAGTCCCATCCCCTCAAAGTTCCCTGGAACAAGTCCATTATACCATTTTCCCTTGTGAGCACGCAGTCAAAGCCAACCACCAAACCCTCGCCTTCATTATGATAGTTTCGAAACCCCACAACAACACAGATGAGAAGAGAATTCAAGTCACTAGAGCAAAGATTTGCTTGTTTCTCCAGAGTTATAAAAGATCCTATTCTTTGAAAGTTGAACCACTCTGGGATTTCCCATCCAGGGAAACAGATACAACCACTAGCCATTTTTGAAACAGCAAATCTCTGTACAAAAAGTAAAAAAATGAAGTCAATCACTTATAACATTGGTAAACGTTAACATATATCATTAACAATTTTGTTTTTCTGACTAAAGTAATGAAAATCATATGAAAAAAGAAAGACCGAGGAGACCTTTTAGCCTTTCTCAACAATACATACCTTTCCAAAAAGATAAATATTTGGTGACGATCCAAAATCTTCAATATTTTTACTGAGGGCTAAGAGATCCAGTTTGAAGCAATTGCTGAAGTTGACTTTTATGCTTTGAGTAATATGTCCAATGAAGAAAACTGAAAATTTTGATGGTGCTTCCAATGCTGTGCAATTGCTTGCATCTATATTTTCTAATTTACTTGGCAGCTCTGGTAGGATTTCAAGCCTCTTGCAATATCTTAGGTCAAGATAAGATAACTTGGACAGTTTTACAATGCTTGTCGGAATGCTCTTAAAGAAGTTTCTGCCAAGAAGTAAACTTCTTAGTGTGGATAACTGACCAAGATTGTTTGGCAATTCCTCAATACCACAGCTTGTCAGATCTAATTCTTCTACACAGCGCAAATTTAGAATGGATGTTGGTAATTCTCGCGTAGGTACCCTCTGTGCTTTAAGCACCCTCAAAGCTTCTAAATTTCCCATGTTATCAGGCAATCCATGAAGTTTTGAACACCCTGAGAGATTGAGATGTTCAAGAGATTTTAACTCGCAGATATTGCTTGTAACACTCTCAAGCATTGAGCAGTCTTTAAGATTCAATATAACTAGTCCGGATAAATTCTCTATTGACGACGGCAACTCCTCTATTGCAGTTTCATCTAAATATAGCTCTTTCATATTCCAAGAGATCTGTGGAAACTTCTTAAGATTTGAGCACCCAGAAAAGATAGCTTTTTCGAGAGATTCTAGATGAATACCTGTTGGAAGACTACCAAGGCTTTTACATTGCCTTAGATTTAAGATAAGAAGCTTATAATTGAGACCATAAATGGATGAGGCAATCTCACGCAAACTTGTACAACCTTCTAAAATCAAATTTTCAAGATTTGGGGTCAATGAGAGATCTTGAATCCTTAGATGTTTAGAGAAACTGAGATCAATATGTTTCAAATTATGAAGCTGTAAATAGGAAATAAATAATCAGTAACACATATTAGTATCTTTGATATTGAGAACTTAAGAAAGAAATATNTTGCTTGGAACACTCTCAAGCATTGAGCACCCAGAAAAGATAACTTTTTTGAGAGATTCTAGACGAATGCCTGTTGGAAGACTACCAAGGCTTTTACATTGCCTTAGATTTAAGAAAAGGAGCTTATAATTGAGACCATCAATGGATGAGACAATCTCACACAAACTAGTACAACCTTCCAAAATCAAATTTTCAAGATTTGAGGTCAATGAGAGATCTTGAATTCTTAGATGTTTAGAGAAACTGAGATCAATATGTTTCAAATTATGAAGCTACAAATAGGAAAGAAATAATCAGTAACACATATTAGTATACATGATATTGAGAACTTAAGAAAGAAATATCGGAATATTAATATCACTACATTACCTGGGCACCAGACCAAAGTTGTTCAATATTGCTATGAGGCATGTCAAGTGCAACAAGGTACTCCGGTATAAAATTTGGCTGCAATGATTTCAATGGACATCCATGCCAAGACAAGTATCGTAGATCAGTGGCAACAGAATTAAGCCCGTGAGAAACATGCACTTTATTGATATTATTCACTTCATTTAACGCGTTATGTAGTTTAAAGAATCTCAGTTGATCCATCACTCCTAAAGCAGAAGGTTGTAAGTTTATGATCTCCCCTTGTCCAGACATGTCTAAACATATGCCTTCGATTGCATTAGATATCTGATACAAGGGAAAATGATACTGAGGAATGAGCTATAACGTATTTAAGAGTTTATTTACATGAATAATATATTTTTTTTTCGACTTCCTTCTAAGATGATTAAACATAAGCCAAAACTCATCCAAGCTAATGCAAATAGGAAAAGTGGAAACATAATTCTCAAAAGCAATATTATATTAGATCTCATAGGCATAAAATATCAAATTAGAATTTATATAATGTGCTTGACACTTACCTTATTTTTTTCTAATACTCCGTAGATATCCTTATGGTACCATAAACGACTATGTTTACCAGGATCTATTATGGATTCCTATCGAACAGTTTCCCAACCCGTTTCTTGAAGCAAATCATGCATCGTTATCTTGTTATCCTCTGATATAGTTATGAGACACTTATCAATGAGAACACTTAATGCAATTTCAGCCTCCCAGTCACAAGCATTCAAAAAGTCTACCACAAAATCCTTACTCTCTCCTTTAAGGAAACATGCAATATCTAGAAATATGCGCTGTTCATCATCATGTAGATCATCATAACTTATTTTTAGTACCTTGTGAATATCCCTATGAGGAATTATTTTGAATTTTTTTAATGCACTTTCCCAAACTTCTTTTGACTTGCCAAGTAAGTAATAACCTAACACTTTAATAGCTAATGGAACACCTTTAGTATATTTTACTACCCTATTTGACAAGTCACCATTATCCATGTTGGGACCATTTTGCCGAAAAGCATACCAACTAAAAAGCTGAAGAGCTTCATTCTTAAGTAGCCCTTTCATCTTGTATATATTAATGTCATCCGCTCCACAATTTTGAAGCACTTGTTTGTCCGTTGCTGTTATAATTATTCGACTTCCTGGACCCAAGCAATTAGTATTGTCAATTAAAGATTCTACTTGCCCTATAGTAGTCACATCATCAAAAACAATGAGAACTTTTTTACGATCAAGCCTTCCTTTTGTGAAGCTGACATGATGCTTTAATATAGTAGAAAGAAGTTCTTGCCGCATTGAAGTTAGTCCACAAGGCCTCATTGATTCTTCCCTAATATTTCTAGCAAAGTATGAACCTTCAAACTGATTGCTTATTTTGTCAAATACACTCTTTGCAATAGATGTCTTGCCTATACCACGCATTCCCCAAATTCCTACAATGTGAACAATTCCCAACCTAATTTGCAGTAAAGATTCAATTTTTTGAATGATTGATTCTACTCCAACCAATTTCTTGTCATTATTATTTGGGGACATGAAATTTAAGAACTTCAAAATATCTTCCATAACTATATTTGCAAGACCAAAATCATCCCTAAGAAAAATGAAAAAAAAAAAAATTGTTAAAAATGTAGTAAACCGTTAAGAAATGAAAGAAAAAGTCAATTGAAGCTTACCTATGCAACATTATTCAAAGAAAATTCTTAGGTGCAGGCATCTTGAAATTTTTTATATATGGACCTACGGTTAAGTGACTAATATAATGTTGAGTCTTCATTTATTAGCTTAAGTTTTAAGGTGGGATGGCAATTTAACATGGTATGAAAGCTAAAGGTCTAAAGTTCAAATCTTCACATTCAATTGGATAAAATAAAAAATAAAAAACAATCCACAATTAATGTTGAGAGGCCTATTGGACTAATATAATGTTGAGCTCTTAGCATGTTAAAATATTTCAGTATTCAAGTTCTAACAAACATGTAAAATATTTTGCAAAAAGTAAGTTAGTAACTAGCTACTTAATTTGTGAATTTTAATGTAAGTAAAGAGTATTTTTTATTAGGCATTGAAAAAAAAAAAGTCTTCTTCAGTCCAATGAAATATATATGGAATCTCTCTTAAACTACTTGATATATAATGTGAAAGTTAAAATCAGCTAAACAGCAAGAGTACTAAATTGAAGGGTAGAGTATTACGATCTCTGCTTTGACCTGCCAGATAGGTTGGCTGCGTCTGTCAAAGCATTCTTCCATGTCTGAATCTTGTCTTTAGACTGTTCTTCTGTCATTTGTAGCTTCTCTAACTTCTCCTCATCAAAACTTTCTACAAGCTTGGAAAATCCATCTCCAAAAATTTCAGTTTGATTCCTTACTTCTGATGGATTTATGCGATAGAAAACTGGTATTACCACCTGTTTTTTTGTTTTCTTGCACTCCAGGATCTTCACAAGTTCTTCAAGACACCATCTTGAAGATGCATAACCTTTCGAGAAAATAATAACTGAAATCATTGATTCTTCAATTGCACTCATAAGAGATGACGAAATCTCCTCCCCTGTTTTAAGTTCATCATCAATGAAAACGTTTATACCTCTACTCTCCAAAACTCCATGTAAAGTGCTGGTAAATGTGGTCCGGGTGTCCTCGCCACAGAAACTGAGGAAAACATCATGCTTCCTCACTTCAACAGCCGTGGAAGAAGAAGAAGAAGCCATCGTACTTGATAGACTTTCAAAAATGAAGCAGCACCATCTCAAGAAGCAATACGAAAAGTTTTATCATAAAAGTGTGATTGCCTGATCTGCTATCTCGAACCTTCCACAAAGTTTAATTAATTATTTCTTATCTCTTAGTGTTTGATTGAAATTTCTCGCATTTTGACCTCCCAAAAGATTTATTTGCCGCGTGGGAATCTACTCCCACATTTCTATAACATATTTAATCTCTTTAATCTTTGATAAGTTAAATTATAAAATGCTAACAACTTTCGGCGAACCTTTCCCCTAGTTCGATGAACTTTTCTCTTGACACCATGATCATTTCAATAATACCGTTTATCGAGAAAATTTAACTGGCCGGTCATCCCAAGTTTTTATTTAACAAAATAGCCTTGAAAATATTTTTCATTTTTTTTTTTTTAATTTAGAGAAGCTGATGTGGCACAGTTAGGATCCATTAAACATGTAAAATGGGTTAAAATGAAAAGATTAAAACATATAAGGACAAAAATAATTAATGAAAGTTTTTAAAATTTGAAATTTGAAAAAGAGTCCCATCCATTCAAATTGCTTAATCGAAACCGATTAAGGCAAAAATCGATTTCTTTAATCCGTTAACGTATTCTGTGCAATTTCTAGCAATAACAGTCCACATTCCTGCAAATTTTCACACCCAAATTCAATCCTAAAGCTTCTTCCTTTCTTAAAACCATGGCTGACATTGACAATGAGGAGGAAAACCCAACGCCTCTTCGAATCGTAGAGTCTGGCGGCGCAAGCAGTTCAATGGCTGCTTCGGTGGATCCTCCAATTAGTGAAGGTGTTCCAGCAGTGGAGACGACGACGGCACAACAAGAGAGAGAACAGGAGCAAAACAGTTTTGAAGAGGAAGAGGAGGCCGGCCAGAATTCAGGCCAGGAAGAGGAGTCCGGCGAGAGTTCAAGCGAGGAAGAGGAGGAGGCTGCCGAAGAAAAGGTATTTGTACTTGTCCCCTTGCTCTGTATTGTTACTTAAGCGATCCTAAATCGCTTAAGCGATAATGTCCGAGGCATAATGAACATCTGATGAGACCTAAGATCGCTTAAGCGATCTTTTGTATCGCTTAAGAGATTGATGGCTTTTACTCTTGGTCACTTAAGCAATTTAGGATCGCTTAAGTGATATAAAAGATCGCTTAAGCAATCTTAGATTTGGTAGATGTTGATTCTGCCTTGTACAAGATCTCTTAAGCGATCTGTAATCGCTTAAGCGATCAAGAGTAAAAGTGATGAATCGCTTTTACTCTTGGTCGCTTAAGCATTTTAAGATCACTTAGGCGATCTCTTCCGAGGCAGAATCAAATCTGCCCAGATCTATGATCATCGCTTAAGCGATTCTTCGCTTTTACTCTTGGTTGCTTAAGCGATTTAAGATCGCTTAAGAGTAAAAGTGATGAATCGCTTAAGCGATACAAAGGATCGCTTAAGCGATTATAGATCTGGGCAGATGTTGATTTTGCCTCGTATAAGATCCGTTAAGCGATCTGTAATCGCTTAAGCGACCAAGAGTAAAAGTGATGAATCGCTTTTACTCTTGGTCACTTAAGCGATTTCAGATCGCTTAAGAGTAAAAGCGACGAATCGCTTAAGAGTAAAAGCGACGAATCGCTTAAGCGATATAGAATATCGCTTAAGCGATCCTAGATCTGGGCAGATGTTGATTCTGCCTCATGCAAGATCTCTTAAGCGATCTGAAACCACTTAAGTGATTTCAGATTGCTTAAGAGATCTTGTATAAGGCAGAATCATCTGCCCATCGCTTAAGCGATTCTTCTGGAGTGTATTTTGTTTATATTTGATTTGGTTTAATTTTTTTGCTGATATTTTGTTTATATCGATTGTGCAGATTTTCCGGAGCATAAACTATATAGAGTACGGGTTGGAGTATGTAAGCGATATGATTTCGTACTTCCCTATGAGGGTGACAGTGAGGCCAACTTGGGATGTTTTAACGAGAATAACGTGGATTTTAGGGATAGTGAGGAATGGCGAAAGGAGATTTAAAGAGACTTGTTTAAGTCAATTTTGGGATATCGACACAAAATGGAAAAAGACATTCTGGGGGTCAGGAGTGCATTATATGTTGCTGCACTCAATAAAAAGCAACAAAAAGCATGAAATTTGGTTCGTGGTGGATGGAAAGCCACTACGTTTTGGGATGATGGAATATGCGTTGGTGACTGGCTTAAGATGTGGGGAATTGCCAGGTGAGGTTGAGGAAAAAAGAATAAAGGACCGTACGGCAGCCAAAAGGTTGGCTAACAAGGTTTTTGCGGGGAACACGTTTATTAAGGCACAGGAATTAGAGGACAGGTTAAAAAATGGTGAGTTTAACGATTCAAAGACGTTCAAACTGTGCTTGGTATTGTTCCTACATTCGATCCTAATGGCTGGTGACTCAACAAAAGCCGTTGATATTGATTGGGTGAAGTTTGTAAGCAACTTGAACTTCTTTAATGCTTATCCGTGGGAACGAGTATCATTTAATCGAACCATTGAGTCCCTGCAAGCAAAAGACCTGGCGTTAAAGCACTCCCAATGGGCCGAGAAGAAAAGACCGGCGACGTACAATTTGTTTGGCTTCCCATGGGCAATGCAGATAAATATTAATAGCTTTTGTTATATTTTTTTTAATATATGTGTTTGAATTATGATATGGACTGTTTTTTTACAATGTAGGCTTGAATGTATGAGGTTATCCCTGTCCTGGCTAAGGCAGGGGGGAGGATTAGGGTTTTGGTTGTGCAACATACATTTCTTAGGATGTTGCGGTGGCACGACCAGAAGTGTACCCATTGGGATTATGAGCAAATAGAGATTGAAATTCAATCAGCTCGGATAAGATTAAAGGATTAAGCTTTTGAATATGCACTTGCTTTAAAATGTCGCTTAAATCTGATTGATTTTGTTTCTTATTGCAGGGGGTTGTCCGTCCCTTCCTCACCGCTATTGGTGGTGAAGCGCAACAGCACTATGTCACATCTTTCCGAGCACTGGAGGATCAAAGGGATGAAGGGATAGACCACTGACGCAGGAGCTACAAGGGGTCACACATGTGAGGGTCGTTGTAGGGCCACTGTTTGAGAATGTGGTTGACGCCGAGGAGGATGAAGCCGCAATCGACGGGAGGGAGAAGGAGGGGAGGGAGGAAGAGGTTTGTATGCCTCAGCAAACCGGTACAACAAGTACCGCTTTGCCGAGGCGTCGGGGTCAGGAGAGTGAGGTGGTTGACCTCATAAACAGTTTGTTTGATATAGTTTTACAACAACTGTTTATGGTAGGTTTGATAAGATGGAAAAGCAGTTGAAAAAGGTGGAGGAGAAAGTGGATAAGGTGGCAGAGAAAGTTGTTAGGGTGGAGGATGAAGTTGGTAGGATTCAGGAGGAAGTTAGTGGAGTATTGAAGGCGGTTGAAATGCAACCTGGGCTGAAAAGAGAGAGCCGAAAGAGCAGGTTTGTGAAATCGCCTTACACCATACTAACACGTGGAATTAAGAGGAAAACAAAGAAACAAATTGAGGAAGAAGCAAAAATTTATGTGGTTAAAGAGGTTGCTGGAGGAAGTGGTGCAGTTATAATGGAGGAGGTTGAGGCGGGAGGCGAAGGTAGCGGGGATGTACAAATGGAGGAAAGGGGAGGAAGCGGGCAAGCAAAAATGGAGTCCACTGTCGATTTGTATAGGCCAATAGAGGAGGAAAAGAAAAAACCCTTCTATGCCTATTACAATGAATCCGAAAGTGATGCACTTGTAAAGTGTAAGACCGGGGATTATTCTCGGGATTGGTTTGAAAAGATTTTGACGTGGGCAGCTGGCTTCACGACTCGGTGAGTTATTTTAGCTTAATTTTCCTTATTTTTGCTTATGTTTTCCATGAGGTATTGTATACTTATCATTTTGTTTTTATTTGATGCAGCACATCGATGGGGTATTGGCACTGATGAGGTTGTGACAAACCAGCAATGGTGATCTACTGTATCTCGATTGTGCCATCACTGATGTGGCCGTTGGCTAAACACTGGTATCGACATATCGCAATTTATTGAAAAAAGCCATTGGTACATCTGTAGCAAAAGGAGCCAAACGAAAACGATCGGGCACAAAAGACTTGGACTGCGTCCTTAATGATTTTAAGTTTGATGATAGGATGATGCAGTATGTAATGGGGGACAAGCCCAAATATGGCCACAGTTGGGCAAAGGTTAAAAGTGTCTACTGCATCATCCTGGTCAAGGAAATGCATTGGATAGCAGTCGTTGTGCTCTTAGAGGAGAGGTTACTGAAGATCCTTGATTACAACCCAACAATTTGTCGAGATAGGCAGTTGGAGGCTGAGTTGGAGCCACTATCCATGTTGTTCCCGCGGCTGTTACGTGACAGCGAGATGTTTGAGCACCTCGGTGATGAAGCATTGATGGGAAAGTGGCCACTCAAGCGCGTTCTCGTCCCAACAAATGAATCAAGGTAAATTTTGTATAAAACTAAATTACATAATACAATTATTCTATAAGCTGATTCTAATGCTAATGTCTTCTTCCTATTGCAATGCTGATTGTGGGGCATATCCCCTAAAATTTATTAAGTTTGACATGACCAACACCGCAATGGATGGATTGGATGACGAAACAATGACCATCTTTCGGGAGCGATGGGCTGTTGAGTGCTTCCATGGGGAATGGATCTATTTTGAGTGACCACAACCCAATCAAAACGTTTGGAACTTGGACTTTGAATTTTGCAGTTTATGTGATGTTGATGTTGATACTTGGATTGTGGTGCTGATGCTGCAGGTGTCATGCTAGTACAGAGCTTTATCGAAATAGACGGACTTAGTGAACTTCTCAATCTTGCACTCCATAACTTGGGTTCGTGAAGAGAGAAAATTTTACTCCCCAGACATCCCAACTTTCCATTTAACAAATTAGCCCTGAAAACCTTTTTGTTTGTTTTTTTTTATTTAGAAAAGCTGACGTGGCTGCAGGTGTACCGGATAATTTTGCAGGTTGCTAGCAAACAATGAGAGGGAAGTTCTCAAACTAGCTTGGGCTGTCAGAGTAGGCTGCCGGCAAGGCATCTGCAATCAAGGCTGGTGGCCAAGAAGAGGCATCTGCAAACAAGGCTGCTGGCAAGGCATGGTACCAAACAATGATCTTAGACAGTGATTATACTGAATTTGAAAACTTCTCAAAGTGGCAGCATCTGCAATCAAGCCTGTTGGCAAGGCATGGTACCAAACAATGATCTCAGACAGTGATTATACCGAATTCGAAAACTTCTCAAAGTGGCTTAGGATTTATTCTGTTTTGGCACTATTATGAATGATTTTAAGTTTAAACTTTCAATTACATTGATGCCTCTTATATTTTGATTTGTGATGGATTATATTGATATAAATGACTTCATTTTGCTGCTTATTCTTTTCGGATTTGGGAGGAAAATGAGTGAGGTCGAAATGTATCACAATCACAATTATTTTGAAATTACCTCTATAAAGACAGATCATTACATAATTAAGGAGAAATGTAGGATTCTTCTCTTTTTCTCATGATCGCTTAAGCGATATATGAGCGACCACATATATCTCTTGTAACAGCCACTACTACTCAAATACTCATAATGAAATACATATGAAATAATATAAAGAAATTGGGCCCAAAATTTTCTTTTTATTAAATATATACATATATTCTTTACAAACATATACATTTTTACACAAACTTATAACGTGTACAAAAACTATTAAAACATGGTGGACAGTGTAACCGCTTCCCCTCGCGTGTCGACGTCCTTCCGACTGCATTCTCACCTGGATCCTGCAAAACATAGGAAAACAACGGGGTGAGCACTAAAACAATGCTCAGTAAGTAAATCCTCTACTCATTCTATCCCCGTAACTCTCTCTCTCTATTCTTTCCTTACAACTTCTCATTCAATTTCTCTTGGTACTTCTATCTCTCTCTCTTCTCTTTCTCTACTCTTAGAACTCTTTTCTATTACCTCTCTTTAGTAAGTCACGACCCCATCTTACTGGGGGCACGTTGGGACTCGCTCTCACTCTACGTGACCTCTACCCATTCTAGCCATCGGCTCTGGTTATGCTGTTTCGGAACCCTTGGCCATGTAGTAATAACTCTCTCTCGGTACTCGGGTATACCCCTCATCCGCATGCACTCTCACGGGCTACACCACTTCTCTATCTGATACTCATGCCGCTCTCTTAATGCGGCGTACATGCTGGAATACTCTACCAATTACTCACGGTTCCCCATCGCACAACCTACTCTATTCTCTTTCTTTAACTCTTAAAGAATTTATACTCAATTCTTTACTAAATCTCAGCTACTTCAAGTGTATAACAAAGGTGTAGAGTTAGCTCATGCTCACTAATGCACTAATGAAATGCCAATACAAGATTTCCTCAAAACAGTCTTTTTGCACAAGTCCACACTAAAAAGACCATAACTTGCATTATCCACCTCGGATTACTACGTTTTGGTCCTCGTTTTAAAACTTAGAAACATGGATATAACTTCTATTTTTTGGTCTCAGCCCAGTTCAATCCTAAGATACCCAAAAATTACTTAGAAAGTTACGGCAGTGACAGGGCAGATTTCACTTAGGCATTTCATCAAACATAATGCATGCATACTTTAATTCTATTTTTGATACCTCTTTACTCCTTTCTTTAACCATCCATTAATGGAGCAAAACTACTCCACAATAATCTAAACATGGCCAAGAAAAACACTTCAAATATTCTACTTAAATTCTTTCTAAATGTAACCAAACTTTACTTGGTTACCACAACTTCATTTCTACTTCTCATGGCTCAAATCTTCTCATCAAAAGCCATCAACTCATCAATAATATCATTCCAACAATCACTCAAGCTCATAAACATAAGCATACATATCTATCATTTGATTGCTTAAACCTTAAGTTGGGTTGGATTTACTTACCTTGTAAAAAGATGACTTCTTTAGCACTTTTCCTTTCCTTTGTTGTCTTGTCTCCTCTCTACAACTCAAACCACAACAAGAACAAGAACCCCAAATAAGACTTCACTACAATTATAAGAAAACTCACATCTAAAGCATGAATCCTTACCTTAGGATGCTTTAGATGAAATCTCTACTCAAAACCCCCTCTTAATTCCCTTAGAAATCTTGGAAGATTGGATGGAGAAAATGAGAGAACTTAGGCAAATGGAAGAGGCGGTGGAATGGATGGACTAAAGGGTTTCTCTACACTTAACCCTTTTTAGTCTTTATAAGCATCATTTCCCATTTTGCCCTTGTCCTTCCTGGGAAATTCCATCTATGTCCTTTGATTCTTTTCAAATACACCCCCATCCAACACAATCTCTACTAAATTTCCTTTCATTTAACTCCCCACTTTTCCTACTAATTAGGGGTAGAATGGTCATTGTGCCCCAAAGAAGAATTCTCTAGAAAACTCAAGAAACTTTGTATATGCTCGTCGTCGCGGCAGAAGACTTCCGTCGCCCCGGCGAAACAGGCAGAACCTACCCGTGGGTGCAGCTCCTCCTCTTCCGCCGCGGCGACGATTGGATTTCCAAACTTCACCAAAATTCAACCAATTTTAAGGCAACCATTCAACCAACTCAACATACCAACTAACCATGACAACACAAACTCAATTGACTGAAAAAGTAATTTTAACTAATACAGCAAATCTTAAATACGTACCTCAAGTGGGATATTACAATTCTCCTCCCTTAAAGAATTTCGTCCCCGAAATTCCACACATAACTCCGGTACCTATTTTGCATGTCTTGTTCTTTCTCCCATGTGGCCTCCTTTACTTTTGTGATTCCTCCAAAGACCTTCACTAACGGAATACTCTTGTTCCGGAGCTCTTTAATCTTCCGATCTAAAAGTGTACAGTGTCTCATCATACACAGATTCTCTACAGGGTTGACATCTTCTATACTCAAGATGTGGGAGGGATCACTTACAACTTTCGCAGCATGAGACATGGAAGACATCATGTACCTTGTCCATACGAGGTGGTAATGCCAATCTGTAGGCACTTTCCCAATTTAGTTGCAATACTTCAATGGACCAATATATCTTGGTGCTAACTTCCCTTTGTTCCCGAAGCGCATTACCCGTTTTAGGGGAAACTTTCAAAAATACCTTATCACCCACTTGGAATCCACTTCTTTCTCTTTAAGTCGGCATAACTCTTTGTCTGTCTTGGGCTTGCTTCATTCTATTTCGGATTATCTTCTTACATCCTCTATCATTTTCTGAGTCATTTCTGGCCCAAGAGCTGTACTCAACTCACTCCTTTCACCAATCTCATCCCAATGTAGTGGAGACCTACATCGTCTACCATACAAAGCCTCATAAGGTGCCATCTTTATTGTAGACTGATAACTGTTATTGGTAGAAACTCCACTAAAGGTAACATTTCATGCCATGTCATTCTATAATTCATACAGCAGGCTCTCAACATGTCCTCAAGCACTTGATTCTTCTCTCTGTTTGGCCATCTGTCTGAGGATGATAGGCTGTACTGAATGCCAAACGGCACCCAAATTTCTTTGCAAACTAGTCCAGAAAGCTGAAACAAATCTAGATCTCTGTCTGATACTATTGTCTTGGCACACCGTGTAATCTGACTATCTCTTTCATGTAGATCTGAGCCAACTGATCTGAGGTGGTACTTTCCTTTACTGGAAGGAATGGGCGACTTAGTTAATCTATCCACAATCACCCGATAACATTATAACCTCTCTGTACTCTAGGGAGACCTGTGATAAATCCATTGAAATACTCTCCTATTTCCATTCTGGAATACTAGTGGATGAAGCAACCCTGATGGCCTTTGATGTTCTGCTTTTACCTGCTGACAAACCAGGCACTTAGCTACAAATTCTGCAATATCCTTCTTCATACTTGGCCATCAGTAGCTTTTCTTTACATCTTGATACATCTTGGTTGCTCCAGGATGAGCAGTGTATGGTGTATCATGAGCCTCTGTAAGTATTCTTTCTTCAACTCTCATTTTGAGGGATACACAACCGATTCCTGAAATAGAGAACACCATCTCGTAAGTGGAACTCCGTTACCTTGCCCTCAGCTCTTGCTGAATTATTCTCTGACACCACTCATCAGCCACTTGGTTAACTCTGACTTCCTCCAGTAAGGTGGACTGGACCTCTAACCTGGCAATCCTTCTCGGTATCACTTCAATCTGTTCTTTACATAATTCTTCTATCAACTCTTTCTGTCTAGTGAGTCGGGACAAATAGCTTTTCTGCTCAAGGCATCAGCTACTACGTTGGCTTTCCCCGTTGATACTTAACCTCACACTTAAATCCTTAACTAACTCTAACCACTTCTCTGTCTCATATTTCCTCATTTTGAGTGAAGAAGTACTTTAAACTCTTGTGATCGGTGTAGATATTACTCTTGCACCATAAGATAATGCCTCCAATCTTAAAGCGAAGACCACGCTGCCACTTCTAGGTCATGCGTAGGGTATCTCGTCTCATACTCTTTCAATTGCCAAGGCATATCTATTACCCTACCTAACTGCATTAACACAGCACCAAGTCCTTGCAAAGAGGCATCCGTATAATAATCAAATCTACACCCTCTTGAGCACACTAACACTGAGCTGTTGTTAACCTCTTCTTTAACTCTTGGAAACATTCCTCACAAGCTTTTGACCATATAAAAAGAGTCTTCTGTTGGTAGAGCTGTCAATGGTTTAGCCAACTGGGCGAACCCTTCAACAAATCGTCTGTAGTACTGCCAGGCCTAAGAAACTTCGACCCTCTTTACTGTCTTCGGTCTCTGCCATTCAAGGATTGCTTTTACCTTGCTCGATCTACTGAAATCCCTTCCTTCGACACTGTATGTCCCAGAAATATCACTTGATCGAGCCAAAACTCACACTTCAAAAATTTAGCATACAACTGCCTTTCTCTCTCAACCGTTGCAACACTATTCTCAAATGTTCCTCATGCTCTCTCTCGACTTAGAGTAAACCAGATATCATATGAAACCACTATGAATTGATCCAAACAATCATGGAATACCGGTTCATCAAGTCCATAAAGCGGCTGGGGCATTAGTCAAACCAAACGGCCATCACAAACTCATAGTGCCAATACCTCGTACGAAAAGCAGTCTTAGCTACATCCTGCTCAGCCACTCTTACCTGATGGTACCCTGCCCCTATCAATCTTGAGAACACGCTGTCTCCTTCAACTGATCAAACAAGTCATCTATTCGAGTGTGCGGTACTTATTCTTCACTGTCACCTTATTCAGCTCTCTGTAATCAATACCCATCCGTAGTGATCCGTCTTTCTTCTTCACAAACAAATTGGGCTCCCTAAGAAGAATGGCTCGGTCGATAAAGCCTTTATCTAAAAGCTCCTGGAGTTGTTTTCTTTAATTCTTGAAGCTCTGCTGGGGCCATTCAATAGGGGCTTTAGATAAGTGGCTGTTCCTAGTGCAAGTTCAATACTAAACTCACCCTCTCTTTCCGGCGGCAAGCCTGGTAGTCTTCCGGAAACACATTCAGAAATTCTTGAACTATCGGCACCCTTTGATTTCTACCTGTGGAACATCACCATTCTGTACTACATGAGCAATGTATCCAGAACACCCCTTCCTCAACATCTTTCCTCGCTTTACACTACTAATCAACATACTCAACCGATGGCCCTTTCCAAAACTAAACTTATCTCCATTATCGAGATAAATCTCGCTTTCTTTTTCGACAATCAATTTCTACTCCATTCCTCCCTAGGAAATCCATACCCAAAATTACATCAAAGTCGGGCAATCGAAGACTATTAAGTCAACTACCACTCTCGACCATGGATCACCACAGACTCTCCTATCAACATCTCTTGAGTCAAACACTAACCCCATCAGGCAACTTCTATCTTAATGGGTTGACCACTCTAACAGGTTTCAAATTTAATTCTCTATCATTCCATGAGATATAAAGAATGAGTGGCTCCAGAATCAATCAAAGCATATAAAGAAACAGCATGAAAAACACTGACCAGTACGGCTGATGGACTGGCCTCGGTTTCACCCTGTGCCACTGTAAAAACTCTGGCAGTGGTATCTCTTAAGTCTGAGTCGTCGGTGGAAGGAGCTTTACAATCCCTCCACATATGCCCTGGCTGTCGGCACCTGTAACACACGTTTTGATCCCTCAAACACTCTCCTGGATGTTTCCTCCCATATTTAGTACAAGGGGGAAACCCTTCTGTCCTGGGCCGCTTGTACTGTCGATCTCTCCTATCTTCCTTGGTTGAAACTTCTTCTTGGCCCTTACTTCTCTGTTCTTTGTGACATCTACTCTCTCTCTCTCTCTGTAAGGTGGTGGATGGCTCCCTAGGTACTGGTAGAGCCAACCCTTCTGCAATATATTTATTTACATAGATCTCTGCCCTTAAAGCACGTGCTAGAGCTTCACTGTATGTATGAGGGGCTCCGACTCCCTGTCATTTACGTCTCGAGCAATATCTGACCTCAACCCTTGCACAAACTTGTCTCTTCTTAATTCCGGTATATACACTATTCCGGGTGCAAAGCGAGCAAGGGAGTTGAATCTTACCGAATATTCCTTCACAGTACTAGTCCCCTGCTTCAGGTGAATAAACTCTTGGATTTTCTCATGTACTCGATCTTCTGTTCGATACTCGGCCTCAAACAACCTCTTGAATTCCTCCCAGGTCATCGAGGCTATATCATGAGTCTCCTCCATTAATTCCCACCATATCTGGGCATCTCCCTTAAACAAGAAATTAGCATATCTGATCCTCTCTCTATCATTCAGGGGAAATAGTGCCGCCGTCTGCTCTACGGACTTAAACCACTCCTGTCCCTCTAGCGGGTCCCTTGTACCCTTAAATGCTGGCGGCTGGTGATGATTTACAAGCCCCTGAATCGGATCACCTCGAGTCTGTACTGGCTGAGGTACCGGCCCTTCTCGCTCTTGTCTTGGAGGCGGTACTCTACTGGGAGTCTCAGTTCTCTCCTGAACAACTCTCCCCTGACTCTCTGCTAAAACCTGCTGTACAATGGCCCGAATCCTCATCTCATCAAGGGCAGGGGGAGTCGCTTCTGGTGGGTCGGAGGATTCTCCCTCATTCATCACACCTTTACTCTTCCTCCTGTTACTACGCCTCATCTACAAAACAACCATACTTGATCAATTCCAAAGAACACTTAAAGTAAGGAAAGAATTAACTTACACAGTCGGCTATCGGACGTCATAGCGAGAAGAATGGCACCCTGTCAAATCCCAAAAATCTAGGCTTTGATACCAAAAATGTAACAGCCACTACTACTCAAATACTCATAATGAAATACATATGAAATAATATAAAGAAATTGGGCCCAAAATTTTATTTTTATTAAATATATACATATATTCTTTACAAACATATACATTTTTACACAAACTTATAACGTGTACAAAAACTGTTAAAACATGGTGGACAGTGTAACCGCTTCCCCTCGCGTGTCGACATCCTTCCGACTGTGTTCTCACCTGGATCCTGCAAAACATAGGAAAACAACAGGGTGAGCACTAAAACAATGCTCAGTAAGTAAATCCTCTACTCATCTATCCCTGTAACTCTCTCTCTCTAATTCTTTCCTTACAACTTCTCATTCAATTTCTCTTTGGTACTTCTATCTCTCTCTCTTTCTCTTTCTCTTACTCTTAGAACTCTTTTCTATTACCTCTCTTTAGTAAGTCACGACCCCATCTTACCGGGGGCACGGTTGGGACTCGCTCTCACTCTACGTGACCTCTACCCATTCTAGCCAATCGGACTCGGTTATGCATGGATTCGGAACCCTTGGCCATGTGAGTATATAATCTCTCTCTCGGGTACTCGGGTATAGCCCTCATCCGCATGCACTCTCACGGGCTACACCACTTCTCTATCTGATACTCATGCCGCTCTCTCAATGCGGCGTACATGCTGGAATACTCTACCCATTACTCACGGGTTCCCCATCGCACAACCTACTCTATTCTCTTAACTCTTAAAGAACTTATACTCACATTCTATACTAAATCTCAAGCTACTTCTCAAGTGTATAAACAAAGGTGTAGAGCTATCTCATGCTCCCTAATGCACTAATGAAATGCCAACTACAAGATTTCCTCAAAACAGTCATTCTGCACCAGTCACACTAAAACGGCCATAACTTATGCTATACACCTCGGATTACTACGGTTCTGGTCTCGTTTCAAAGCTTAGAAACAGGGCTACAACTTCTCTGTTTTGGTCTCAGCCCAGTTCAAACCGTAAGATACTCAAAAATTACTTAGAAAGTTACGGCAGTGACAGGGCAGATTTCACTTAGGCATTTCATCAAACAACTCATGTGCATATAAACACTCTACTAAAATTACTACTATACTTCATTCTCTAGCCATCCAAAATGGGGAAAAACTCCCTCAAATACTCATAATCCCTGTCAAGAAAAGCACTCCCAAAAAGCTTCACACAACATCTCTCAAACTTCATCTCAAACTCCATTCTCAATACACATTAAAACACTTCTCATACATGGAATCTATCCAACAACTACAAAAATAGCTACTCATCTCAATTCAATTTCTCATCAAGCATACTACATACTGATCATGCATACATCTCTACACAAAAAGCTTGTTCAAAACTCAAGTTGGTTGGATTTACTTACCTTGTGCAAAGATGACTTCTTTAGCACTTTTCCTTCCCTTTGTGGTCTTGTCTCTTCTCTACAACTCAAAACAACCACAAGGACAGCAACAACCAAATAAGACTTCACTACAATTATAAGAAAACTCACATCTAAAGCATGAATCCTTACCTTAGGATGCTTTAGATGAAATCTCTACTCAAAACCCCTCTTAAATCCCTTAGAAATCTTGGAAGATTGGATGGAGAAATTGAGAGAAAGTGGGCAAATGGAAGAGGCGGTGGAATGAAGAAATAAAGGGTTTCTCTACACTTAACCCTTTTTAGTTCATATTATAAGCATCATTTCCCATTTTGCCCTTGTCCTTCCTTGGAAATTCCATCTATGTCCTTTGATTCTTTTCAAATACACCCCCATCCAAACACAATCTCTACTAAATTTCCTTTCATTTTACTCCCCACTTTTCCTACTAATTAGGGGTAGAATGGTCATTGTGCCCCAAAAGAAGAATTCTCTAGAAAACTCAAGAAACTTTGTATTAGGCTCGTCGCCGCGGCGAAGAACTTTCCGTCGCCCGGCGAAACAGGGCAGAACCTACCCGTGGGTGCAGCTCCTCCTCGCCGCGATGAAGCTTCTTCTTCGCCCCGGCGAAGATTGGATTTCCAAACTTCACCAAAATTCAACCAATTTTAAGGCAACCATTCAACCAACTCAACATACCAACTAACCATGACAACAAACAAACTCAATTGAAGCTGAAAAAGTAAACTTTTAACTAATACAGCAAATCTTAAATACGTACCTCAAGTGGGATATTACATCTCTTAAGCGACCAAGATTTTTCCTCAAATGATTACTTAAGCGATCTAAAATCGCTTAAGCGACTAGGCGTGAAAGCGAAGAATCACTTAAGAGATACAAGGGATCGCTTAAGCGATTATAGATCTAGACATATTTTATTCTGCCTCGGAAGAGATTGCTTAAGCGATCTTAAATCGCTTAATCGACCAAGAGTAAAAGTGAAGAATCGCTTAAGCGATCATAGATCTAGGCAGATTAGATTCTGCCTTGGAAGAGATCGCTTAAGATTTCTTAAATCGCTTAAGCGACCAAGAGTAAAAGCGAAGAATCGCTTAAGCGATACAATAGGATCCTTAAGCGATCATAGATCTGGGCAGATTTGATTTTGCCTCGGAAGAGATCACTTAAGCGATCTTAAATCAATTAAGCGACCAAGAGTAAAATCGAAAAATCGCTTAAGCGATACAAGAGGATCGCTTAAGCGATCATAGATCTGGGAAGATTTGATTCTGCCTCCGAAGAGATCGCTTAAGCGACCAAGAATCGCTGGGATGTGTCATAACAGCCTACAAACGACCGTCGGTTGTAATTCACCAATGTGGCTTTTTTCCACGAGATCCATACTGGATCTCGCTGGAAAAGGCCATATGTGGCCGTCATTGACCGACAATGATGGCCACATCTGGCCTTAAAATACCAGATCGAAGGCCAGATCTGATTGTAGATTTGATATTTTCCGGCAACATCTGTGATCGATGTGGCCGGAAAAGGCCATATGGTCGCCCTACCCGCTAGATCAGACCGGTCTGCGTCGTAACACACTTTTTCGGTAGGATTCCAGTGTCGATATGGCCTTTTCCAATGGTGAGATTTCGATAGGTGGGGTTATATTTGTTAAATTTTAAAATTATTCCTGGGGGTATTTGATATTAATAAACTTAAGGGGTCTAAAAGTAATTAAAAATATAAACTAATATTTACTAAATAATTAAGCAAACAAACATTTTGGAAATATGGATAGGAATATTCAACCAAACGCACCCTTTATGTTATGAAGAAAGAAGAACAAGATATGTTCACTATTTATGATGTCGCTTAATCGTGCTTATATTTGATATAGATGCAAACATTCTACACCATATATGTTTGATATAGATGTAAAAGAACTACATGTTTAATTAAAATATAATAACGGTCATGTTCCACTGAACGAATTGTACACCCTATATATTTAATATAGACGTAAACATTCTACACCATATATGTTTGATATAGACGTACAAGAACTAAATGTTTAATAAAAATATAATAACGGTCATGACTGTACTAAATAGCAAAATAAAAAATATACATGGAAGACAGCTGTAACTCTGCAAAACCATCTGCACAAGCAATCATTCAAATTTTAAACTTAGTTTACTCCTTTCTCTTACAATCAGACCGAGAAGAATTTCAAAAGAGTATAATATTTATTAAATGCTCTAAAAATTGCACCGTCCTCTTCTTTATCCATATGTCAACCCTAAAGCCATTTGATTGCTCGAACTCTTAACATCTTTATGTTTCGAGAAAAGAAGAACAATATCTGTTCACTAAGCTTGCATGATTACCTAGTTCTCTTCAACCCTATATATTTAATATAGACGTAAACATTCTACACTATATATGTTTGATATAGACGTATAAGAACTATATGTTTAATAAAAATATAATAACGGTCATGGTTCACTGATCGAATCGTCAAACCAAAGATGTTAAGAGTTCGAGCAATAAAATGACTTTAGGGTTGAGATATGGATAAAGAAGAAGACGGTTAAATTTTTAGGGCATTTAATAAATATTATACTCTTTTGAAATTCTTCTCGGTCTGATTGCAAGAGAAAGAAGTAAACTAAGTTTAAAATTTGAATGATTGCTTGTGCAGATGGTTTTGCAGAGTTACAGCTGTCTTCCATGTATATTTTTTATTTTGCTATTTGGTACAGTCATAACCGTTATTATATTTTTATTAAATATATAGTTCTTGTACGTCTATATCAAACATATATGGTGTAGAATGTTTACGTCTATATTAAATATATAGGGTGTACGATTCGTTTAGTGGAACATAACTTTTATTATATTTTAATTAAACATATAGTTCTTTTATGTCTATATCAAACATATATAGAGTAGAATATTTACGTCTATATCAAACAATTGCCAACAACTAACAATTTTATGTACGGAGTTGTAATTATGCAAAATCTGCACAAAATATCTGTTTTAAGGTGCGTGATCGCTTAAGTGACCCTTAATATCGCTTAAGTGATTATTCTCTTTTTCACTTGGTCGATTAAGTGATCATAGATCACTTAAGCAATCATATGATGGGCATATTCAATATCTGCCCAGGTGCATGATCGCTTATGTGATTCCTCTCTTTTTCGCTTGGTAGCGATCATGTGATGGGCAGATTCAATATCTGCCCAGGTGCATGATCGCTTAAGTGATCTGTGATCTCGCTTAAGCGATTCCTCTCTTTTTCGCT